>NC_091212.1:20370735-20420735 GCF_040958095.1 Procambarus clarkii | reverse complement strand
GCTGGGAGGGAGCTGATAGCTGGTGATCATGGCAGCGTCGCATCATGGCAAGATTTCAAGGTCATCTCTGAACTCTTTCATAAATATGAACCAAAAATGAGAAAGAACAAAAAAGGGAACTAGATGGATGACGCGGGTAATACAGCAATACAGCTTGGATAACTAAGCCCAACCCTCGAGAACATATAAATCCAAGATGAACATCAATTATTATAAAATATATAAAATGGCATCAATTCAGCATACACGGAGGACATCAGCTCAGCCAAAAGAAACTATGAAAGAAAACTTGTCCAAAACAAAGAAAGATCCAAAGTTCAGCGTAATTATATGCCTACACAAGAATTAAACCTAAACAAAGGACTTAGTAGGACCCTTAAAAGATGAGACAAACCAAATTATAATGGATGATAAAAGGGCAGCAGAGAGACACTGAACGAATACTTTACATCAGTGTTCACGCAAGAAATATTAGACGACGTCCCATTACCCACACAAATGTTTGAGGTGAAGAGAATATATTAAGGGATATACCCATAACGTGCCACAATCAGGAAGACCATTGGCTAACTAAAATGACTACCAACGATATGTGAAAGAGTTGAGCATCTCAGTACTACCTTCTGTGTAAGGGTAATGACACTTCCGACATCACACTTACTACTAAGACAAAACTAACTAGTGCTGTTTGTAGGCGGCAGTGTTGCTAACCCACCAGTGAGCGACCTATATGCAAGCTGGTTGAGTACAAGTGTTGCCAATCTCATTAAACTGAATGTTCCTGTTGTATGGAATATACTAGCCAATGAGATCCCATAATATCTGTACCCTAAACTACAAGTGTCTTACACCTCCAGCAGCAATAGAGTAAGGAAACCCAAGCTCTCCTGAAAGCGACAACACTTGAAACTATTGATTCCTTTAACAATAACATACGGCCTCACGAGCACTATGCTGACGCTGGTGGGTGTGTACAAGTGTCAAGAGGTGGCACTGCAGCAGCCTGTACAATATACAAGGACAACACATGTACACAGACCACACGTGTGAGACAATAACTGGCTCACCTCCACACATGCACAATTACCTCCACAACAACTTGCCACTAACGCACTCAACAACACTGGAGGAGTAATTTGATGTGATTCAAAGTCAGCACTTCTGGCCTTTAAAAACCCAACATGCATAATAAAATACTAGGAATGTTGCAACATCCATTATAAACAACATTATTAATGCAGTTAGTTTAGTTTATTATGCACCCCATACCCATCCTGTGGGGGGTACTGGATAGGGTTACAGAGGCACATAATGGGCTCAGCGACTGAACCCCAAAATTCTTTTAGCTAAGCGAGTTACAAAATTCAATGTACATCATCACATCAACAGTGAGCTCCAGATCGACCACAAATAGTTTCTAAATTAAGCAACTAACATGTGTGGAGACCTTGTGTCACACCTGGTGTCCTGCACACCGCCCCCCCCCCCCGTACAGTGGGCACCGGTGGATGGGTTACACTAATAATAATAATAATTTTTATTTAGGCAAAGGTACATACATAAAGAGATTTTACAAAGTTTGTTGGCTTTATAGATAAGAGCTAGTACATACAATGCCTAAAGCCACTAATACGCAAAGCGTTTCGGGCAGATCACTCTGTTACTCGGTTACGATTGTTACTCACAATCACTCTGTTACTACCTACACTTACCAAACTGAGGATATTTGGCTACAATTTCTAGTAGCAGATCATTTCCATTTAAATATTTACACAACTCTTCAACATTTGTTATAGAACTGTCTCTGAATTCACTTATCTTTTCGTATCCATCACATAGTGACTGAGGGTGAGCGAATAATTTTGTTGACACAGTTTACATTTGGTGAGGTCTATATCAGCGGGTAATTGCAAACGCTAGTTACACTTATAGTAGAGTTTAAGCCGAGTAGTAGTAACATCTAGGAGTCTACCGATTTTAATGGATGAACCATATATGTGTAGCTCTTCTTGCATGATAGTATGATGATAGATGGAATTACTGGTGTCGATTTCACTTTGTCTTAGATCTACAAGATTTGTTGAAGTTCTTGGTATACTATTGCTCTCAGACTGCTTATTGACAATCCAAGGTTATACTCAATTTCTCCTTTAAAGGCAGATTCTTTGGCTAACTCATCAGCTCTATCATGCATTCGGAGACCAACATGAGATGGAGACCACATGAAATGGACTCTTACCATCATTAGTAATTTTGTTGTATTTGTGTCTAGCTTCGGACACGAGCATGTTACAGTTATGTCTTAAAGAGTTGAGAGCATTTAAGGATGATAAAAGTCACTTACAATTAATGTAACAAGTTTGGAGACTTGTACACATTTCAGTGCAAGGAGCAAGGCAAATAGTTCGGTCTGAAGGGTAAAGGTCCACTTGTTTATACGGACTCCCCACTCAAAATATAAGCCATCACCCATTGTCAGGACAATTGCACTTCCAGCTGCACCCGTGGTGCGGTGTAGGGAACCATCAGTGTATATGGTTTGAGAGAATGTCTTGTAGACAAAGCATCAATATGGCTTAAGGTAAGAGTTTAAGAGTCTCATTTGATTTGATGGCTTTTAAGCCATCACACACAGGTGTTGTCCAGCACGATGAGACAGACAAGGCAGGTAAAACCATGTGATAAGCCTCAAATGGAGTTGGATATGAGCATTCCAATTGTTGTAAAAGCCGCAATATTTCAGGACATTAGGGATGACAGGAGAAGAGTTACTGACACTCAACGGTCAAAAAGCCCGAGTATAAAGAGCTATGATATGTTTAGAACCGAAATTATATGTATGGGCAGCATAAAACATCCACTAGACAGTGACATTGTAATTGCCAGAATTAGGCTGGGATGTCGATATCTATGGCAGGTGACCGAAGGTAATGAATCTCCCAATGGTGAACATTACAATTGTGAACTATGTGAACGGGAGCTGGGAAAAAGGTCGCAACTCTCTGTTACGACCCTGGGTTCTTAACTGGTTCTACCAGGAAACCAGAGGTCAAGTTACGACCCTGGGTTCTTAACTGGCTCTACCAGGAAGCCAGAGGTCAAGTTACGACCCTGGGTTCTTAACTGGTTCTACCAGGAAGCCAGAGGTCAAGTTACGACCCTGGGTTCTTAACTGGCTCTACCAGGAAGCCAGAGGTCAAGTTACGACCCTGGGTTCTTAACTGGCTCTACCAGGAAGCCAGAGGTCAAGTTACGACCCTGGGTTCTTAACTGGCTCTACCAGGAAGCCAGAGGTCAAGTTACGACCCTGGGTTCTTAACTGGCTCTACCAGGAAGCCAGAGGTCAAGTTACGACCCTGGGTTCTTAACTGGCTCTACCAGGAAGCCAGAGGTCAAGTTACGACCCTGGGTTCTTAACTGGCTCTACCAGGAAGGCAGAGGTCAAGTTGGGTTCTTTTATATTCATGGAGGGATCAGTCACTCAAGTATTTTGATAAGGATAGGCCTTGACTGAGGGATTTTGTGCGGGTTCTTAATTAAATATTAGAACATTAATTGATAGGATTGCTAACGACGATGTAAGGGGGATATTTAATTAATAATATAACATATTCAAGGTATCTTATATCCTTGCTATGTTTATGTTTCCGTCTTCCCAGCCAGACGTAGAAATAATCTTGTTGCTCACAGAGCGGGCAGACTCTGTGTTAATTGAATATTAATATAATATAGAGCTAGACGTTAGCTATTCTTAGAACTGTTAAAGTAACAAGTAAAGGAATGTCTGGGAGGACTTGTAATGATTGTTACTGTACGATCAGTTATGTATCGTCCAGGCAGCGATCCTGGGAGAGTTCCCAAGACTGATTCTCTTCTCTGCTGGTCTCGAGGCTGACAAGACGCACCATCTTGTGGGCTTATTTCCTTACCTCTTCTCATCCTCCTTTCTTCTCTCCTCTCTCCTTTTTCTGTGTTACCAAGCTAAGTATTTAATCCTTGAGTATTAGTGCCACCGTGTTCTAGGAATTTTAGTGGTGTCTTCTTAAGCCAGTGTTAGAGCCCAAACGTTAACTCTGGGGTGGCTTAAGGTGACCGACCACGTGTGCCTTTGTTTACTGTGAAACCTGTGTGCGTTCTAGTGTCCTTTCAGACACGTAGTCTTTACTCTTAGTTGCAGTTTGTAAGCCTCGTCTCCTGCCTATGTAGATTCAAGAGGGTTAACATAAGATCGAGCAGTAAAGTAATTTGTTGTATTTTTGTATGTTGGGGTTATTATAGGGTTTATAAATAAGTACTAAGGTTATAGTGGAGTATCCTTTTACCCTGTTTGGAGGGGAGTAGGTTAATCACTCGTAGACTACACATCTATCAGGACAAGTATTATTTGCTGGGAATTGTCTTCCCTTGGGGCCGAGCCTAACCTAACTCTCACTGTTTTAGGAACTCCTTGACCTTAGGTGTTGGCCCTCACACAGCAACTACTAGTCCCTAATAACACTCCCCAATTCTATATATGTCAGTGCCCTGTTATAAGTGATTACAGACCAAATGGCATCCGGTGCTCTGAGCTCTATATATACTTCATACACTCACGAATATTGGAAGATATTCTTGTGCTGTTGTACCCAGTGTGTGCTAGTGGAGGCTAATAGATCAGTCTCACATTTTATGTTCTCTCCCGATTCCATGTATGGCTAACCATCGTGTGAGATGGGGATATTAGATGAACTGAACTAAATAAAGGGTAGTTTTGTATATCTACATTTTGTAATCTCTCATAGAATAGGGTAGCAGCACATTGCTGTGTAGACCTAAGCTTGTTAATTAAAAAAAAAAAAAAGGATGCGGAAATGTTTCCGTCCCTGGCCAAACTTGAGAGAGTGTTCTTGTGGTTGAAGCCCCTGCTCATGTAATAATGTATAATAATTGTTGCAACTTGCTTATTAACACTAATTAACTTGCTTGGCTAAATGAACTGAAGGGTTCTGTCCCCCAAGCTATTTTCCTCTATAATAAGCTTTTTGTTTTATTTTCTTAAATTTGTATTTACTTATTACTATGTATTTTCAGCATTTATTGCCATCTAATTTCTTGCATTTCTTTGTTAGTGTTTACTCATGTCCTTCATGTTTGTGGTTCATTGTTAGTGTTGACCCCATTGACCTTAAATGACTATATTGCTCTATGTTCAGCTGTGTTATGTTCACGCCAAATGTTAGGAGAGTCCGGTCGCTGTTCTAAAGTTCACCTTGTATGTCCATTATGTTATTAATGTGAGTAAAACTACTCTACTATTGCTACAACTACTGACACCACCAGACTGTAATGGTCTGTGTCTGCCATCCTCAAGTGACACCTTTTGGGCCATCCATTTGTTGTTTTCCTTCAACCTTCTCACTTTGTTTGATTATTTCTTCTTTAATGTTAAGTGTCGTTCACCCTCACACCTTTCTAAACAAAATTGTTTGTATATTTTAGCGTGAAACGCTTGGCGTAGTAGTGGCTTTATTGTGTAACTCGTCCCGACAGAAGGGAGCCGGTCGGCAGAGCGGACAGCACGCTGGACTTGTGATCCTGTGGACCTGGGTTCGATCCCAGGCGCCGGCAAGAAACAATGGGCAGAGTTTCTCTCTTCCCAACGCCCCCTATTACCTAGCAGTAAAATAGGTACCTGGGTGTTAGTCAGCTGTCACGGGCTGCTTCCTGGCGGTGGAGGCTTGGTCGAGGACCGGGCCGCGGGGACACTAAAAGCCCCGAAATCATCTCAAGATAACCTCAAGAGACAACCTCTATATTGCTCCTGTGTCCTCTGTACTCATCTAGTTCTACTCAACTCGCCTAGTTGTGCTTGCGGGGGTTGAGCTCTGGCTCTTCGGTCCCGCCTCTCAACCGTCAATCAACTGGTGTACAGGTTCCTGAGCCTACTGGGTTCTATCATATCTACATTTGAAACTGTGTATGGAGTAAGCCTCCACCACATCACTTCCTCTTTCCCCCCCCCCTCCGTGTGTACTCACCTATATACTCACCTATATGTGCTTGCAGGATCGAGCATTGACTCTTGGATCCCGCCTTTCTAGCTATCGGTTGTTTACAGCAATGACTCCTGTCCCATTTCCCTATCATACCTAGTTTTAAAAGTATGAATAGTATTTGCTTCCACAACCTGTTCCCCAAGTGCATTCCATTTTTCCACTACTCTCACGCTAAAAGAAAACTTCCTAACATCTCTGTGACTCATCTGAGTTTCCAGTTTCCACCCATGTCCCCTCGTTCTGTTATTATTACGTGTGAACATTTCATCTATTTCCACTTTATCAATTCCCCTGAGTATTTTATATGTCCCTATCATATCTCCTCTCTCCCTTCTTTTCTCTAGTGTCGTTAGGTTCAGTTCCTTCAGCCGCTCTTCATATCCCATCCCTCGTAACTCTGGGACAAGCCTCGTCGCAAACCTCTGAACCTTCTCCAGTTTCTTTATGTGTTTCTTCAGGTGGGGGCTCCATGATGGCGCGGCATACTCTAAGACGGGTCTCACGTAGGCAGTGTAAAGTGCCCTAAAAGCTTCCTCATTTAGGTTTCTGAATGAAGTTCTAATTTTCGCCAGTGTAGAGTACGCTGCTGTTGTTATCCTATTTATATGTGCCTCAGGAGTTAGATTAGGTGTCACATCCACTCCCAGGTCTCTTTCTCGAATCGTTACAGGTAGGCTGTTCCCCTTCATTGTGTACTGTCCCTTTGGTCTCCTGTCACCTGATCCCATTTCCATAACTTTACATTTACTGGTGTTAAACTCCAGTAGCCATTTCCCTGACCATCTCTGCAGCTTGTTTAAGTCCTCTTGGAGGATCCTACAATCCTCGTCTGTCACAACTCTTCTCATTAATTTTGCGTCATCTGCAAACATTGACATGTATGATTCCACTCCTGTAAACATATCATTTACGTAAATTAGAAAGAGGATTGGTCCCAGCACCGATCCTTGAGGTACTCCACTTGTTACTGTTCGCCAGTCCGACTTTTCGCCCCTTACTATTACCCTCTGGCTCCTTCCTGTTAGGTAGTTCTTCACCCATACTAGGGCCTTTCCGCTTACTCCTGCCTGCCTCTCAAGTTTGTATAGCAGTCTCATGTGCGGTACCGTATCAAAGGCCTTTTGGCAGTCAAGAAATATGCAGTCTGCCCAGCCTTCTCTGTCCTGCTTTATCCTTGTTACTTTATCATAGAATTCTAAAAGGTTTGTTAGGCATGATTTCCCTGTCCAGAACCCATGTTGGTGCTTGTTTACAAACCCAATGCTCTCCAGGTGTTCAACAAGTCTTAGCCTAATTATTCTTTCAAGTATTTTGCAGGGGATGCTTGTCAGTGATACGGGTCTGTAGTTAAGTGCCTCCTCCCTATCACCTTTTTTGAAAATCGGTACGACATTTGCCTCCTTCCAGCAACTGGGCAATTCTCCCGACATAAGTGACTCATTAAAGATCATTGCCAGAGGCACGCTGAGAGCCTGCGCTGCCTCTTTAAGTATCCACGGTGATACTCTGTCTAGTCCAACAGCTTTATTTGCATCCAGTGTTGTCAACTGTTTCATTACATCCTCTGCTGTCACCTCTATATCTGATAGTCTTTCATCTTGGGTAATCTCTTCTAACAAAGGGAGCTGCTCAGGCTCGGTTGTGAACACTCCATGGAATTTTGCATTCAGTACCTCGCAGGTTTCCTTGTCGCTTTCTGTATATGCCCCTTCTGTTTTCCTCAGTCTTGTCACTTGGTCATTTACCGACATCTTCCTTCTTATATGGCTATGTAGTAATTTTGGTTGTTTTTTCGCTTTGACTGCAATATCATTCTCATAATTTCTTTCCGACACTCGTCTTATGTTAATGTAATCATTCCTAGCTCTGTTACATCTAATCCTGTTGTCCTCTGTCCTTTGTCTTCTGTACTTCCTCCACTCCCTCCTGCTTCTCACCTTTGCTTCCTGACACTGTCTATTAAACCATGGGTTATTATATTCCCTCCTGCTTTTTTCCTTTATTGTTGGAATAAATCTATCTTCAGCCTCCTTGCATTTCAATATGACTTGGTTCATCATACCTTGCACTGTTTTTCCTCTAAGTTCTTCCTCCCACTGCACTTCTCCCAGGTAGTCCCTTATCCTTCTGTAGTCCCCTTTTCTGTAATCAAGTCTCCTTTCCCGGACCTCTTGTCCTTTGGTCACAATTTTAAACTCCATCATGTAGTCAAAGACTAGGACACAATGGTCACTAGCTCCTAGTGGTATTTCATGTTCCAACTGCTCGATGTCTTCTACATTGAGTGATAATGAGATCTAATAGGCTGGGCGTATCCCCTCCTCTTTCCCTAGTATCTTCTTCCACATGCTGTGTTAGGAAATTCCTGTCAATAACGTCTACCAGCTTCGCTCCCCAGGTCTCTTCCCCGCCATGGGGATTCCTCGTTTCCCAATCTATCTCTCCGTGATTTAGGTCCCCCATGACCAGCAGCTTCGCTCTCATTCTATGCGCTAAAGTTGCTGCCCTCTGCAGTTCATCCATACATGTCTTGTTGCTGTCCTCGTACTCCTGCCTGGGCCTTCTACTGTTTGGTGGGGGATTGTAGAGTATCAAGATTACAATCTTCTTCCCATCCACTGTCAGAGTTCCATGTATGAAGCTCGTGCTTTCATTGGTACCCGGATTTTCCAGCTCATCAAACTTCCATTTCCGCTTTATTAGTAGTGCCACTCCTCCTCCCTGTCTCTGTGTCCTTTCTTTTCTTATCACCTGGTACCCCTCTGGAAAGATTGCATCCGAGATCATACCATTTATTTTAGTTTCCACTGTGTGTGTGTGTGTGTGTGTGTGTGTGTGTGTGTGTGTGTGTGTGTGTGTGTGTGTGTGTGTGTGTGTGTGTGTGTGTGTGTGTGTGTGTACTCACCTAGTTGTGTCTGCAGGATCGAGCATTGACTCTTGGATCCCGCCTTTCGAGCATCGGTTGTTTACAGCAATGACTCCTGTCCCATTTCCCTATCATACCTGGTTTTAAAATTATGAATAGTATTTGCTTCCACAACCTGTTCCTGAAGTGCATTCCATTTTCCCACTACTCTCACGCTAAAAGAAAACTTCCTAACATCTCTGTGACTCATCTGAGTTTCAAGCTTCCATCCATGTCCCCTCGTTCTGTTACTATTCTGTGTGAACAATTCGTCTATGTCCACTCTGTCAATCCCTCTGAGTATTTTATACGTTCCTATCATGTCCCCCTCTCCCTTCTTCTTTCTAGTGTCGTAAGGCACAGTTCCCTCAGGCGCTCCTCATACCCCATCCCTCGTAGCTCTGGGACGAGTCTCGTTGCAAACCTCTGAACCTTTTTCAGTTTCATTATATGCTTCTTCAGATGGGGACTCCATGATGAGGCAGCATACTCTAAGACTGGCCTTACGTAGGCAGTGTAAAGCGCCCTAAAAGCCTCCTTACTTAAGTTTCTGAATGATGTTCTAACTTTTGCCAGTGTAAAGTACGTTGCTGTCGTTATCCTATTTATATGTGCCTCAGGAGATAGATTAGGTGTTACGTCCACCCCCAGGTCTCTTTCATGCGTCGTTACAGGTAGGCTGTTCCCCTTCATTGTGTACTGTCCCTTTGGTCTCCTATCTCCTAGTCCCATTTCCATAACTTTACATTTGCTCGTGTTGAATTCCAGTAGCCATTTCTCTGACCATCTCTGCAACCTGTTCAGGTCCTCTTGGAGGATCCTGCAATCCTCATCTGTCACAACTCTTCTCATCAACTTTGCGTCATCCGCAAACATCGACATGTAGGACTCTACGCCTGTAAACATGTCGTTAACATATACAAGAAATAGAATTGGTCCCAGCATCGATCCTTGTGGTACTCCACTTGTTACTGTTCGCCAGTCCGACTTCTCGCCCCTTACTGTAACTCTTTGGCTCCTTCCTGTTAGGTAGTTCCTTATCCATGCTAGGACCTTTTCCCCCACCCCCGCCTGCCTCTCGAGCTTGAACAGCAGTCTCATGTGCGGTACTGTATCAAAGGCTTTTTGGCAGTCCAGAAATATGCAGTCTGCCCAACCATCTCTGTCCTGTCTTATCCTCGTTATTTTATCATAGAATTCCAGAAGGTTTGTTAGGCACGATTTCCCTGTCCAGAACCCATGTTGATGTTTGTTCACAAACCTAATGTTCTCCATGGGTGCAACCAGTCGTAGCCTAATTATTCTTTCCAGTATTTTACAGGGGATGCTTGTCAGTGATACAGGTCTATAGTTAAGTGCCTCCTCCCTATCACCTTTCTTGAAGATCGGCACGACATTTGCCTTCTTCCAGCAACTGGGCAATTCTCCTGACATAAGTGACTCATTAAAGATCATTGCCAGAGGCACGCTGAGGGCCTGTGCTGCTTCTTTTAGTAGCCACGGTGATACTTTGTCTGGTCCAACTGCTTTAGTTGCATCTAGAGTTGTCAACTGTTTCATTACCTCCTCTGCTGTCACCTCTATATCTGATAGTCTTTCATCTAGGGTAACCCCTTCCAACAATGGGAGCTGCTCAGGCTCGGTAGTGAACACTCCATGGAAACTGGCATTCAGTGCCTCGCAGATTTCCTTGTCACTTTCAGTATATGCCCCCTCTGTCTTCCTTAGTCTTGTCACTTGGTCGTTCACCGACATTTTTCTTCTTATATGACTGTGTAGTAACTTAGGTTGTTTTTTCGCTTTGATTGTAATATCGTTCTCATAGTCCCTTTCCGATGTTCGTCTTATGTTAATGTAATCGTTCCTAGTTCTGTTGTATCTGATCCTGTTGTCCTCTGTCCTTTGTCTTCTGTACTTCCTCCACTCCCGCCTGCTGGCCATTTTTGCTTCCTGTAGGTGGTTATCATGTCTCCCCTTACTCTTCTGTTTTCCAGGGATGTGAGGTTCAGTTCCTTTAGCCTTTTCTCGTAGCTCAATCCTCTCAGTTCCGGGACGAGCCTGGTGGCATACCGCTGAATCTTCTCTAACTTTGTCTTGTGTTTAACTAGGTATGGACTCCAGGCTGGAGCTGCATACTCCAGGATTGGTCTTACATAAGTGGTATACAGGGTTCTGAAAGATTCCTTACACAAATTTCAGAAGAGCTGTATACACCTTCTGTTGAATAAACATTGTACTGTATTGTGTTGTGTTGCATTGTGTTGTGTTGTGTTGCATTGTGTTGTGTTGTGTTGCATTGTGTTGTGTTGTGTTGTGTTGTGTGCCTCTAACACACCACCACCAACAGGATGGGAATAGGATACATAATAAATGAACTAAAAATACTAAGAGGAACAATAAGTCATATTGCTTCCGAGAAGAATATTAAAGTTTAAACCAATGAACACAAGAGCAAGAAGGTTGACCAGAACAAGGTTGAGTGAAAAGTGATTGGCAAGAGTTAAATTACAAGACTGTAACGCTCACACACCATTGTTACGTACTCTCACACTCCAGTCTACCTTCTTGTATATAAATAACTAAAGAAAAAGAAAATAAAAGGAGACAGGAAACGCCGGAAGCCCCACTCGACCTCCCGCCTCCCAAACCCTCCCACCGACCCTGGATTCCGCTCAATATTGTCTCGTTTCCGCACTCACTTTTTAGGGAGGAACACAGGAACACGTTTTGACGTGACCACTTTACAATCTAGGACTCGCTAATCGCCGACATTTACATTTTATGATACACATTCGCAAAAAATAAATGTTTAAAATTTGAAAGCCTACGTCATCCGCAAATAGCAACAAAAAACGTGGTAGCTCACATTAATGCTTTATTCCCATCAAATATTTGTTTTCTTTTAAATTTGTTTTAATTTCCTAACATTCCGATATACTAAATGTAATACTTATAATATTTTTACTGGTAACAGGTCGCGTTAAAATATTGTATCCCCTGATATAATACCCGGGGAAGTATAGGACTCTCAGCCCGAGGCGCTGGTGTGAGGTGGCGGCGGGGGTGGACGAACACTGTGTTATCTTCTCTCACACATACCGTGTACCTTCACGTATATATACAACTAATACAAATGATAAAATATGACACCTGGGAGCTATTGAGCCGTGTCAATAACGTGCACCCCAGACACCCAGTACCCCCAGCACACCCCAGACACCCAGTACCCCCAGCACACCCCAGACACCCAGCACACCCCAGACACCCAGCACTCCCCAGACACCCAGCACTCCCCAGACACCCAGCACACCCAGCACACCCCAGACACCCAGCACACCCCAGACACCCAGCACACCCCAGACACCCAGCACACCCCAGACACCCAGCACACCCCAGACACCCAGCACACCCCAGACACCCCCAGACACCCAGCACACCCCAGACACCCAGCACAAACGACAAGGAAGTGTGCGAGGAACTCAATAAGAAATTCCAGGAAGTCTTCACCTCAGAGCAAGGAGAAGTCCCAGTGATAAGGGAGGGAACACCAACCCAGACACCACTAGAGGAGTTTGTGATTATCAGTGGGGAGGTGAGGAAGCATCTGATAGATTTGGACGTGACAAAGGCTATAGGCCCGGATGGAATCTCACCATGGATCCTTAAGGAAGGAGCAGAGGCTCTGTGCCTACCACTCTCCATAGTGTACAACAAGTCACTGGTAACAGGCGAACTGCCAAAAATTTGGAAGACGGCCAATGTAGTCCCAATATACAAGAAGGGTGATAGGCAGGAGGCACTGAACTACAGGTCAGTGTCCCTTACTTGCATTCCATGCAAGATGATGGAAAAGATTGTGCGAAAAAAGCTAGTGGAACATCTGGAGCTGAGGAACTTTGTAACACAACATCAACATGGGTTACTCAGAATAGACCTAAAACGTTGATAAAGCGAGAGGGCTATTCAGTAAATTCAATTTGAATAATAAAAGGATAGACTGGGAGATAATAAACAGGGAACTTAAAAACATTCCATGGGAAACTGTTTTAGGTAATACAAGTCCTACAGAAGAAATAGAAAAACGGACTTCGGAAGCGTATCAAGTCTGTCTGAAACATGTTCCTTTGATGAAAGCCAGAAAGAAATCCATCGTAGAAAGAGAACGCAGACGACACTATAAACGCAGGAAAAAAATAACGGAACTGCTTATGCAGACACGAATTTCCCATCAAAGAAGGAATAATTTAAATAGGGAGATTGAAGAAATCGAGCGGAAATTGAAACACTCGTATGAAACTGAAGAAAGGCAGAACAGAAAGCAATTCAGGAAATAAAGAAAAATCCAAAATACTTCTTCACATATGCGAAATCAAAAGCAAAAACCACTGCCAGTATTGGACCTATTCGTACATGTGAAAGTTCATACACGGAGGATGACAAAGAAATTAGTGAAATCCTAAAAAAGCAGTATGAGGACATGTTTAGCACTCCGATAAACAACATGAAAGTGGAAGATCCAGACAATTTCTTTATGCGGGATATTCAAACCCCTGTAAATATAACTGATATCAACACGAGCGCACTAAATTTTGAAAGAGAAATTGAAAACATGCCCATGCACTCTGCCCCAGGTCCAGACTCATGGAATTCAGTATTTATAAAGAAATGCAAAGTGCCAGTAGCACAGGCACTCAGTATAGTGTGGAGGAAGAGCTTGGACACGGGGGAGATACCAGATGCACTTAAAATAGCAGACATAGCCCCTCTACACAAGGGAGGGAGCAAAGCATTGGCAAAGAATTATAGACCAGTTGCACTAACATCGCACATAATAAAAGTATTTGAGAGAGTGATTAGGAGTCGGGTCACCAATTTCATGGAGATCAATGTCCTTCACAACCCAGGCCAACATGGATTTCGAGAGGGAAGATCGTGCCTCTCACAGCTACTTGAGCACTACGACAAAGTCACTGAGGCATTAGAAGAAAAACAGAACGCTGATACACGGACTTCGCAAAGGCTTTCGATAAATGTGACCATGGCGTGATAGCACACAAAATGAAGTCAATGGGAATAACCGGTAAAGTAGAACGCTGGACACTCAGTTTTCTGTCAAACAGGACTCAGCGAGTAACGGTCAACCATATAAAATCTAGTCCAAGTGTAGTTAAAAGCTCTGTACCTCAGGGTACAGTCCTTACACAGCTGCTTTTCCTTATTCTCATATCAGATATAGACAAAAATACAAGTCACAGCTTCGTATCATCCTTTGCAGATGACACAAAAATCAGTATGAAAATTATCTCTGCTAAAGACATTGAAAAACTTCATATTAATAAAGTATTTAAAGTATTTTTGTAGAGATATTAATAAAGTTTTCGACTGGGCATCAGACAATAACATGATGTTTAACAGTGATAAATTCCAGGTACTCAGGTACGGTAAAAATGAGGACCTTAAACATAATACAGAGTATAAAACACAATCAAATGTACCCATAGTAGGAAAACAGCATGTAAAGGATTTGGGAATAATAATGTCTGACGACCTAACGTTTAGGGAGCATAACCAAGCAAATATTGCGACAGTCAGAAAAATGATAGGATGGATTACGAGAACTTTCAAATCCAGGGATCCCATCACAATGGTTGTACTCTTCAAGTCACTTGTGTTGTCCCGTCTCGAGTACTGCTCAGTACTCACTTCCCCCTTCAGAGCAGGAGAAATTGCTGAAATAGAGGGAATACAGAGAACATATACGGCACGCATAAAGCACCTAAATTATTGGGATCGTCTCAAAGCCCTCCAAATGTACTCACTAGAAAGAAGACGAGAGAGATATCAAATAATATACACCTGGAAGATACTGGAGGGCCAAGTACCAAATTTACACAGTAAAATAACAACGTACTGGAGTGAACGATATGGAAGAAAATGCAGAATAGAACCAGTGAAGATCAGGGGTGCCATAGGCACAATCAGAGAACAATGTATAAACATCAGAGGTCCGCGGTTGTTCAACACCCTCCCAGCAAGCATAATAAATATTGCCTAACAACCGTGGACATTTTCAAGAGGAAACTAGATTTATTCCTCCAAGGAGTGCCGGACCAACCGGGCTGTGGTGGGTATGTGGGCCTGCGGGCCGCTCCAAGCAACAGCCTGGTGGACCAAACTCTCACAAGTCAAGCCTGGCCTCGGGCCGGGCTTGGGGAGTAGAAGAACTCCCAGAACCCCATCAACCAGGTTCAGTGATGGCAAATCAAGCCTAACAGGATTAATTGAGTTTATGACCACGCAACAAAAATCAGGCAAGAGAAAGAGAGAGAGAGAGAGAGCTGGGCAGACTGCATATTTCTAGACTGCCAGAAAGCTTTTGACACGGTACCACATAAGAGACTAGTGCACAAACTGGAGGTGCAGGCAGGAGTGAAAAGGAAGGTACTCCACTGGATAAGAGAGTACCTAAGCAACAAGACACAGCGAGTCACCGTGAGAGGTGAGGTCTCGGAGTGGCGGGGAGTCACCAGTGGAGTCCCACAGGGATCAGTCCTTGGAACTATACTGTTTCTGATATACGTAAATGATCTTCCAGAAGGAATTGACTCGTTCCTCTCGATGTTTGCTGATGACGCGAAAATTATGAGGAGGATCAGGACAGGAGGAGGAGGATAGTATGAGGCTACAAGATGACCTAGACAAACTGAAGGAATGGTCCGACAAATGGCTACTAAAGTTCAACCCAAGTAAATGTAAGGTAATGAAACTAGGAGGAGGAACTACGAGGCCAGTCACTGGATACCGAATGAGAGATGAAGTCCTTCACGAAACGGACAGAGAGAAAGATCTGGGAGTTGATATCACGCCAAACCTGTCTCCTGAAGCCCACATCAAAAGAATAACATCAGCGGCCTATGCGAAGCTGGCTAACATCAGAACTGCTTTCAGAAACCTGTGTAAGGAATCCTTCAGAACCTTGTATACCACATATGTAAGACCAATCCTGGAGTATGCAGCCCCAGCATGGAGTCCGTACCTAGTCAAGCACAAGACGAAGCTGGAAAAAGTTCAGAGGTATGCCACTAGGTTAGTCCCAGAACTATGAGGACAGACTACGTGAACTGTACCTCACGTCGCTGGAAGACAGAAGAGCTAGGAGGAGACATGATCACCACATACAAAATTTTCAGGGGAATTGACTGGGTGGACAAGGATGGATTATTTAACAAGGGTGGCACACGCACAAGGGGACACAGGTGGAAGCTGAGTACCCAAATGAGCCACAGAGACATTAGAAAGAACTTTTTCAGTGTCAGAGTAGTTAGTAAGTGGAATGCACTAGGAAGTGATGTGGTGGAGGCTGACTCCATACACAGTTTCAAATGTAGATATGACAGAGCCCAGTAGGCTCAGGAATCTGTACACCAGTTGATTGACGGTTGAGAGGCGGGACCAAAGAGCCAGAGCTCAACCCCCGGAAACACAACTAGGTGAGTACAACTAGGCGAGTACACCCCAGACACCCAGCACACCCCAGACACCCAGCACACCCCAGACACCCAGCACACCCCAGACACCCAGCACACCCCAGACACCCAGCACACCCCAGACACCCAGCACACCCCAGACACCCAGCACACCCCAGACACCCAGCACACCCCAGACACCCAGCACACCCCAGCACACCCCAGACACCCAGCACACCCCAGACACCCAGCACACCCCAGACACCCAGCACACCCCAGACACCCAGCACACCCCAGACACCCAGCACACCCCAGACACCCAGCACCCCCAGAGACTGACCACCACCGACACGGAACACTGGCCATGGGACAAGGAACACCGGCCGTGGACCACGGAAGGGGCCAGACAAGATCAAGTGCTGTGCAACATCCGCAATGAGTTAAAAGTTAAATTTCGTGTCCTTCCGGTGTTGAGTGGTCTTGTCCAGCCTCCAGAAGGTTGTGGTTGATGTCCAGCGTGGACAAGCGTCACACCTCACCCTTCTGGTCATGTCCAGCCCCCAGAAGGTTGTGGTTGATGTCCAGCGTGGACAAGCGTCACACCTCACCCTTCTGGTCATGTCCAGCCCCCAGAAGGTTGTGGTTGATGTCCAGCGTGGACAAGCGTCACACCTCACCCTTCTGGTCATGTCCAGCCCCCAGAAGGTTGTGGTTGATGTCCAGCGTGGACAAGCGTCACACCTCACCCTTCTGGTCATGTCCAGCCCCCAGAAGGTTGTGGTTGATGTCCAGCGTGGACAAGCGTCACACCTCACCCTTCTGGTCATGTCCAGCCCCCAGAAGGTTGTGGTTGATGTCCAGCGTGGACAAGCGTCGCACCTCACCCTCCTGGTCTTGTCTAGCCCCCAGAAGCGTCACACCTCACCCTTCTGGAGGCGGAGGGAAGCAGCAAGATATCTCTAGCCTAAGAAGTTTTAACATTGAAAGTACAAGTCACCTAACTTAGCCGACGGGTTAAAACTAGTGAAGACAAATATGGTTTCTTCTTTACAGTACCTGATTTACCCGAGGACCACTAACCCTAGTGGCCTCGACGAGGACAGGAAGCCAGCGGCTTGTCGAAGTTACTCCCCTCCCCCCCCCATTTGCCTTGATCTTTTCCAGGTAGATTTTAAAACTGAACACAGTTTTTGCATTTTACGGCTTCGGCGGGTAGGCGGTTGCATGGGTTTATAACCCTGTGGGTGAAAAAGTACCTCCTGTTCCCAGTCCTACAGTGAGGCGTGTTGAGCTTCAAATCGTTGTAGCTTGTTTGTGTTGCACGCGACCTTTAGAACGTGCAGTTTAGGACCGGTTTAGTGTGCCACTAGCTACAGCATCAGCTGGTCGTCTGCCCTACCTGTCTAAGCTGTGACGTCACTGGTCACCTGACCCTTGGTGACGTCACGGGAGAAAGCGGTGGAGGGAAGGTGTTGGGCTCATTGTGGTGTTACCTGACGCCTCCACCCCCTTCCCACGCCCTCTCCCACCCACTCCCCACGCCCTCTCCCACCCTCCCCCCACGCCCTCTCCCACCCCCTCCCCCCACGCCCTCTCCCACCCCCTCCCCCCACGCCCTCTCCCACCCCCTCCCCCCACGCCCTCTCCCACCCCCTCCCCCCACGCCCTCTCCCACCCACTCCCCACGCCCTCCCCCCCCACGCCCTCTCCCACCCCCTCCCCCCACGCCCTCTCCCACCCCCTCTCCCACCCCCTCCCCCCACGCCCTCTCCCACCCCCTCCCCCCACGCCCTCTCCCACGCCCTCTCCCACCCCCTCCCCCCCACGCCCTCTCCCACGCCCTCTCCCCACGCCCTCTCCCCACGCCCTCTCCCACCCACTATCCACGCCCTCTCCCACCCCCTCCCCCCACGCCCTCTCCCACCCCCTCCCCCCACGCCCTCTCCCACCCACTCCCCACGCCCTCTCCCACCCCCTCCCCCCACGCCCTCTCCCACCCACTCCCCCCACGCCCTCTCCCACCCACTCCCCCCCACGCCCTCTCCCACCCACTCCCCCCACGCCCTCTCCCACCCCCTCCCCCCCACGCCCTCTCCCACCCCCTCCCCCCCACGCCCTCTCCCACCCCCTCCCCCCCACGCCCTCTCCCACCCCCTCCCCCCCACGCCCTCTCCCACCCCCTCCCCCCACGCCCTCTCCCACCCCCTCCCCCCACGCCCTCTCCCACCCCCTCCCCCCACGCCCTCTCCCACCCCCTCCCCCCACGCCCTCTCCCACCCCCTCCCCCCCACGCCCTCTCCCACCCCCTCCCCCCACGCCCTCTCCCACCCACTCCCCCCACGCCCTCTCCCACCCACTCCCCCCACGCCCTCTCCCACCCCCTCCCCCCACGCCCTCTCCCACCCACTCCCCACGCCCTCTCCCACCCACTATCCACGCCCTCTCCCACCCACTATCCACGCCCTTTCCCACCCACTATCCACGCCCTCTTCCACGCCCTATCCACCCACTCCCCCCACGCCCTCTCCCACCCACTCCCCACGCCCTCTCCCACCCACTCCCACCCCCTCCCCCCCACGCCCTCTCCCACCCACTCCCCACGCCCTCTCCCACCCACTATCCACGCCCTCTCCCACCCACTATCCACGCCCTCTCCCACCCACTATCCACGCCCTCTCCCACCCCCTCTCCCCACGCCCTCTCCCACCCCCTCCCCCACGCCCTCTCCCACCCACTATCCACGCCCTCTCCCACCCACTATCCACGCCCTCTCCCACCCACTATCCACGCCCTCTCCCACCCACTCCCCACGCCCTCTCCCACCCCCTCCCCCCACGCCCTCTACCACCCCCTCTCCCACCCACTCCCCACGCCCTCTCCCACCCACTATCCACGCCCTCTCCCACCCACTATCCACGCCCTCTCCCACCCACTATCCACGCCCTTTCCCACCCACTATCCACGCCCTCTCCCACGCCCTATCCACCCACTCCCCACGCCCTCTCCACCCACTCCCCACGCCCTCTCCACCCACTCCCCACTCACTCTCCACGCCCTCTCCACGCCCTCTCCACGCCCTCTCCACGCCCTCTCCACCCACTCTCCACGCCTCCACCCACTCTCCACGCCTCTTCCTGCCACCCCTCACACTCTTATGCACTCACGCGAACTGAATACTTTATACTGCCAATTAATACACAACTATATTCTACCCACTTTCAAGACTCCGAACCAATATAGATGCATCAAGAGGAAGTATGGGCCAATAGGCTCTCTGCAGTTACTTCCATTCTTATGTTCTCATATCCAATTACTACCCATAGTTCCGTGTTCTGTCTTGTATGTCACAAGTTTGTTCACCTCATCCAAAACTGTTGCACCATATCACCTTACCCAAATGCGAGTATAAGTATGACGGATTAGCTGACTCTGTTTAGTGTTTTCAGGTTACAGTTGTGGAACCCTCTTGGTCCTCAAGGGAAGAATGGAGGTCTAAGGACAAAGTTGCAGTGGCAGGGATACTAAAGGAGATAGGTATAGAAGGGGATGAAACAGACAGAGAAGGTATTCCGGATTGGCCAGTACAACAAAGACTGGTTGATCAAGGTAGTGCTCAGAAACGAGAGCATCAAAGAGGACATCCTAGCAAAAAAGAGCAAACTGAAATATGTAACGAATTACAGACAGGTATTCCTTCAGAGACACATGACCAGGAAAGAGATAATATTTCGCGTGTGCGTGTGTTTTGTGTGTGTGTGTGTGTTTGTTGGTTTTGTGTGTACGCGCCATACTTCAATTTGTAGACGGTTGATGTATAGCCAATCCTGAGGCAGCTAGGCCTGACATTTCTCATAGAGCGGCAGTATCTCATAGAGCCGTCATTATCTCTCAGACCCAAGTCAGGGTAGGACCTTGTAGCTTCAGAACTATCTCATTTAACTTATTCAATAAAGTCCCGTGAAGCGATCTACAGCGAATCTCTCTTCAGTCCCAAGCAAGTTCCAAGCAACAACCATCAACCGTCAAGGAAGCCGGTCGGCCGAGCGGACAGCACGCTGGACTTGTGATCCTGTGGTCCTGGGTTCGATCCCAGGCGCCGGCGAGAAACATTGGGCAAAATTTCTTTCACCCTATGCCCCTGTTACCTAGCAGTAAAATAGGTACCTGGGTGTTAGTCAGCCGTCACAGGCTGCTTCCTGGGGGTGGAGGCCTGGTCGAGGACCGGGCCGCGGGGACACTAAAGCCCCGAAATCATCTCAAGATAACCATCAAGCAGAATACTGGTGGCAGCGGTGGGATGGAAGAAGGACGTGATGATGAGGACTTGGGCTCATCAGTGGTATCACTCAGATGGAGTGTAAGACTACTGGTCCCTTCAGGAGCTGATCTTTCCTCACGCAGTGGAGCAGGGGAAGATGTGCACGGGACTTGTGTTGTGGCGAGACCGGAGTAACTGCTGGGTGATCTCTTCTGTCTCTGGTGGGCCTCACGTCATCTCCACTTAATTTACTGTGACTTCCCATCAATGGTGTTGCCAAAGATTTACGCAGCTGGTTCTCCATATCAGTCGCTTTTTTGAAAAATGCTTGCGAGGCAAGGAACTCTTCATCTGTAATTTGATCACGCATTTCTTCTGCATCTTCAGTATTCAATTGTGATGCACATCTAAGGTCACTAGAGGTAAGACCTGTTGCATTTTCAGGTCCAGCTTCACTATGATTCTGTCTCAAAGTCGGAACTAGTTCCCAGCACTATTCTAGAGTCATCATCTAGACTTAAAGTGTCCAGTCTTTCCTCTCCCGTGACACACACTTGTTTCGGTGAGGATCTTGCCTTGAAGGGGTTGTGCACATTAGGAACATCTCCACTTTCTGCTCCACAAACTGCCTCTCTCTTTTGCCCAACGGTGGAGACCCTGATAACCTTGAATGTTTTTGAAAGGGGTTGACATTTTCATCAAGATGAACTCCATACTGTGGTGACTTTGCAAAATTCATGTCTGCCATGGTAGACTACGTTGTGGGGCTTGATATAACTGCTCTCATCTGAATCAGGCAATCCAGAATCAGTGGAGCAGTTAATAAACACCTTAGCAAGACGACTGGCTTCATTGCCAAGCAGCTGGGCAAACTCAAGACTGTTAAGTTGACCAATTGTACCAATGGATGCAACTTTGGGAAGGTTTATTTCTATTTCTGTATTAGAGATTCTCCTTAATTTCTTTCTTTGTATATTCTTCAGTTTCTAAATCTAGTTTTGGTTCAGGATTTTTATTTAGCACCGCTGAACATTCATCCTCTGATAATGAAATTAATGACTTCTCGTCACAACCCTGCGTATCTCCTATTGAAACACGGGTTTCTTTTTCAGAAATATTAGATTCTATAACCTCTGGCTTATCTTCCTTCTCAATCTTATTACTAATAAAGATTCTTCTTTTATGTTTTCTTGAAAAGCTTCTGACTGAGTCTTTGCTATACTCAACTTGTGTCCTAAAATCTGTAGCACTATCTTTATCACATTCGGTATCAGATTTTGTCTCAATATTCACAGAATTAACTTTGGCAATGTCAATATTTTTTGGCACTATATTAGAAGAGTTAGATTCACGAAGAGTTGAAGTATTTTTGTTTAGAGACGATCTTGACTGGAAAGGATCAAAGTTGGGATCATCTTTAAAATCGAGATTATGATCTTTTTTAGCGTTATAGGTGTATCTTCTTTCTCTTCAGCAAACTTTATGAGATTTTCCAATTTATTCACACCTTTATCCGAGTGTTCAGGAACATTAACTATTTCCTTAGGTAAATCTGTGTCATCTATAGAAGGTACTTTAATTTTGGCTTTGTTCTTAACGACAGTAAATCCTTTCTTTCCGGGGGGCTTTCTTTGGTAGACTAGCCTTTGGTTTTCCTCACTTTTGTCTTCTGTAAGTGCAAGATCTTTAGGAGGCGAATTACTTACAGAACACTTTGTTGCAAAGGAATTGACGTTTGGATAATGAAGAGAGTCAAGAAAATATAAACTGTATCCCTTTGATGGGGCGAATAGGAAGTTGGTCTTGGTCAAATTTGGTTTCAGGCTCAGTTTTTTCCTCAAGCCTGTTGCTGTTTTTCTCAATAGGCTTCGGCTCTGGAGGAGCTTTTTCAGTAGGTTCTTCTCGTAACTTCCTTTTTTTTTGTATTGCAGGTTTCAATAGAGGAAGTTTACAACCAGGCTCTGGGCTTGGCAGTGGAGGGCTTCTAATGTAAGTCTTTGTGGGAAATGGATTAAAGTTAGGATCATTTAAATTGTCAAGAACGTCAAGATTATAGCTCTTCTGTGTAATAATAAGTACATCCTCTGGATCTGTGAAGTTATCTGATAGTGGTGGTGGTGGTGGTTCCTCTTGAGGTGCCTCCAAGGTTTCTATACTTAACAATTTCTCCTCAAAGGCTGACTCTGAGTTGTTATTTACTGTATCTTTACTTTGCTGATTGTCTATCTGTTCACTTTGCAAATTTTCTGCAACTTCAATGATATTTGAGTTACTCTGATGTTCCCCGATGACTTAAATGTCAGCTTGTACTACATTTTCACTGCTTTTGTTTACAATTTAACCGTCGGACTTAAGATTAGATTTTTTTTTCACCGTCGGATTAGAATTGGTTTTGTTTTTTTCTGTAAGTTTTTCCAAACAGCAGGATTCACAGCAGTTTTACAGCTGTTTGGATCTTCACTGAGGATCTGATTGTCAGTTTGTACTACACTTTCATGTTAATTTTCATTGGTTTTGCTTTCAATTTGATCACTGGACTGAAGATCACAATTGCTTCCATTGTCTTTGACTTTGTATTTATAATTATCGGGCGTGTCCAAATGATCTTCACTTTCTTTTATTTCCCTTTTTATTAACTTTTCTGGTTGAGATTCAGATGCCTGCGTTTTGCAATTTACAATTTCCAAATCAGTATTACTAGATTCTTCACTATTAACAGTACTATTTCCAAATGTTAATGAGATACATTGATTTTCTGTCGACTGAGCACAAATATTGAAAGTTAACACTCCAGTCACCTCACTACCAGAATTAGTCACTTGCTCATCTGAAAGATCGGTAATTTTGTTTATAGATTCTTCAATAATTTCAGTTTTGGTTACAGTCAGTAATGAGTCACACACAGTACTCTAACTTTTCACAATATTGAAGTGCCAAGTTATCACTTTATTTAGCTAGTATTACTGAAGTACTCTCTTCACTAACTACACGACTCTCAAAAACAACTGGTACTAATTCTCAGAGAGAGTGAGTGTGAGTGAGAGAGTGAGAGAGAGTGAGAGAGAGAGAGAGTGAGGGTGTGAGTGAGTGAGAGTGTGAGTGAGTGAGAGTGTGAGTGAGTGAGAGTGTGAGTGAGTGAGAGTGTGAGTGAGTGAGTGTGAGTAAGTGAGTGTGAGTGAGTGAGTGTGAGTGAGTGTGAGTGAGTGTGAGTGAGAGAGTGTGAGTGAGTGAGAGAGAGTGTGAGTGAGAGAGAGTGTGAGTGAGTGAGTGAGAGTGTGAGTGAGAGTGTGAGTGAGTGAGAGTGTGAGTGAGTGTGAGTGAGTGAGTGAGTGAGTGAGTGAGTGAGTGAGTGAGTGAGTGAGTGAGTGAGAGTGTGAGTGAGTGAGAGTGTGAGTGAGTGAGAGTGTGAGTGAGTGAGAGTGTGAGTGAGTGTGAGTGAGTGAGTGAGAGTGTGAGTGAGTGAATGAGTGAGAGTGAGTGAATGAGTGAGAGTGTGAGTGAGTGAATGAGTGAGAGTGAGTGAGAGAGAGTGTGAGTGAGTGAGAGAGAGTGTGAGTGAGTGAGTGTGTGGGTGTGTGTGTATGTACTCACCTAGTTGTGTCTGCAGGATCGAGCATTGACTCTTGGATCCCGCCTTTCGAGCATCGGTAGTTTACAGCAATGACTCCTGTCCCATTTCCCTATCATACCTGGTTTTAAAATTATGAATAGTATTTGCTTCCACAACCTGTTCCTGAAGTGCATTCCATTTCCCCACTACTCTCACGCTAAAAGAAAACTTCCTAACATCTCTGTGACTCATCTGAGTTTCAAGCTTCCATCCATGTCCTCTCGTTCTGTTACTATTCCGTGTGAACATTTCGTCTATGTCCACTCTGTCAATCCCTCTGAGTATCTTATACGTTCCTATCATGTCCCCCCTCTCCCTTCTTCTTTCTAGTGTCGTAAGGCACAGTTCCCTCAGGCGCTCCTCATACCCCATCCCTCGTAGCTCTGGGACGAGTCTCGTTGCAAACCTCTGAACCTTTTCCAGTTTCATTATATGCTTCTTCAGATGGGGACTCCATGATGAGGCGGCATACTCTAAGACTGGCCTTACGTAGGCAGTGTAAAGCGCCCTAAATGCCTCCTTACTTAGGTTTCTGAATGATGTTCTAACTTTTGCCAGTGTAGAGTACGCTGCTGTCGTTATCCTATTAATATGTGCCTCAGGAGATAGATTAGGTGTTACGTCCACCCCCAGGTCTCTTTCACGCGTCGTTACAGGTAGGCTGTTCCCCTTCATTGTGTACTGTCCCTTTGGTCTCCTATCTCCTAGTCCCATTTCCATAACTTTACATTTGCTCGTGTTGAACTCTAGTAGCCATTTCTCTGACCATCTCTGCAATCTGTTCAGGTCCTCTTGGAGGATCCTGCAATCCTCATCTGTCACAACTCTTCTCATCAACTTTGCATCATCCGCAAACATCGACATGTAGGACTCTACGCCTGTAAACATGTCGTTAACATATACAAGAAATAGAATTGGTCCCAGCACCGATCCTTGTGGTACTCCACTTGTTACTGTTCGCCAGTCCGACTTCTCGCCCCTTACCGTAACTCTTTGGCTCCTTCCTGTCAGGTAGTTCCTTATCCATGCTAGGACCTTTCCCCCCACCCCCGCCTGCCTCTCGAGCTTGAACAGCAGTCTCATGTGCGGTACTGTATCAAAGGCTTTTTGGCAGTCCAGAAATATGCAGTCTGCCCAACCATCTCTGTCCTGTCTTATCCTCGTTATTTTATCATAGAATTCCAGAAGGTTTGTTAGGCACGATTTCCCTGTCCAGAACCCATGTTGATGTTTGTTCACAAACCTAATGTTCTCCAGGTGTGCAACCAGTCGTAGCCTAATTATTCTTTCCAGTATTTTACAGGGGATGCTTGTCAGTGATACAGGTCTACAGTTAAGTGCCTCCTCCCTATCGCCTTTCTTGAAGATCGGCACGACATTTGCCTTCTTCCAGCAACTGGGCAATTCTCCTGACATAAGTGACTCATTAAAGATCATTGCCAGAGGCACGCTGAGGGCCTGTGCTGCTTCTTTTAGTATCCACGGTGATACTTTGTCTGGTCCAACTGCTTTAGTTGCATCTAGAGTTGTCAACTGTTTCATTACCTCCTCTGCTGTCACCTCTATATCTGATAGTCTTTCATCTAGGGTAACCCCTTCCAACAATGGGAGCTGCTCAGGCTCGGTAGTGAACACTCCATGGAAACTGGCATTCAGTGCCTCGCAGATTTCCTTGTCACTTTCAGTATATGCCCCCTCTGTCTTCCTTAGTCTTGTCACTTGGTCGTTCACCGACATTTTTCTTCTTATATGACTGTGTAGTAACTTAGGTTGTTTTTTCGCTTTGATTGCAATATCGTTCTCATAGTCCCTTTCCGATGTTCGTCTTATGTTAATGTAATCGTTCCTAGCTCTGTTGTATCTGCTTCTGTTGTCCTCTGTCCTTTGTCTTCTGTACTTCCTCCACTCCCGCCTGCTGGCCATTTTTGCTTCCTGACACTGTCTATTAAACCATGGGTTATTATATTCCTTCTTATTTTTTCCCTTTACCGTTGGTATAAATCTCTCTTCGGCCTCCTGGCACTTCTGTATGACTAGGTCCATCATATCTTGGACTGTTTTTCCTCTAATTTCTTCCTCCCACTGCACTTCACCCAGATAGTCCCTTATCCTCATATAGTCCCCTTTCCTGTAGTCAGCTCTCCTTTCCCAGATCTCTTGTCCCATGGTCATAAGTTTGAATTCCATCATGTAGTCAAAGACTAGGACACAATGGTCACTGGCCCCTAGAGGTATTTCATGCTCTAAATTCTTGATATCTTCTACGTTCTGGGTGAAAATCAGGTCTAATAGGCTCGGTGTATCTCCTCCTCTTTCCCTTGTGTCTTCCTTCACATGTTGTGTCAGGAAATTCCTGTCTATAACATCTACTAATTTTGCTCCCCACGTTTCGTCCCCTTCATGGGGATTCCTTGATTCCCAATTTATCTCTCCATGATTTAGGTCCCCCATGATCAGCAGCTTCGCTCTCATTCTGTGGGCTAGTGTTGCTGCCTTCTGCAGTTCATCTATACATGCTTTGTTGTTGTCATCATACTCCTGCCTGGGTCTTCTACTGTTTGGTGGGGGATTGTAGATTACCAAGATCACAATCTTCCTCCCATCTACTGTCAGAGTTCCATGTATGAAGCTTGTGCACTCATTGGTAACTCGATTTCCCAGGTCTTCAAACTTCCATTTCCGCTTTATTAGGAGTGCTACTCCCCCTCCCTGTCTCTGTGTCCTCTCTTTTCGTATCACCTGGTACCCTTCAGGAAAGATTGCATCTGAGATCATGTCATTAATTTTAGTTTCCACAATTGCAACTATGTCAGGATCTGCTTCACTCACTCTTTCTTTTATCTCTTCTGCTTTATTAGATACCCCATCAGCATTGGTGTACCAAACCTTGAGATTCTTCATGGAAACTCTTGTACCAGAGTTCTCCCTTTCTCTGGGGATCTGGGGGATGTCTGGGGGGTGACTGGGGGCAGGGGGGATCTGGGGGGTGTCTGGGGGATGACTGGGGGCGGGGAGGGTCCGGGGGGTGTCTGGGGGGGTCCGGGGGGTGTATGGGGGGTGAAAGAGTTCAGGAGGGGTGCTTGGGGGGCTACTGGGGGCTGGGCTTCTAGGAAGGTAGGGAGGAGGGTCTGGGGTAGGGCCTGGGTAGGTAGGTCTGGAGTAGGAAGGGCATACTGGGTCTGAAGATTAGGGAGGGCATAGAGGGGTTGGGAGATAGCGTAAGGTTGGGAGTCAGAGGTTGAGAGGTTGGGAGGGATAGAGGGGGTGGGGGGAACCTCCCACCCCCCTCGCAAGGGTGGGGGGTCACATGGAAGGAGAGGGGATGAGGAGGGGTGAGGGCTGGGTAGGCTTTGGGTGTTGAGGGGATGAGGGCTGGATGGGTTTGGGGGGTTGAGGGGATGAGGGCTGGGTGGGTTTTGGGGGTTGAGGGGATGAGGGCTGGACGGGTTTTGGGGGTTGAGGTGATGAGGGGGTCCTTGGAATGTGGGATGAATTTGACTCCAGTGGGGTCAGAGGGGTCAAGGGATGTGTTGGGGAGATAAGCAGGGGCTGTGTGTGTGAGAGGACTTCCTTCATGGACTGAAGTGTCATCAGAGGTCTCTAATACACCAAGTGTCATGCTTGCCTCTTGCTTTGTAGCCTCAACCTCAT
Source organism: Procambarus clarkii (assembly GCF_040958095.1). Classification (NCBI taxonomy): domain Eukaryota; kingdom Metazoa; phylum Arthropoda; class Malacostraca; order Decapoda; family Cambaridae; genus Procambarus; species Procambarus clarkii. The sequence goes on along the minus strand of NC_091212.1, from coordinate 20,392,810 downwards.
GGACTTTTGAGACCTTTTAGTAGATGACTGAACTGTAACAATGGAAGTGGGTTCAAGAGGGAGGTCAAGTTCCTCAGCACTTTCGTATTCTGAATCAGAATTAGATTTTTCTGCTTTACAAGCCTCACCACCAGAATTCTTAGAAAGTGATGAAGATAAGTCTTTCACTGGTGATGCTGGAGAGAGCTCACAGGCACAGCTGGGGGCCCTTGTCAGGCATGATGCAAAGCTGGCGTCTTCAGTGGTCGAGGAGGTAGTATCACACTTCTTACTTTGGATATGTGAGGAAGCTTCAGATGGGAGTGTTTGGGGTCGACGGTGGACTGACACTGCTTGTGTTTTCTCGAGTGATAACCAGGGGTCTCCTCCTGGCTCTCAGCCTCCTGTTCTGAATTGCCTGGAGGGCCAGCAAAATCCAAGGGTGCTGTTGGACCCGTGATCAAAGAAAAGCCAAGTGAGGGCAAAGCACCAGCGCTGTGAGGACGGTGACGCGTGTGCACGTGCGTTAGAGATAAATATATGTAGTAGCCATAATAGAGGAAAAATAAATTCGGTAGAAAGGCGGGATTCAAGAGTCAACAGCTCGATTCTCCAGGCACAAATAGTAAAATTCTCTCAAACGTAAATGTAATGTTATGGAGATGGGATTAGGTGACAGGAGACCGATTCGAGAAGAGAGACCTGGGAGTGGACGTAACACCTAATCTAACTCCAGAGGCAAATATAAATAGGATAACAGCAGCAGCGTATTATATTCTGGGAAAAGTTAGATCATCATTCAGAAACCTAAGTAAGGAGGCATTTAGGGCACTTTACACAGCCTACGTGAGACGTCAGAGTATGCCACCCCATCACGGAGCCCCCACATGAAGAAACACACTAGGATACTGCAAAAGGTTAAAAAAAAAAAAAAAAAAAAAGATGCGACGAGGCTAGTCCCAGAGTTACGAGGGATGGGGTATGAAGAGCGCCTGAAGGAACCGAGCCTGACAACACTAGAAAAAAAAGGGAGCGGGGAGGGGATATGATAGAAACATATAAAATACTTAGTGGGATTGACAGAGTGGAAATAGACGAAATGTTCACACTGAATACTAACAGAACGATGGGACATGGGTGGAAGCTGGAAACTCAGATGAGTCACAGAAATGTTAGGAAGTTTTCGTTTAGAGTAGCAGAAAAATGGAATGAACTTAAGGAGCAGGTTGTGGAGCAAACTCTATTCATAATCTTAAAACCAGATATGCTAAGGAAATAGGACACGAATCGTTGCTATAAACAACCAGTGGCTAGAAAAGTGGGATCCAAGAGTCGATGCTCAATCCTGTAAGCACAAATAGGTGAGAACACACACACACAATCCAATATTCCCAGATGGGAGTGGGGAACCCCCAACCAGCAGCTCAGCAACTCCAGAAAGGATTGCAAAACCCCCACTCTCCTCACCCCTGAATCCTCCCTGTCCCCATTCAAATGCACATTCAATCCCCCCCCCCCACACACACACCAGACCCCCCCCACACACACACCAGACCCCCCCCACACACACACCAGACCCCCAAACAAACACCATACCCCCCCACACACACACCAGAACCCCCCCCACACACACACCAGACCCCCCCCACACACACCAGACCCCCCCCCACACACACACACCAGACCCCCCCCCCCCACACACACACCAGACCCCCCCACACACACCAGACCCCCCCCCACACACACACCAGACCCCCCCCCCCCACACACACACACACACCAGACCCCCCCCACACACACACCAGACCCCCCCCACACACACCAGACCCCCCCACACACACACACCAGACCCCCCCACACACACACACCAGACCCCCCCCACACACACACAGACACCAGACCCCCCCCACACACACACACACCAGACCCCCCCACACACACACCATACCCCCCCCCCCCACACACACACCAGACCCCCCCCCCACACACACACACACCAGACCCCCCCCCACACACACACACACCAGACCCCCCCTCACACACACACACACCAGACCCCCCCTCACACACACACACACCAGACCCCCCCTCACACACACACACCAGACCCCCCTCACACACACACACCAGACCCCCCCCCCACACACACACACCAGACCCCCCTCACACACACCAGACCCCCCCTCACACACACCAGACCCATACACACACACACCAGACCCCCCCCACACACACACCAGACCCCCACACACACACACACCAGACCCCCACACACACACACACCAGACCCCCACACACACACACACCAGACCCCCACACACACACACACCAGACCCCCACACACACACACACCAGACCCCCACACACACACACACCAGACCCCCACACACACACACACCAGACCCCCACACACACACACACCAGACCCCCCCACACACACACCAGACCCCCCCACACACACACCAGACCCCCACACACACACACCAGACCCCCCACACACACACCAGACCCCCCACACACACACCAGACCCCCCACACACACACCACACCCCCACACACACACACACCAGACCCCCACACACACACCAGACCCCCCCCCCCCACACACCACACACACCAGACCCCCACACACACACAAACCAGAGCGCACCCCCCCCCTCCCCCCATACACTTTAAACCTAACAAAATTAGTGGAGGAGTGAAGCACGTTCCTCGGTGATATCACTGGCGGTGCCTCCGGCCGCCGACCACCCGTGCGGAATAACCCACACATTCACAGACATTCACCGACACATTCACCAACAGCCGACACATTCACAGACATTCACCGACACATTCACCAACAGCCGACACATTCACAGACATTCACCGACACATTCACCAACAGCCGACACATTCACAGACATTCACCGACACATTCACCAACAGCCGACACATTCACCAACAGCCGACACATTCACCAACAGCCGACACATTCACCAACAGCCGACACATTCACCAACAGCCGATACATTCACCGACAGCCGACACATTTACCGACAGCCGACACATTCACCAACAGCCGACACATTCACAGACATTCACCGACACATTCACCAACAGCCGACACATTCACCAACAGCCGACACATTCACCAACAGCCGACACATTCACAGACATTCACCGACACATTCACCAACAGCCGACACATTCACCGACAGCCGATACATTCACCGACAGCCGACACATTTACCGACAGCCGACACATTCACCAACAGCCGACACATTCACAGACATTCACCGACACATTCACCAACAGCCGACACATTCACCGACAGCCGACACATTCACCGACAGCCGACACATTCACCGACAGCCGACACATTCACCGACAGCCGACACATTCACCGACAGCCGACACATTCACCGACAGCCGACACATTCACCGACAGCCGACACATACACCGACAGCCGACACATTCACCGACAGCCGACACATTCACCGACAGCCGACACACTCACCGACAGCCGACACACTCACCGACAGCCGACACACTCACCGACAGCCGACACATTCACCGACAGCCGACACATTCACCGACAGCCGACACATTCACCGACAGCCGACACATTCACCGACAGCCGACACATTCACCGACAGCCGACACATTCACCGACAGCCGACACATTCACCGACAGCCGACACATTCACCGACAGCCGACACATTCACCGACAGCCGACACATTCACCGACAGCCGACACATTCACCGACAGCCGACACACTCACCGACAGCCGACACACTCACCGACAGCCGACACACTCACCGACAGCCGACACACTCACCGACAGCCGACACACTCACCGACAGCCGACACACTCACCGACAGCCGACACATTCACCGACAGCCGACACATTCACCGACAGCCGACACATTCACCGACAGCCGACACATTCACCGACAGCCGACACATTCACCGACAGCCGACACACTCACCGACAGCCGACACATTCACAGACAGCCGACACATTCACAGACAGCCGACACACTCACCGACAGCCGACACATTCACCGACAGCCGACACATTCACCGACAGCCGACACATTCACCGACAGCCGACACATTCACCGACAGCCGACACATACACCAACAGCCGACACATTCACCGACAGCCGACACATTCACCGACAGCCGACACACTCACCGACAGCCGACACACTCACCGACAGCCGACACACTCACCGACAGCCGACACACTCACCGACAGCCGACACATTCACCGACAGCCGACACATTCACCGACAGCCGACAAATTCACCGACAGCCGACACATTCACCGACAGCCGACACATTCACCGACAGCCGACACATTCACCGACAGCCGACACATTCACCGACAGCCGACACATTCACCGACAGCCGACACATTCACCGACAGCCGTACCAAGTAAGGAATTATTGTGCCCAAGGCAGGAGGCGGAAGGACACACAGGGAAGTTTGAGGGTCAAGATGGCGGCGGTGTGGTCAGTGTTGTCACCAACTGTCAACACACACAGCTGGAGGGTCAGTGTTGTCACCAACTGTCAACAAACACAGCTGGAGGGTCAGCGGTGTGGTCAGTGTTGTCACCAACTGTCAACACACACAGCTGGAGGGTCAGCGGTGTGGTCAGTGTTGTCACCAACTGTCAACACACACAGCTGGAGGGTCAGCGGTGTGGTCAGTGTTGTCACCAACTGTCAACACACACAGCTGGAGGGTCAGCGGTGTGGTCAGTGTTGTCACCAACTGTCAACACACACAGCTGGAGGGTCAGCGGTGTGGTCAGTGTTGTCACCAACTGTCAACAAACACAGCTGGAGGGTCAGCGGTGTGGTCAGTGTTGTCACCAACTGTCAACACAGCTGGAGGGTCAGCGGTGTGGTCAGTGTTGTCACCAACTGTCAACAAACACAGCTGGAGGGTCAGCGGTGTGGTCAGTGTTGTCACCAACTGTCAACAAACACAGCTGGAGGGTCAGCGGTGTGGTCAGTGTTGTCACCAACTGTCAACAAACACAGCTGGAGGGTCAGCGGTGTGGTCAGTGTTGTCACCAACTGTCAACACACACAGCTGGAGGGTCAGCGGTGTGGTCAGTGTTGTCACCAACTGCCAACAAACACAGCTGGAGGGTCAGCGGTGTGGTCAGTGTTGTCACCAACTGTCAACAAACACAGCTGGAGGGTCAGCGGTGTGGTCAGTGTTGTCACCAACTGTCAACACACACAGCTGGAGGGTCAGCGGTGTGGTCAGTGTTGTCACCAACTGTCAACACACACAGCTGGAGGGTCAGCGGTGTGGTCAGTGTTGTCACCAACTGTCAACACACACAGCTGGAGGGTCAGCGGTGTGGTCAGTGTTGTCACCAACTGTCAACACACACAGCTGGCCTGGACCAGGACAACATAAGGTAAACATTGTGCAGCGCCCAATAAATATATGGATCAAGGAGTCGAGCAATAATTATTAAAGGAAAATCGACTAAGGTTGAAGGTGAGACGATAGTGGTCAGCCTCGCGTAACTGTCCAAGGTGATTGGTCATTATAGAGGGTTGGGGGGTCGACCCCCCCCCATTACCCTCATCCCCCTGCTATAGCCCCCCCCCCCCGCATTATATACGGGGGTTGGGGGTCGACCCCCCCCCATTACCCTCATCCCCCTGCTATAGCCCCCCTCCCTCCGCAAGCATAACTAGACGAGAACAAACTACGTCTATGAAGTCTGAAATGGGGGGGGGGGAGGTTTCCATAGTTTTTACAACAGATTGTTCAGCTCATGATATGTCCTCCACTTGACTATGTCAAATGGAGGAGTGTATATTAAAGAGGACCTGGTATGCACAGAACTACTAAACTCAACTAATGAGGTGGTAGAGGTACTTGGAATTAAGGTAGAAAAACTATACCTAATTATTATTCTAATATATAAAGCGCCAGATACAACGGTTGAGGAATTCACAGAGCAGATGCACAAAATAGAGAACATACTTGATAAGCTAGCAAACCCAGGAGTGTGAGTGTAGACTACTGATCACACCCTCTGTGTGGCTAACCAGCCTGGGGTGAGGGGGATGTTGTAGCACGACGTAGCTAGCTTCTTGACGCACTGTACTCCCCTTCATATAGACCAGGGCACACAGCAGCACACGGGCTGATGTACTTAATGTATTAATACACACACACTGGTCACGACACACAACCACACCATACTCCCCCTACACACAACCACACCATACCACCCCCCTCCACACAACCACACCACCCCCCTCCACACAACCACACCATACCCCCACCCCTCCACACAATACCCCCCCTCCACACAACCACACCATACCCCCCCTCCACACAACCACACCATACTCCCCCTCCACACAACCACACCATACCACCCCCTCCACACAATACCCCCCTCCACACAACCACACCATACCACCCCCCTCCACACAACCACACCATACCCCCCCCTCCACACAACCACACCATACCCCCCTCCACACAACCACACCATACCCCCACCCCTCCACACAATACCCGCCCTTCACACAACCACACCATACCCCCCCTCCACACAACCACACCATACCCCCCTCCACACAATACCCCCCTCCACACAACCACACCCCCCTCCACACAATACCCCACTCCACACAACCACACCATACCCCCCCTGCACACAACCACACCATACCACCCCCCTCCACACAACCACACCATACCCCCCCTCCACACAACCACACCATACCCCCCCCTCCACACAACCACACCATACCCCCCCTCCACACAACCACACCATACCCCCCCTCCACACAACCACACCATACCCCCCCCTCCACACAACCACACCATACCACCCCCCTCCACGCAATACCATTCTCCACACAACCACACCATACCCCCCCCTCCACACAACCACACCATACCCCCCTCCACACAACCACACCATACCCCCCCCTCCACACAATACCCCCTCCACACAACCACACCATACCCCCCTCCACACAACCACACCATACCCCCCCCTCCACACAATACCCCCTCCACACAACCACACCATACCCCCCCTCCACACAACCACACCATACCCCCCCCTCCACACAACCACACCATACCCCCCCCCCTCCACACAACCACACCATACCACCCCCCTCCACGCAATACCATTCTCCACACAACCACACCATACCCCCCCCTCCACACAACCACACCATACCACCCCCCTCCACACAACCACACCATACCCCCCCTCCACACAACCACACCATACCACCCCCCTCCACACAACCACACCATACCACCCCCCTCCACACAATACCCCCTCCACACAACCACACCATACCCCCCTCCACACAACCACACCATACCACCCCCCTCCACACAACCACACCATACCCCCCCTCCACACAACCACACAATACCCCCCTCCACACAACCACACCATACCCCCCCTCCACACAATACCCCTCTCCACACAACCACACCATACCCCCCTCCACACAACCACACCATACCCCCCCTCCACACAACCACACCATACCCCCCTCCACACAACCACACCATACCACCCCCCTCCACACAACCACACCATACACCCCCTCCACACAACCACACCATACCCCCCTCCACACAACCACACCATACCCCCCTCCACACAACCACACCATACCACCCCTCCAAACAACCACACAATACCCCCCCTCCACACAACCACACAATACCCCCCTCCACACAACCACACAATACCCCCCCTCCACACAACCACACAATACCCCCCCTCCACACAACCACACCCCCCCTCCACACCATACCCCCCTCCACACAACCACACCATACCCCCCCTCCACACAACCACACCATACCCCCCTCCACACAACCACACCATACCCCCCCTCCACACAACCACACCATACCCCCCCTCCACACAACCACACCATACCCCCCCTCCACACAACCACACCATACCCCCCCTCCACACAACCACACCATACCCCCCCTCCACACAACCACACCATACCCCCCCTCCACACAACCACACAATACCCCCCCCTCCACACAACCACACCATACCCCCCCCCTCCACACAACCACACCATACCCCCCCCCTCCACACAACCACACCATATCCCCCCTCCACACAACCACACCATATCCCCCCTCCACACAACCACACCATACCCCCCTCCACACAACCACACAATACCCCCCCTCCACACAACCACACCATACCCCCCCTCCACACAACCACACCATACCCCCATCCACACAACCACACCATACCCCCCCTCCACACAACCACACCATACCCCCCTCCACACAACCACACAATACCCCCCCTCCACACAACCACACAATACCCCCCCTCCACACAACCACACAATACCCCCCTCCACACAACCACACAATACCCCCCCTCCACACAACCACACAATACCCCCCCTCCACACAACCACACCATACCCCCCTCCACACAACCACACCATATCCCCCTCCACACAACCACACCATATCCCCCTCCACACAACCACACCATACCCCCCTCCACACAACCACACCATACCCCCCTCCACACAACCACACAATACCCCCCCCTCCACACAACCACACCATATCCCCCTCCACACAACCACACCATACCCCCCTCCACACAACCACACCATATCCCCCTCCACACAACCACACCATATCCCCCTCCACACAACCACACCATACCCCCCTCCACACAACCACACCATATCCCCCTCCACACAACCACACCATACCCCCCTCCACACAACCACACCATACCCCCCTCCACACAACCACACAATACCCCCCCTCCACACAACCACACAATACCCCCCCTCCACACAACCACACCATACCCCCCTCCACACAACCACACCATATCCCCCTCCACACAACCACACCATACCCCCCTCCACACAACCACACCATACCCCCCTCCACACAACCACACAATACCCCCCCTCCACACAACCACACAATACCCCCCCTCCACACAACCACACAATACCCCCCTCCACACAACCACACAATACCCCCCCTCCACACAACCACACAATACCCCCCCTCCACACAACCACACAATACCCCCCCTCCACACAACCACACCATATCCCCCTCCACACAACCACACCATACCCCCCTCCACACAACCACACCATACCCCCCTCCACACAACCACACCATACCCCCCCTCCACACAACCACACCATACCCCCCTCCACACAACCACACAATACCCCCCCTCCACACAACCACACAATACCCCCCTCCACACAACCACACCATATCCCCCTCCACACAACCACACCATATCCCCCTCCACACAACCACACCATACCCCCCTCCACACAACCACACCATACCCCCCTCCACACAACCACACCATATCCCCCTCCACACAACCACACCATACCCCCCTCCACACAACCACACCATACCCCCCTCCACACAACCACACCATACCCCCCCTCCACACAACCACACCATACCCCCCTCCACACAACCACACAATACCCCCCCTCCACACAACCACACAATACCCCCCCTCCACACAACCACACCATATCCCCCTCCACACAACCACACCATACCCCCCTCCACACAACCACACCATATCCCACCTCCACACAACCACACCATATCCCCCTCCACACAACCACACCATACCCCCCCCCTCCACACAACCACACAATACCCCCCCTCCACACAACCACACCATACCCCCCTCCACACAACCACACAATACCCCCCTCCACACAACCACACAATACCCCCCCTCCACACAACCACACAATACCCCCCCTCCACACAACCACACCATACCCCCCCTCCACACAACCACACCATACCCTCCCTCCACACAACCACACCATACCCCCCCTCCACACAATACCCCCCCTCCACACAACCACACAATACCCCCCCTCCACACAACCACACCATACCCCCCCCTCCACACAATACCCCCCCTCCACACAACCACACCATATCCCCCCCCTCATCACAACCACACCATACCCCCCCCCCTCCACACAATACCCCCCCTCCACACAACCACACCATACCACCCCCCTCCACACAACCACACCATACCCCCCCCCCTCCACACAATACCCCCCCTCCACACAACCACACCATACCCCCCCTCCACACAACCACACAATACCCCCCCTCCACACAACCACACAATACCCCCCCTCCACACAACCACACCATACCCCCCCTCCACACAACCACACAATACCCCCCCTCCACACAACCACACAATACCCCCCCCTCCACACAACCACACCATACCCCCCTCCACACAACCACACAATACCCCCCTCCACACAACCACACAATACCCCCCTCCACACAACCACACAATACCCCCCCTCCACACAACCACACCATACCCCCCCTCCACACAACCACACCATACCCCCCTCCACACAACCACACCATCCCCACCACAGAGCCACAAGCTAGACTTGCCACTGACGCCGCCCCCACCATCACCACTCCCCCCCCCCCACCCGCCGCCCAGAGACCGCGCCCCTCCCAGTAATGCGTGCACACTACGGTACTGGTCCACACTCACCTGCTCATGCTGCTCACCTTGGCTTGTGCTCCCTCCCTCCCACCATCCCTCCCCATCCCTCCCTCCCTCTCCCCTCACTCCCACACTCTCTCCCTCCCCCTCACTCCCACTGCCCCTTCCTCCCTCCAACATTACTAAGGCTTAGCAACAGCATCAGGTAACCCCCCCCCCAGGCTACACAGTACTAGGGCCTAGTACAAACCTCTAATACCCCCCCCCAGGCTACACAGTACTGGGGCCTAGTAAGAGCCTCTAATACACCCCCCCCCCAGGCTACACAGTACTGGGGCCTAGTAAGAGCCTCTAATACACCCCCCCCCCAGGCTACACAGTACTGGGCCTAGTAAGAGCCTCTAATACACCCCCCCCCAGGCTACACAGTACTGGGCCTAGTAAGAGCCTCTAATACACCCCCCCCCAGGCTACACAGTACTGGGGCCTAGTAAGAGCCTCTAATACACCCCCCCCAGGCTACACAGTACTGGGGCCTAGTAAGAGCCTCTAATACACCCCCCCCCAGGCTACACAGTACTGGGGCCTAGTAAGAGCCTCTAATACACCCCCCCCCAGGCTACACAGTACTGGGCCTAGTAAGAGCCTCTAATACACCCCCCCCCCCCCCAGGCTACACAGTACTGGGCCTAGTAAGAGCCTCTAATACACCCCCCCCCCCAGGCTACACAGTACTGGGCCTAGTAAGAGCCTCTAATACACCCCCCCCAGGCTACACAGTACTGGGGCCTAGTAAGAGCCTCTAATACACCCCCCCCCCAGGCTACACAGTACTGGGGCCTAGTAAGAGCCTCTAGTACAGCCCCCCCCCAGGCTACACAGTACTGGGCCTAGTAAGAGCCTCTAATACACCCCCCCCCTAGGCTACACAGTACTGGGGCCTAGTAAGAGCCTCTAGTACAGCCCCCCCCCCCAGGCTACACAGTACTGGGCCTAGTAAGAGCCTCTAATACACCCCCCCCCCTAGGCTACACAGTACTGGGGCCTAGTAAGAGCCTCTAGTACAGCCCCCCCCCAGGCTACACAGTACTGGGCCTAGTAAGAGCCTCTAATACACCCCCCCCCTAGGCTACACAGTACTGGGGCCTAGTAAGAGCCTCTAGTACAGCCCCCCCCCCCAGGCTACACAGTACTGGGCCTAGTAAGAGCCTCTAATACACCCCCCCCCCTAGGCTACACAGTACTGGGGCCTAGTAAGAGCCTCTAGTACAGCCCCCCCCCCAGGCTACACAGTACTGGGCCTAGTAAGAGCCTCTAATACACCCCCCCCAGGCTACACAGTACTGGGGCCTAGTAAGAGCCTCTAATACACCCCCCCCCCTAGGCTACACAGTACTGGGCCTAGTAAGAGCCTCTAATACCCCCCCCCCCTAGGCTACACAGTACTAGGGCCTAGTAAGAGCCTCTAGTACACCCCCCCCCCAGGCTACACAGTACTAGGGCCTAGTAAGAGCCTCTAGTACAGCCCCCCCCCAGGCTACACAGTACTGGGCCTAGTAAGAGCCTCTAGTACACCCCCCCCCCCAGGCTACACAGTACTGGGCCTAGTAAGAGCCTCTAGTACACCCCCCCCCCAGGCTACACAGTACTGGGCCTAGTAAGAGCCTCTAGTACACCCCCCCCCCAGGCTACACAGTACTAGGGCCTAGTAAGAGCCTCTAGTACAGCCCCCCCCCCCAGGCTACACAGTACTGGGCCTAGTAAGAGCCTCTAGTACACCCCCCCCCCCAGGCTACACAGTACTGGGCCTAGTAAGAGCCTCTAGTACACCCCCCCCCCCCGGCTACACAGTACTGGGGCCTAGTAAGAGCCTCTAGTACACCCCCCCCCTAGGCTACACAGTACTAGGGCCTAGTAAGAGCCTCTAGTACACCCCCCCCCTAGGCTACACAGTACTGGGGCCTAGTAAGAGCCTCTAGTACACCCCCCCCCCAGGCTACACAGTACTGGGCCTAGTAAGAGCCTCTAGTACACCCCCCCCCAGGCTACACAGTACTGGGCCTAGTAAGAGCCTCTAGTACACCCCCCCCCCAGGCTACACAGTACTGGGGCCTAGTAAGAGCCTCTAGTACACCCCCCCCCTAGGCTACACAGTACTAGGGCCTAGTAAGAGCCTCTAGTACACCCCCCCCCCCAGGCTACACAGTACTGGGCCTAGTAAGAGCCTCTAGTACACCCCCCCCCTAGGCTACACAGTACTGGGGCCTAGTAAGAGCCTCTAGTACACCCCCCCCTAGGCTACACAGTACTGGGGCCTAGTAAGAGCCTCTAGTACAGCCCCCCTAGGCTACACAGTACTGGGCCTAGTAAGAGCCTCTAGTACAGCCCCCCTAGGCTACACAGTACTGGGCCTAGTAAGAGCCTCTAGTACACCCCCCCCCAGGCTACACAGTACTGGGGCCTAGTAAGAGCCTCTAGTACAGCCCCCCTAGGCTACACAGTACTGGGCCTAGTAAGAGCCTCTAGTACAGCCCCCCCCCCCAGGCTACACAGTACTGGGGCCTAGTAAGAGCCTCTTACACCCCCCCCCCAGGCTACACAGTACTAGGGCCTAGTAAGAGCCTCTAGTACACCCCCCCCCTAGGCTACACAGTACTAGGGCCTAGTAAGAGCCTCTAGTACACCCCCCCCCCTAGGCTACACAGCACTAGGGCCTAGTAAGAGCCTCTAGTACACCCCCCCCCCCTAGGCTACACAGCACTAGGGCCTAGTAAGAGCCTCTAGTACACCCCACCTCCCTAGGCTACACAGTACTAGGGCCTAGTAAGAGCCTCTAGTACACCCCCCCCCCCCCTAGGCTACACAGCACTAGCACGTAAACTTCCGTGGCCAAGTAATGAGAAGTAAGACTCACTTAAAGAGGTTCTGGGCTCCAGCTCTCAGCATCAGCTCCTTGTTGATCTCCTGGTTGAGCTTGGAGCGGCGGTTCTGCAGCTTCCCCCGGCACGTCTGCAGCCGCGGGTCGGAGCCCTGGAAGACAACAGTTTGTCAGTGGGTGCATAACAGCGCTACTGAGCGGCCTGCTCACCGCACCAAACATGGGCTGACGGAAGTTAGTCAGCCACTACCAGAGTACTCGCTTAGTTGTGCTTACGGCGGTGGAGCTTCGGCTCTCTGGTCCCGTCATTCAACTAACAATCTACTGGTATACATGTTCTTTTTTTTATCTTTATTTAAGAAAATACAATATAAATTACATATTCATAAGTTTTACAAGGCAATTATACATTACAATTCTTAGTGAACAAGTGTTTCAGTAGTACAGAACAATATGTTCTTGAGCTTACTGACCTCGCTCTCATCTACATTTTTAACTGTGTATCGAGTCTGCCTCCACCATTTATTAACATTCCATTAACATTCATTAACATTATTGGTGCCTGGAGGATAGATATTCCCTCTCTTATCTCAGGAACTTCCTGTTCTAATGTGAAAACTTCCTGGAATTTCTTGTCATGAATTTCTAATCCAGAAAAGAAAAATGACAGGTTGAATAACAAGGACCTTCCAAACCAGGGATGCCATACCAATGATACTTTTCAAGACACTAGTGCTCTCTAGGGTGGAATATTGTTGCACACTAACAGCCACCTTTCAGAGCCGGAGATGTTGCTGGCCTAGAGAGCGTGCAAAGATCTTTTCCCGCCAAAATCAAATATAGTAAGTCGTCTTAATTATTGGGACCGATTAAAAGTTCTAAATCTGTGTTCTCCAGAGCCCAGGCGAGAGAACACAGATTGTCCCTCCAGCATCGTCCACGTGTACATTATGATGTCTCTCTCGCCTGCGCTCTGGAGAACACAGATTTAGAACTTTTAATCGGTCCAAATAATTAAGATGACTTATAGAGGTGATTTTAGCGGTAAAGGATCTTTGCACGCTCTCTAGGTCAGCAACATCTCCGGCTCTGAATGGGGCTGTTAGTGCACAACAATATTCCACCCTAGAGAGCACTAATGTCTTGAGAAGTATCATTGGTATGGCATCCCTGGTGTGGAAGGTCCTTGTTATCCAACCTGTCGGTTTGTTTGCAGTCGTGACAGTTACTTTATGGTGTCCTGTACAGGTAAAGTCTTGACATGATTACTCTTAGATCCTTTACATTGCTTTTCGTTACTTGATTCCGTTTTGTATACGGTTTCCGTTTTTATATTTTCGATTTTTCCATAGAAAGATCTGGTGACCAAATCACACATCTGAAAATGAAGAAACTTCGACGTTTCACTCCGTCTGGACCATTATCAAGTCGGGCAATACCACCTGTTTTATTGCTAACGATTGTCAATTGCTAATCAACGGATCAACGTCCTATACAGTACGGTTCGCCAATGGTTTTACAAGCAGATCGGACACTAGGTGTAGAGGGAGTGCCCCTCGACACGGCCTAACCTGCCCCGTTGAGGGCTGGCGGCACAAGGTTGGTGGCAGTAGTGAAGGCACAAACCTCCACACACATTTTGGCTAGATCTTAGGCTTAACCAAATCTTCCCACGGGTAACACACACACACACACACACATGTTTAATGAAGAAAAATCCACCTCTTCCCTTATTGAAAATAACACGATATTAAAAATGCCAAAACGCAACTAGCTAAACCACACTATATTAGTGTTACAGGCCGCCAGAGCTGAGAGTAACCTGAGGGGAACCCTAACACCTCAAGACTTGGCAGCACTAACCAAATGACAGGTGGCTGACGAGGGTTGTGGCGGCCCTTGTCCCTACTAATGTACACCACACGTTAACTGCCACACTCAAGGCCAGCCAATGTGAGGACTGGGGGAAGTATTAGGTAACATTCAGTCTGAATTCATTGTCAAATTCCTAAATTATTTAGGCCACTTTAAATTCCTCAAATTGCATTTCCGGAATGTGTTGAGAGAACTAGTTACAAATCTATATACTTAATGCACTCCTAAGGATATCTGGAGGTATTTTCGTATACACAGCCGCCTCATTGTTAAGTATGAGTGTAATGAATACGTAAAGAAAACGCTAAACATAATGGACACAAATTTTCAACATCCCTTTCAAAAATTTGCACGAGTTGCTATGTGCAATTATGAGTTATTATCTACTTTGTGTAGCTTCCGAGGATAAATGGCCCCGCGGCCCGGTCTCCAACCAGACCTCCGGGTTGGTCGACTGGTCAACGAGGCTGTTGGACGCGGCTGCTCGCAGCCTCACGTAGGAATTACAGCCTGGTTGATCAGGTATTCTTTGGAGGTGTTTGTCGAATTCTCTCTTGAAGACTGTGAGTGGTCGGCCAGTTATGCCCCTTATGTGTAGTGGAAGTGTGTGTTGAACAGTCTCGGGCCTCTGATGTTGATAGAGTTCCCCCTCAGCGTACCTATTGTGATTCACTGTGCAATGAATACCGTTGCACAATAACAGCACTTTCAAAGCTGAAGAAATTGCTGACCTGGAGAGCGTGCAGAGATCCTTTGCTGCTGGAATCCACTCAGTAAAACACAAAGTATTGGGACCAATTAAAATGCCTAAATCTGTATTCTCTAGAGCGCAGGCGGGCGGGAGACATACATTAATGTACACATTTAGCCGGCGCGCGCGCGAGGAGAGGAGAGGAGAGGGGAGGAGAGGACAGGACAGGAGAGGACAGGAGAGGAGAGGAGAGAAAAAAAAAAGTTGATTGAGAGTTGAGAGGCAGGCCGTAAGACCAGAGCTCAACCCCCGCAACCACAACTAGGTAAATACAACTGGTGGAAAGACAGAGTATGGAGAGCTTGCTTGCACTCCTCTTGACATGTTAGAAAACATACTGAGGAAACTACTCCAAGAGGGACTGGTCCCAAACCTGCACACAAAAAAACATACGAGACCAGAAGGCATGGCAGGTTGTGCAGAATACCCCCGTTGAAACTCTGTTTTTCAACTCTGAGAGAACTGTCAACATCAGAGGCCCGAGAGTATTTCAACACGCTTCCACTACACATAAGGGACATAACTGGCCGACCCCTCACAGTGTTCAAGAGAGAACTGGACAAAGACCTCCAAAAGATACCTGATCAACCAGACTGTGAGTCATACATCAGGCTGCGAATAACGTGGTTGACCAGACCATCACCCATGGAGGCCTGGCCAGAGACCGGGCCGCGAGAACCTTGACCCAAGGAATCAACACAAGGTAACCCTTCCCTTTTAATAAAAGGAGAACTACCACCAGACTCGTGTTCATGACGGGACGTGACACACGCACCAGGAGTGCCCGACACCCCCACTGTGTGGCCATTATGCTCGACTCCACCACAAGTACCAACAGCTGTGTGGTACAATATCCCACAGTAATGTTCATTGGATGTTACTCCTAGATATTGTACCACCGAGTCAGGCGGTTGTCAGCCTCTTTGTTTCACAACCCCGGTCATTACATTTACAGGGGCGGGGGTATTTACACCCCACTAACATTTACAGGGGCGGGGGTATTTACACCCCACTAACATTTACAGGGGCGGGGGTATTTACACCCCACTAACATTTACAGGGGCGGGGGTATTTACACCCCACTGTAACATTTACAGGGGCGGGGGTATTTACACCCCACTAACATTTACAGGGGCGGGGGTATTTACACACCACTGTAACATTTACAGGGGCGGGGGTATTTACACCCCACTAACATTTACAGGGGCGGGGGTATTTACACCCCACTAACATTTACAGGGGCGGGGGTATTTACACACCACTAACATTTACAGGGGCGGGGGTATTTACACCCCACTAACATTTACAGGGGCGGGGGTATTTACACCCCACTAACATTTACAGGGGCGGGGGTATTTACACCCCACTGTAACATTTACAGGGGCGGGGGTATTTACACCCCACTAACATTTACAGGGGCGGGGGTATTTACACCCCACTGTAACATTTACAGGGGCGGGGGTATTTACACCCCACTGTAACATTTACAGGGGCGGGGGTATTTACACCCCACTGTAACATTTACAGGGGAGGGGGTATTTACACCCCACTGTAACATTTACAGGGGAGGGGGTATTTACACCCCACTGTAACATTTACAGGGGAGGGGGTATTTACACCCCACTGTAACATTTACAGGGGCGGGGGTATTTACACCCCACTGTAACATTTACAGGGGAGGGGGTATTTACACCCCACTGTAACATTTACAGGGAGGAAGACGCGACCACTGGTGGTCCGTCACGGCCACCACCACCACCTGCCCTCTCTCTGTCCCTCCCCCACAACCCTCACCCACTTTTTTTTTTGGGGGGGGGGGGAGGGAGAGGCATAGGTGAAGTATAGAAGTGGGAAATACAGTGAGAGGTATGAAAGCAGGCGGGCTGTCCGCCTTGCTGACACCATGTGTGGGTGTTGGCAGCTAAGCTAAGCTGGCTCCCTCTTGTCAGGGAGCTGTGAGTGTGTGAGAGGTTCTTCACATGTGTTTCACCATATATGGATGTCCATAGATGAATACTGTGTAGCATTCATATATACACACTCCGATGCTTCCACACATGTTGTTCTGTTTAAGGCTCTTTATTTTATTATTATTATTTATTGACTTATTCATACATACACCTATACCCGTATACATACATACACCTATGCCCGTATACATACATACACCTATACCCGTATACATACACACACACAATTTTTCCAATTATGAGGGAAGGATATCTGGTCAGTATTTCATCTGCGGATTATGTACTGTGGGGCGGGGTTTGCATCTAGTAAATAGAGGCTCTTGGGCCACCAGCTGTGGGAGCGGGGCGTCTCATCTTGGGCCACCAGCTGTGGGAGCGGGGCGTCTCATCTTGGGCCACCAGCTGTGGGAGCGGGGCGTCTCATCTTGGGCCACCAGCTGTGGGAGCGGGGCGTCTCATCTTGGAGTAATCTTTCTAACATTGCGTCCTCTAACATTTCGATGGTGTTCCACACCCTGATGGCTTGGTGCTGCAGTCTGATGTTTAGTGGCTGTATGTTCAGGAGTTCGTGGAGCTCCTGGATTGTCTGATCATATGGTGGACGGTGTTTTGCTGCTCTCCTTAGCCCCTTATTTTGTACTGCTTGCAGTTTCTGCATGTTAGTTTTCTTTATGGTGTGTAGTGGTACTGGGGGATACTCTAGATGCGGCCGAACTAGAGCCTTATATAGGTGGATCTGAATGTTAGTACTGAGGCTTCGGAATCTTCTCAGTTTTCCTAATGCTGCTTTGGCTTTGTTTAGTCGGTCCCTTACATGAATTTGTATCCCTGTTCTATTTATCATAAGTCCCAGTATTCTGCCTACCTCCGCATATTGGATCGGATGGTTGTCAAGGATGATGGGGTCCGGGTTTCTTTCCGCAATGTGTATTATCTGAAACTTTTGTTTGTTGGTACTAATTTCCCATTGCACCTCAAAGTTGTTTATGAGTTCAATTGCCGCCTTGGTCTTGTCGGCTAGTAGCGGCTTTGATGGTCCCGGTTGGCATATTATTTGGGTGACAGCGTCAGCGTATGTGATGTATTCTCCATGTTGGGGTTGGTCAGCTGTATATATGTTGAATAGAGTGGGGGAGAGGCAGCTTCCTTGTGGTACTCCACTTTTCAGTTCTATTACGTCACCCAAGTAGCTGCCGATATTAAGCCTAGCAGTTCTATTGTCTATAAAGCTGCAGAGAGTAGCAGTAAATCTCTCGGGAAGTCCTAGTTCAGATATCTTATATTTAGGCCTGTGTGTACCACACTTTGTCGAAGGTTTTCGAAACATCTCTAAGCACTATATTACACTGATATTTTTTCGACACTGCGTTATCTATATGCTGGTAGATCAGGGCTATAGCTGTATGGGCCCCTCTGCGGTTTCTAAACCCTTGCTGCCTGGTGTTATACTTCCCTTCCTCTTCCATGTACTTCACAAGTCTGATTATTTTTTCGAATATTTTACCTGGTACTTCGAGGAGAGAAAATGGCCTGTAATTTTCAGTTTGGTTGGGGGTTTACCTGGCTTGGGGATTAATCTTATTGTGGCATTCTTGAAGTATGCAGGGAATAGTCCAGATGCAAGAGCTGCATTTATTATACATGTGTATTGATGGAATGCAATCACTGGTGGGTTGGATAATACCATCTTATTTATTTTGCTGTTGCCCGGCGCCTTGTTCTTGAAACCCATAATTGTTTTATGGACCTCTGCAATGGTTGTGTTTTTCATAAGGTGGCAGTCATCGCGTATGTTGTTAAGGCCTAAGGCTTCGCCCACCACTGGCGCCTCGCTGCCACACCCGGCAGTATGTTGAAAGCCAAACATTACAAGAGGAAGGTTACCTACGCTCTCCAATACCCTGCAGGTGTATGGGGGGGGGAGGGGCAGATCATGCGAGCTGGTTCTCCTAGACCCCCTACATCACAGACCCCCTACATCAGTGATCAGGAGGGCACGGGGCGCTCGCTGTAAAGCCATAACCCCATAACCAGGAGCAGCGCTTGCCCCAGGCCTCCCCTGTGTGTTCGGCAGGGTTCGTCTCCAGGGCTTCAGGATCTACTAGGCACAAATTATTAACGGTTTGCCCCTATTCACCCAGCACTAGTTGGCGACCTGGTTGCTAATTGATTGGTGGATTGTGATCAAGAAAAACTTGAGGCTTAATCTATATAAATAAAAGATTGTATGTCCAAGGTTGGAGGCGAGTGGCTTAGAGCGAGCGTCAAGCAGCTCCCCCACAGTGGTGAGTGGGACTGGTCCCTCCCGCAACCTGGAGAGGGTTCTCAGAGTTCTTCTACTCCCCTGAGCCCGGCCTGAGGCAAGGCTCTGCTCGACTGGTGATAACTTGGTCTAACAGGCTGTTGCTTGGAGCGGCCTGCAGGCCCACATACACTACAGCCTGCTTGGTGCGGCACTTCTTGCAAGAACTTACCTAAGTGCCTCTTGAATACATCCACCTTTGTTACAGCAATATTTCTAATGTTTGCTGGGAGGGTGTTGAACAGCTGTGGCCCTCTGGTGTTCAAACACAGTTACCACATGGTCTCTGGTGACTGTGTGTGGGGGTGTGGGGGGGGGGGGCAGTATACTGCGTGTTCTCAGGGAGGGAGGGGAGGGGAGGTTATCTTGAGATGATTTCGGGGCTTTTTAGTGTCCCCGCGGCCCGGTCCTCGACCAGGCCTCCACCCCCAGGAAGCAGCCCGTGACAGCTGACTAACTCCCAGGTACCTATTTACTGCTAGGTAACCGGGGCATTCAGGGTGAAAGAAACTTTGCCCATTTGTTTCTGCCTCGTGCGGGAATCGAACCCGCGCCACAGAATTACGAGTCCTGTGCGCTATCCACCAGGCTACGAGGCCCCTCATGGGGGCCTCATGGGGAGGGGGGGGGAGAGAGACAGAGACAGACAGACAGACAGAGAGAGATATAGAGACAGAGAGAGAGTGAGCTAGCAATAATACCAATATTCCAGAGGGTAGTGTGCCAGCTTGGGTGTCTGCCGTCGACTGTATTTCAACGACCTACTTCATCTCATCCCTGAAGCTCAAGCCTATACTAATGACTGCACGCTAACCTTCACATACACACGAGGAAATGCCAACTGCTGCAAGAATCATTAATAACCAACTTTCGGCAATTTCTACCTGAGGGTTAGGAGATGGCAGGCCACATTTGGGGCCGAGAAGACGAGCGATGATGATAACTAGACTGCACATGTCAAGTCGAACACACTTGTAAATGGGCGGCAAAATCCAAGAGTTCATAGATGAGATTGAAATTTTGGGAAAGAAGTTCGACTCTTCAATGAAAATGAAAAGCCAGGTGCGTAAGCCAGCTCAAACGGCAGCCAGGAAACTAGAGCCCTGCGGCGCATCTCACACCGTGACGTCAAGGACGGCTAAACCTTATATGAAGCACAAGTTCGCTCTCATCTAGAGTATGCACCACTTTCCTGGAGCCCCCCACCATCATTCCTCACACTGTTGGACAAAGTGGAGAGACGGGCAAGAAGGCTTATCTCTAGTCTTGACCAAGTCTGGTGGGAACGGTCTGAACAGCAGACCCTGCAACACTGCCGTGACGTTTGTGGTCTTACTGTTATGTACAAGGCCAACATTCTCAAAGTTCCGCACCTGGCCCAACTCCATGGACAACCAGTAGCTGCCACCCGTAGCCCTAAGCTCTCAACCTTCAACCGTCTCATGCTGGAAGTGCCATTCTCAAGAACATCACTCCATCAGTAATCATTCACACCCAGGCTGACTCGCATCTGGAACTTGTTTGCTCAACACACACACGGGAGATCAGGTCAACTGATCACCTGAAGACTCGGGCACACAGTACCTTCCTGGCTCATCCTCTTCCTTATATCATTGTTACCTGAATATAGTTTATTCCAATTGATGCATATAATTAGGCTCATGAAATAAACTGGTCTCTATAAGTAAATCTCAACTGAGTTGAGGTAGGATAACAACTCTTGCTTTCACTTCCTCTACCTCATTTGACCACCCATATTATT
>NC_091212.1:20360735-20365735 GCF_040958095.1 Procambarus clarkii | reverse complement strand
TAAGGGGGGAGAGCAACAGTGTAAGGGGGGGGAGAGCAACAGTGTAAGGGGGGGGAGAGCAACAGTGTAAGGGGGAGAGAGCAACAGTGTAAGGGGGAGAGAGCAACAGTGTAAGGGGGAGAGAGCAAGTGTAAGGGGGAGAGAGCAACAGTGTAAGGGGCAGAGAGCAACAGTGTAAGGGGCAGAGAGCAACAGTGTAAGGGGGAGAGAGCAACAGTGTAAGGGGGGAGAGCAACAGTGTAAGGGGGAGAGAGCAACAGTGTAAGGGGGAGAGAGCAACAGTGTAAGGGGGAGAGAGCAACAGTGTAAGGGGGGGGAGAGCAACAGTGTAAGGGGGGGGGAGAGCAACAGTGTAAGGGGGGGGGAGAGCAACAGTGTAAGGGGGGGGAGAGCAACAGTGTAAGGGGGAGAGAGCAACAGTGTAAGGGGGAGAGAGCAACAGTGTAAGGGGGAGAGAGCAACAGTGTAAGGGGGAGAGAGCAACAGTGTAAGGGGGAGAGAGCAACAGTGTAAGGGCGAGAGAGCAACAGTGTAAGGGCGAGAGAGAGCAACAGTGTAAGTGGGAGAGAGCAACAGTGTAAGGGCGAGAGAGCAACAGTGTAAGGGCGAGAGAGAGCAACAGTGTAAGGGCGAGAGAGCAACAGTGTAAGGGCGAGAGAGAGCAACAGTGTAAGGGGGGGAGAGCAACAGTGTAAGGGGGGGGAGAGCAACAGTGTAAGGGGGGAGAGAGCAACAGTGTAAGGGCGAGAGAGCAACAGTGTAAGGGCGAGAGAGAGCAACAGTGTAAGGGGGGGGAGAGCAACAGTGTAAGGGCGAGAGAGAGCAACAGTGTAAGTGGGAGAGAGCAACAGTGTAAGGGGGGAGTGATGAAGCAATGGGTGATGCAGCTCAGATATCTCAACTAGATGTCTTGGGCCCAAAATATTAAGTAACATTCTGAAGTTGGTAGTATTGATGAGAACACGGAGGCAATAAACTAAGTCTTGCTAAATTATACACTTACCCTTCTAGTAGCCTTGCTGCAGATTTTCATTATAGAGGTCATGATGATGATGATAATATGCTGTAGGTTCTTATCTTTCTTTATTACAAACTATTTCCTCCCACAAAGTGCTGGTTGATGCAGTCCATCTGCCAAGCCTGGCATCACGTAATACCACTGGGGATCTGATAGGCAGAAACAGCTTGTACGCGCACTGATACACTCCTTCAAGCTCAACTCAGTGACGGCCAAAGTCTATTTCATTACACGACACTGCAAGAGAACTGTCAACTTGCTTCATATGCTAACGCCGATGTATTTGTAGTCTGCTTACAAAATTCTATTTAGTTTATGAATGTAAAATAAAATTGACATCTGTACAGCATTAATACCACTGTTTCTATTATTCATGTTTTCTATATATTTACATTGCAGATAATGGACAATGCCGGGTCTAATCTTGTTTGTAAACAAGGTGAGGAGGAGCGTGGGGCAGCTCTCCTTCCCGGGAGACTGGCAGCCAAACTCTGCACTACAGGTACGACGGTACTCCAGACTTTTCAAAGATTGGTGAAGACGTCAGCGATGGTGTGTGTGTGTGTTCGCTGCTAGCTTGCTGGACCTTGTGGTGGCGTGAGATAAGGCTACGACGACGACCATTCACTGCCAGAACATGTGTGACCAACACTTCAAGTGGGAGAGGAGAAAGCTTGCCACCTTGAAGTGCGCACCTCACACCACACTCCTACACTTCCCTGGCCCAAGCACCCTTCCAAACACAAACACTCTCTCCTGAAGGTGTAGAAACATGTGTTTTGGGTGTTTTATGACGTAGAGTGAAGGGTGTAGGGTGAAGTGTGGTGGTGGGGAGGGCCCACAGCCACACTAGCAGTGTATGCCACACGGAAGGAGAAAGCTTCAGGCTTCTCACAGCTGGGTGTCGCTGTGCTAGTTATTATCTTCCTAAATCTTCTGCCAACCTTACCTTATGCTCTTATTTTATTATACATTAACTAAACAGATGGCGATTATCAGTTTCGTTAAGTCCATGTCCTTTTTGCACACAATCCTGCTCTTATTTTTGACAATTTAACACCATAAAAAGTACGAGCAGAGTAGGTATCAAACCGCTCTAAATGTCACCCACCAAACAACTTATGGTAAATTGTCTCGAATATTTGCCACTTTTTCTTCCTTCACATCCACTACCGTCAGTAATTTCCGACCACCAACACCGAGAGAATGATTCAAGTAAATAACATATAATACGAGCTAGAGCAGCGTGTGCGCACCTCCCGCCTGCACGACAGACACTGATCTCCTGGCGTCCCGCTTACCAGCTCTAGCCCGCACCAATGACTACCTAGGTTACCTGGTCGGGAAATACAACCAGCACTTGCTTTACAGTTAACAACAAAATCGATATATGATGAAGTATACAAGGTTAAATTGATATATATTAAATTATCCAAGAGTAAGAATTAAATTTTAACAACTGAAAGTATTAAATAAAAAAAACATTAACAAGCAACTGCGAAGTTACCGCCCCCCCCCCCTAACAACCAATATGTCCGGACGCGTGAAAACCTCAAATCCGTCAGTGACTTGCACGCCAGTGTAAGAAGGTAGCCACTGGCAGGAAGGGAAGGGCAGGGACAGAGAGAAGGGACAAGGGAGGGGGGGAGAGAGAGAGAGAAAGGGGGGGAGGGAGAGAGAGAGAGAGAGAGAAAGGGGGGAGGGAGGGAGAGAGAGAGAGAAAAGGGGGAGGGAGAGAGAGAGAGAGAAAAAGGGGGGGAGGGAGGGAGAGAGAGAGAGAGAGAAAGGGGGGAGGGAGGGAGAGAGAGAGAGAGAGAGAAAGGGGGGGAGGGAGGGAGAGAGAGAGAAAGGGGGGAGGGAGGGAGAGAGAGAGAGAAAGGGGGAGGGAGGGAGAGAGAGAGAAAGGGGGGAGGGAGGGAGGGAGAGAGAGAGAGAATGCAAAACACATACAAGTTTGGCGCATGGCAGGATGTGCAGAATACCCCCGTTGAAGAGCAAAGGTGCAAGAGGTACTCTGAGGGAGAACTGATAACATCAAGGGCCCAAGACTTTTCAACTACACATAAGGAGCATAACTGGCCGACCTCTCAGTGTTCAAGAGAGAACTCCACAAACACCTCCAAAGAATACCTGATCAACCAAGCTGTGATTCATACGTCAGGCTGCGAGCAACCATGTCCAACAGCCTGTCGACCAGGCAACCAAGCAGGAGGGCCGGTCGGAGACCGGGCCGCAGGACCATTGATCCCCGGAAGCTACACAAGGTAAGCAAGTCTCCAAACTTCATAAAGATTCACTTAAAAATAATGTATCAATAATTGCACTGAACTCCAAGCCAATTTTAAAATGCTCATATCTGAAACTAGACAAATACAACAAAATAATTAATGATAGTAAGAGAGTTCATCTCGTGTTAGCCTCCATATGCACTGAGCTGAGGTCAAGGAATCTGCCTTTAAAAGAGATGATTATAATCTTGGTTGGCCTACAAGCAGTCTGAGAACATTAATACATTAAGATCTTCAACAAAACCTTTTAGATCTGAGGCAAAGTGAAATCGACACCAGTAATTCCATTTATCATACTGTTATGCAAGAGGAGCCACACATCTATGGTTCATCCAACAACATGAGCAGACTTGTCACTACTGCTCGGCTTGGACTCTGCTATACTGTATCTGGAAGTTTTCATAACCTACTGATGTAGAGCTGACCAAATGTAAACTGTCAACAAAATTATTCGCACACTCTCCGTCACTATGTGACGGAGAGATAAAATATGCGTGAATTTAGAGAGAATTCTATAACAAATGTTCAAGAAATGTGTAAATATTTAATTCAAAATTATCTACTACCAGAAATCTTAGCCAAATATCCCCAGTTTGCTAACTGTAAGTAGTAAATGTAGGTAACTAATTAGAGACAGTTCTTGTGGTTAGTCTACAACCCATTGATCATGTAACAATATACATTAAATTTCGTAACAAGCTTATCACGACTGTAACTTGCTTAGCTAAATGATTTGTTGGTGTCAGTCCCCGAGCCGCTCTTATGTGCTTCAATAACCCTTTACACTACCGCCCACACGATGGGTATGGGGTGCATAATGAACTACACTTGTTGTAGTTACTGGCGGGCTGGAACACTTGCCACAGTCTTCACGGTCCTCAGTGTTATAGTGTATGACAACCTGCAAGTTGGTCACCTCGGACCCCTCCACCTCCTCGTACCATCAGGGCAGTATTGCCTCCCTCCGTTCTCTCTCCCTAACTGTTATTTGTGTCACTTGTCTATTATGCACCCTATCTGTACACAAATACATTTCAATAATCTTTTAATATCACAAGTGATTCAAGATGAGACTCTCAACAGTGACTATACAAGGCAGTTTACATCTATGGTGAGTCACACAGTTCCACACCCACACAGCGTCTTGCTCCACACCCACCCAACTGGGCGGCAGCTACAGTCACGTGCAGGCTGCCCCTACAGTCACGTGCAGGCTGCCCCTACAGTCACGTGCAGGCTGCCTCTACAGTCACGTGCAGGCTGCCCCTACAGTCACGTGCAGGCTGCCTCTACAGTCACGTGCAGGCTGCCCCTACAGTCACGTGCAGGCTGCCCCTACAGTCACGCGCAGGCTGCCCCTACAGTCACGCGCAGGCTGCCCCTACAGTCACGTGCAGGCTGCCCCTACAGTCACGTGCAGGCTGCCCCTACAGTCACGTGCAGGCTGCCTCTACAGTCACGTGCAGGCTGCCCCTACAGTCACGTGCAGGCTGCCCCTACAGTCACGCGCAGGCTGCCCCTACAGTCACGCGCAGGCTGCCCCTACAGTCACGTGCAGGCTGCCCCTACAGTCACGTGCAGGCTGCCTCTACAGTCACGTGCAGGCTGCCCCTACAGTCACGTGCAGGCTGCCTCTACAGTCACGTGCAGGCTGCCCCTACAGTCACGTGCAGGCTGCCTCTACAGTCACGTGC
>NC_091212.1:20338235-20355735 GCF_040958095.1 Procambarus clarkii | reverse complement strand
CCAATGTACCTTTTTGTATATAAATAAACAAATTTACTGTAGTCTTCCCAGCTCTATGTACTTAAAGAAAACGTAAATATTGTAGAAAAGTTTTCTTTGCCATATGAGGGGTACACAATGGTAAATATTGCCTAGGTTCACGGCTCAAAATAGTTTCTCATTGTCATGAATGAGAAAACAATTTACAGGGATAGGGATACAAGGTCAGGTGTATTACCAAGGATACATGTCAGAGGAAAGGATGCTTCAGTTAGGTAACCCCCCTCCCCTCGCAAGGGGGAGTTTCAAGTCCCACTTTATTCACTGTATTAATGAACAGATATAATAATAGATATTAAGTCAGTGCACATTCTCTCATGTGTATTATACATATATAAAATGCTGATTTGTAATGCCAATCCTGACCTCAAAAGCTTCATAGAAGGTTGTAACAGAACCCATGAGCACCACACCAGAAATAAATACAGTTTTGATATTCCTAGAGTACGACTTAATCAAACTAGAAATGCTCTACAAATCAAGGGACCCAGAATGTGGAATGACCTTCCCAACCATGTTAAAGACTGTACCTCTCTCAACCAGTTTAAGATAAAAACGAAGCTATACCTAATAAATTCCCTGTAACCTACCTTACCCCTCTATTGTCAACCAATGTGTGTTTTTTATAAATGGCGCTGTTTATCGACAGAATTGTATTTGTGCTGCTTTTTCAGCCATGTTCCCCCCTTTTTTACCTCTTTTTGTATTTGTTCTCAACTCATTTTATTCTTTATGCTCAATTTGTATTAAGCTTTAGTCATTTAAGTTTTTCATGCCCGAAACGCTTTGCGTAATAGTGGCTTTAAGCATTGTATGTACTAGCCCTATCTATAAATCCATCACTCTTTGTAAAATCTCTTGTATGTATGTACCTTACCTAAATAAACATTTGATTTGATTTGAACAGATTAACACCAAAGTATCCTCCAGCAGCCCGTCCTCCAAACAAAGATCCAAAAGTGATTCCATGCACCCACCAAACCCCCTGTTTATGAATGAAAAGCGGTTTACACACGACTCACAACTGCTGACGTTCGAACATATCCGGAACAAGTGCTTCACTGACGAATTTTGTTCGAATCGCAACGCTCTAAATGCTTCACCCACGTACTACAAATACAAATAATCACCAACAAAACCTAAACACCTAACTTAACCTAACCTATGCCTATTTATACACAATATGGTAATATATTATAATATTAATTTATACTTGAGAAAATTCCCGTTTTGAATGAACAGCATGTTAAAATATATGAATGCGTCTGTGGGGTTGACCGCTGAATGTAATGGACTTGAGTCGAGGACGGGTTGCCTCCAGGGGTCACGACGATCATACATGCTGACGACATTCTTATACAAGGCACTGCTGGTAACAATTCAAACTGTCTCTTAACATACTTAGAACAGCCTGTCATAAGTTGGGCTTAGTAATAAAGACAAAACCAAATATGAGTATAGGAAACTAAGAAATATAACACTTACTCTAAATGACAAGGAACTAAGTCATGTTCAGAAGTATCTGAGCATGAATGTTGGATACACATGCGAGTAAAAATGCTGAAATATATATCACCACCTTATATAAAACCCGACAGCACTCTCTCTAGGCGCTAACATGTTCTAGTAAAGGTGCTGGGACGCCTATCTTGCCGATGTTACACACATGCGCGCTGTTTGGTCCCTGATACACTACGCAGCGCCCGTTTTCTCTTACACAAGCCAAGACCAGATATATAAAACCAGAACTGATACAGAACCAAGCTAGGAGGAGCTTCTCTACTTATATTGTTTGCTGGTTTAAGTCAAATCTGTCACACTCCGCAAGAGTTCCCTATGTTACTTCATCTAGAATCCTTCCTGGGATTCTCGGATATAACTACCCTGCACGCACTCCACCCCCCCCCCTCCCCCACGGCAACCCTGCACGCACTCCACCCCCCCCTCCCCCACGGCAACCCTGCACGCACTCCACTCCCCCACGGCAACCCTGCACGCACTCCACTCCCCCACGGCAACCCTGCACGCACTCCACCCCCTCCCTCCCCCACGGCAACCCTGCACGCACTCCACCCCCCCCCCCCCACGGCAACCCTGCACGCACTCCACCCCCCCACGGCAACCCTGCACGCACTCCACCCCCCCCCCCCACGGCAACCCTGCACGCACTCCACCCCTCCCCCACGGCAACCCTGCACGCACTCCACCACCCCCCCCCCACGGCAACCCTGCACGCACTCCACCCCCCCCCCCCCACGGCAACCCTGCACGCACTCCACCCCCCCCCCACGGCAACCCTGCACGCACTCCACCCCCCCCCCCACGGCAACCCTGCACGCACTCCACCCCCCCCCCCCCCACGGCAACCCTGCACGCACTCCACCCCCCCCCCCCACGGCAACCCTGCACGCACTCCACCCCCCCCCCCACGGCAACCCTGCACGCACTCCACCCCCCCCCCCCACGGCAACCCTGCACGCACTCCACCCCCCCCCCCCCACGGCAACCCTGCACGCACTCCACCCCCCCCCCCCCACGGCAACCCTGCACGCACTCCACCCCCCCCCCACGGCAACCCTGCACGCACTCCACCCCCCCCCCCCCACGGCAACCCTGCACGCACTCCACCCCCCCCCCCCACGGCAACCCTGCACGCACTCCACCCCCCCCCCCCACGGCAACCCTGCACGCACTCCACCCCCCCCACGGCAACCCTGCACGCACTCCACCCCCCCCCCCCACGGCAACCCTGCACGCACTCCACCCCACGATGTTGATAGTTCTCCCTCAGCGTTCCCATTGCACCTTTGCTCTTCAACGGGGCTATTTTGCACATCCCGTCGTGCCTACTGGTCTCGTGTGATATTCCCCCCTGCTATCATAACTTATATTTCCTATTTCCAAACGTTGGTATTGGGCCAAGCTCTTGGCCTATACTTACACAAGAGACTCAACATCAGCACCCACATACAACACAACCAATAAAGTCAAAACGGTTGGTATACTCTTTAAAATCATATATTATTTTCCCAACCCTGCTCTCCTGTCATTATACTACGCACTAATCTATCCCTATCTTACATATGGTACATGAGCTTCAACCACTGCAAACTACCTCAAGCCCATCAACCAGCAAAAATCTACTATCAGAACAATAAAAAATCTGCTTTCAGACAACACTCAGCCCCCCCCCCCTTGTTTAAATCCCTAAACATGCTAAACAAACTCACTCCACACATTCTCTTGTGCCATTTACATGTACTAAACCCTCTTTTGAAACTTCCTGGACAGATGTAATCATCATGCCAGAAATAAATGTTTCTAAATTTGACTAAGTTTGCATATATCAATCTGCGTAAACACTAAGCAAATAAAGGGACCTAGTCTATGGAACTCTCTAACAAATTGAAAAGTTGTCCAACTTTTGCTTTATTCAAAAACAAAAAATTACCTAATTTCATCTTCATAATTTCCAACCTAGTGCTTTAAACTCACACTGCATCTAGTGCTTCCCAATCCCCCAATATATGTACCTAAGCCATACAACTTTACCATTATAACCATTGCTATCACCTGATATCATGATTGTTATAGTGAAATGCTATGAGTGCTAGTGGCTTTACAAGAATGTATAAATATCAATGCTATGTACTTTCATAAACCCAAGGTATATATAAACCCAAGGTATCTTGTGTGTGTATATATATATATATATATATATTTATATATATTTGTTTTTTTTTCCTTTATAGTGTATTTAAAGGTTACAAAACATACAAGACAAATGCCTAAAGGTTATGGATCTCTTGAAGCTCCTCCGCTTCTGGACAGGAACCGAGGACGCACCAAGCATTTCCCCTCTGGATCGCCACACTGAGACGAGGGAGAGAGAAGGAATTCCTTCTGAAGATGTATTTAATATACGAAAGTACTTAAGGAAATTCCTGTTTCATTTTCCTACGTGGTCTGACACTGTCATATATATATATATATATATATATATATATATATATATATATATATATATGTGTGTGTGTGTGTGTGTGTGTGTGTGTGTGTGTGTGTGTGTGTGTGTGTGTGTGTGTGTGTGTGTGTGACTGTTCGTTTGTTCAATCTTCGAAAGTTCTTCACCGATTGCTTTGAAATTTTGACAACGTTCAATTTGCATACGAGCGTGTTTTTATATACCTACTATATAGAATGTCATGTCTGTCGGGTAACAACATGCTTTTTTTTTTTTTTTTTTTTTTTTTTTTTTTTTTTTTTTTAAACAGTGCCACCTGTTGCACGTAAAAGCAACACACGCAATACTAAATATGTTACGATTCCATTTCAATGTTTCAGATTGCATTGATAATTGAATTTTCACATATTTCGATTTATTTTCATTTTGATTTAATTATTTTGTGTCATTGCATTAGAATTGAGCTGTGTTTATCATACCGTTCATGAGTATAGTTTTTTTTGTATTTTTTTCCATTTCGTTATTTTAGTTCTACTTATTTTTCAGTGATAGAACATTAGATCATTTGACGTTCCCATTTTTTCTGATGGGAACATCAGATAATTTGGGAGTGCATCGGACGCAGGAGTGAGGAATGGTGAAGAGGACGAGGGGACGGGGGAGTGAGGGATGGTGGGGGGGGACGGGGGAGTGAGGGATGGTGGGGAGGACGAGGGGACGGGGAATGGTGGGGAGGACGGGGGTACAGGGGAGGGGTTGCCGTGGTTCAGCAATGCACATGCGAAGCTGAGCCACAGTAATGCGTGGCCGGGTACAGCTAGTAAATAAATAAATAAATAATAAATACACTAGTGTCCTAACAAGTGTCATCACCGGGCTGGCATCTCTCGTTTAAAATGTTATTACCCAAGCTGTAATTGTTCTTGCTGCTGTGACACCTATTTTATTGTGTTCTTAAAAAGTAACGATGAAACCTAAGAAGACATTTGCTATGCTAGCCTTGCATATTTAGGCCTAAGTTAGATTTAAGGTTACTCTCACTTTTATATCCTTCAGAAGTGCAATAGTACAAAGAGTACATTGTTGGGGGCGGCAGTACACACACAATAGCTGTAGGTTCAGTCATTGTGTGAGGATGTTGGACTTGAGGACTGGGTCACGAGGGCAGGCTAACGGAACTCTTCCTCACAACCTAACAAGAGCAGCAAAGGGGACACGATCACACCATACTGACGATAACTACAATTATTAAGTTGAGAGAAAATAGCAATGGATATTAGTGGAAGCTGGAAATGCAAATTACCCTAACAAGGCAAATAAGTGGTGCCCTTGACGGGTGACGAACAGCGAGAGCCGTAACTGTGCACGCCACAACCCTCCACAGCTGCAGGAGCAGATGCCTCAACTACGGCGGGGAAGCTGAACACGGCAACAGGTACGAGAAGGCTGGGAGGTGGCGCATAGGGAGGGAGGGAGACGTTACACTCCCGTAGTTACTGTTAAGTCAACTGTTAGTAGAGTGTTGAGCATCACCGTGACTGTGTGTAGCACCTGGCGGCGCCCCTCCACCACCACCCACCCGGCGGTGGCGGCGCCCCTCCACCACCACCACCACCCACCCGGCGGCGGCGGCGCCCCTCCACCACCCACCCGGCGGCGGCGGCGCCCCTCCACCACCCACCCGGCGGCGGCGGCGCCCCTCCACCACCCACCCGGCGGCGGCGGCGCCCCTCCACCACCACCACCCACCCGGCGGCGGCGGCGCCCCTCCACCACCACCACCACCACCACCCACCCGGCGGCGGCGGCGCCCCTCCACCACCACCACCACCTGGTTGATACCTGGTTGATGGGGTTCTGGGAGTTCTTCTACTCCCCAAGCCCGGCCCGAGGCCAGGCTCGACTTGTGAGAGTTTGGTCCACCAGGCTGTTGCTTGGAGCGGCCCGCAGGCCCACATACCCACCACAGCCCGGTTGGTCCGGCACTCCTTGGAGGAATAAATCTAGTTTCCTCTTGAAAATGTCCACGGTTGTTCCGGCAATATTTCTTATGCTTGCTGGGAGGACGTTGAACAACCGCGGACCTCTGATGTTTATACAGTGTTCTCTGATTGTGCCTATGGCACCTCTGCTCTTCATTGGTTCTATTCTACATTTTCTTCCATGTCGTTCACTCCAGTACGTTGTTATTTTACTGTGTAGATTTGGTACTTGGCCCTCCAGTATCTTCCAGGTGTATATTATTTGATATCTCTCTCGTCTTCTTTCTAGTGAGTACATTTGGAGGGCTTTGAGACGATCCCAATAATTTAGGTGCTTTATTGCGTCTATGCGTGCACCACCCGGCGGCGGCGCCCCTCCACCACCACCACCCGCCGGCGGCGCCCCTCCACCACCCACCCGGCGGCGGCGCCCCTCCACCACCCACCCGGCGGCGGCGCCCCTCCACCACCACCCGGCGGCGGCGCCCCTCCACCACCCACCCGGCGGCGGCGCCCCTCCACCACCCACCCGGCGGCGGCGCCCTTCCACCACCCACCCGGCGGCGGCGCCCTTCCACCACCCACCCGGCGGCGGCGCCCCTCCACCACCCACCCGGCGGCGGCGCCCCTCCACCACCCACCCGGCGGCGGCGCCCCTCCACCACCCACCCGGCGGCGGCGCCCCTCCACCACCCACCCGGCGGCGGCGCCCCTCCACCACCCACCCGGCGGCGGCGCCCCTCCACCACCCACCCGGCGGCGGCACCCCTCCACCACCACCACCACCCGGCGGCGGCGCCCCTCCACCACCACCACCCACCCGGCGGCGGCGCCCCTCCACCACCCGGCGGCGGCGCCCCTGCACCACCACCACCCACCCGGCGGCGGCGGCGCCCCTCCACCACCACCCACCTGGTGGCGCCCCTCCACCACCACCCACCTGGTGGCGCCCCTCCACCACCCACCCGGTGGCGGCGCCCCTCCACCACCACCACCACCCGGCGGCGGCGCCCCTCCACCACCACCACCCACCCGGCGGCGGCGCCCCTCCACCACCCGGCGGCGGCGCCCCTGTACCATCACCACCCACCCGGCGGCGGCGGCGGCGGCGCCTCTCCACCACCCGGCGGCGGCGCCCCTCCACCACCACCACCCAACCGGCGGCGGCGCCCCTCCACCACCACCACCCAACCGGCGGCGGCGCCCCTCCACCACCACCACCCAACCGGCGGCGGCGCCCCTCCACCACCCGGCGGCGGCGCCCCTGCACCACCACCACCCACCTGGTGGCGCCCCTCCCTCCCTCTCTCCTCACGTACGTAACTAAGCGTCTGGCCTTCAACATCGCCAATGACATTCTATTTTACACAGATGTGTGTTAATCAGTATTTACAGCTTTGCTTACACTGATGTTTATCCTCCTCCTCCTCCTCCTCCTGCACTCCACGAGCCCCAACTCTCTAAGGTTCATCAGTGTACAGTATTGTGCTGGCCCCCGGTGTGCTGGCCCCCGGTGCGCTGGCCCCCGGTGCGCTGGCCCCCGGTGCGCTGGCCCCCGG
Source organism: Procambarus clarkii (assembly GCF_040958095.1). Classification (NCBI taxonomy): domain Eukaryota; kingdom Metazoa; phylum Arthropoda; class Malacostraca; order Decapoda; family Cambaridae; genus Procambarus; species Procambarus clarkii. Next base: position 20,348,191 of record NC_091212.1, on the reverse strand, counting down.
TGCGCTGGCCCCCGGTGCGCTGGCCCCCGGTGCGCTGGCCCCCGGTGCGCTGGCCCCCGGTGCGCTGGCCCCCGGTGCGCTGGCCCCCGGTGCGCTGGCCCCCGGTGCGCTGGCCCCCGGTGCGCTGGCCCCCGGTGCGCTGGCCCCCGGTGCGCTGGCCCCCGGTGCGCTGGCCCCCGGTGCGCTGGCCCCCGGTGTGCTGGCCCCCGGCGCGCTGGCCCCCGGTGAGTCAACAAGTGACCGACCACGGCCAGTTTTCTGTTTGGTCCATTTCTCTTCCCGCGCCGCCTCCCTTCCCCCTAGCCCAGGGCTCCCCAATCTTAGTCGCCCTATTTTATAATACTCAAAATACTTGCTGCCTCTACCTTGTGTCTACCACGTGTAGCTTCCGGGGATCAACGGCCCCGCGGCCCGGTCTCTGACCAGGCCTCCCGGTTGGTCGTCTGGTCAACCAGGCTGTTGGACGCGGCTGCTCGCAGCCTGACGTACGAATCACAGCCTGGTTGATCAGGTATTCCTTGGAGGTGTTTTTCCGAGTTCTCTTGAACACTGAGAGGTCGGCCAGTTATGCTCCTCATGTGTAGAGGGAGCGTGTTGAACAGTCTCGGGCCTCTGATGTTGATAGTTCTCCTTCAGAGTACCTGTTGCACCTCTGCTCTTCAACGGGGGTATTCTGCACATCCTGCCATGTCTTCTGGTCTCATGGTGCTATTTCTGTGTGCATATTTGGAACCAGTCCCTCCAATATCTTCCACGTGTAGATTACGACGTATCTCTCGCCTGCGCTCCTGAGAATACAGTTTTAGAACTTTTAATCGGTCCCAAAATCGGACGACTAAGAGTGGATTCTAGTGGTAAAAGATCTTTGCACGCTCTCTAGGTCAGCAACATCTCCGGCTCTGAATGGGGCTGTTAGTGTGCAACAATATTCCCCCCTAGAGAGCACTAGTGTCTTGAGAAGTATCATTGATATGGCATCCTTTGTTTGGAAGGTCCTTGTTATCCAACCTGTCATTTTTCTTACAGTCGTGACAGTTACTTTATGGTGTCCTGTGGGAAGACTTTACACTTACAGAATTACTCAGATCCTTTATATGACTTTCCTTCTATGGTGTAATTTGATTCCGTTTTAAAAATTTTCATTTGTTCCATAGCGCAGGAGCTGGAACTTATTTACATTAAACATCATATTATCTTTGGTCCATTGAAAGACCCGAGTTACATCCTGCTGGAGGTTTGTCGTGTCCTCTATATTGTCTACTGGCATGAAGATCCGTGTGTCATCTGCAACTGATGATACAGTACTGTAGTTTGTATCCTTGTAGTTTGTATGATATTAGGATGAGAAGAAGTACCGGAGCAAGTACGGTACCGGGGGGGGGGGGGGGTAACTTTTCCCAGCAGATGATGAGGAGTTTACTGTGTTATTACACTCTGCCTCCTGTTCCTCAGCAAGTTGATAATCCATCTCCATACTTTGCCAGTAATTCCTTTTGCACACATTTTGTGCACAATAACACCACGGTCACCTTTGTCGAAAGCTTTTGTAAAGTCTGTGTATATTACATCTGCGTTTTGCTGGTCTTCCACGGCACCTGAGGCCATATTATAGTGGTCTAGCAACTGTGAGAGGGAGGAGCGCCCTGTTCTGACCCCGTGTTGTCCAGGGTTATGTAGGTGTTGTGAGTCCATGTGATTTGGCCACACTTTCATATTTGAAAAAATTCCATAAATAGGATACTCATCACTTGCTAATTCTCGATAATTCATGTATGTCAGTACTGGGATGTTAAGGTCCGCGTCCCGCCAGGTGGGATACACTGCGCCCTAGTCCTCTACACTCCTCTCTTACTTCTATAATATATGACATATACAATATAAATGTGCGTGAGAGTGAGCTAGGTAGGCGCAGAGAGAGAATAATAACTAATGTTTTCACACGTTACCTGTAATTGCTCCCTATATAAGCTCCGTGCACTTGCAATAGCCCGTGTTGAGGTACCCAAAGAGCTTATAACAAGATACCGACACCAGTTGCCGAAATAACACAAAGTAATGATATCTTCCACTATGATATCGCCATCTTGCAGTCGGAGTGGTCGCCGTCGTACGCCAAAGGGAAGTTGACTGGAGGGCCAAGACGGCTAAGTGGGTCTCGTAGACGAGTGTGGTAGATGGCGCAAGTTGTGACGCAGCTCGCCCCTTGACGTGATGGCAAGAGTTATTGAGCCAGGGAGTTGCCATGACAGTTGTGTGTGAGAGCCGTATGAGCAAAGGCTTTCACCCAGTGTGTCAAGCTTAACACTAATATATTAAAGTAAATTAAGGTAAAGGATCCGCGAGTAATAATGTTAGAGATCATCGCTGCCACAAAGGTCAGCGCGCAGGAACTTGTCTCCTGCCACTTGTAAGCCAAACACATTCAACTAAACAGTGCCAGAAAGAGTAATGTGATTACTCTCTCTGGCACTGGCAAACAAGGCAATTCAGCTAGTATGCAACGGTATACTTATAACACACTTGTCAATCAAAATTTCATGCATTGCACATAGATGATAATCCACATCCTGAACGTGGATTCATCATCAAAGTATACAACAATTATATAGCAATAATCACTGAAAGAGAATGACCATTAACAATGACAACAATCTACACAATGTATTGATCAATATGCAGCTGGTCCAATGACCATGTACCGAGCATGTATAGTATACACTAGTCTACCCTGAGACGGTAATTAAATACTTATTACCAAACGAGTCAACACAAGACTCCATTCAATGTGAAATAAATATTTCACACACAGGTTAATGTAACACTATGGTGACAAATAAGCCTAAACGTGTGATCGTGCAATGATCACACACTGACACAGGTGACCGCTCGTCAGCAGGCAGGCTAACCACCTCTCATAAGCAACCGCTCCCTTTAATTACCCAAAGTTTCCTAGCATTATGCAGGTGATGAAATATGATATGTTTACACACTATAATGCTGGTGCTGGATGTACAACATGAACAAACATGTATTTACTCTCAAATGTAATTTTATAACAAAATGAGACAGAAGAAAGTGGCAGGTGACGTTATAAGAAGTCGACTATCCAAGCGACAATGTTGTGGCGCGACTTGTCCAAGATATACAGCAGCTTTGGGTAGAGGGACTGATGTGTAGCTGTCGTGAGTGTTAGTTACTTCAGAGACCTTGTAGAGCTGCTTCAAATGTCTCCTAAAGCCTAACATTGTTGATAAAACGAACAATATACTGATGTACTTGGTGAGCGGAGCGCATTAGGCTATAATGCCATAACGTGATCTGTATAGTGATAACCCGCAAGGCTTGCAGGTCCGGTTCCCGGCCAGGAGAAGTTTGGGTACGTCTCCTTACACCTGACGCTTCAGTTTACCTACTAGTAAATTGGTACCTCAGGGTTAAGACACCCAACGTCACGGTTGTATAATGACCAACCACACACAACTACTTGAAGAAACGACGACGCTTCGGTCAGTCCTGGACCATTATCAAGTTGTTACCTTTTAGGGTGTATGGTGGGGAGGTGTGTGTGGTTGGTCTAATGGAGCCTAAGGGAGCCGAGAGGCTTGTGCTACCTCAGTCTCCCCTCCAGGCCAGTCCCTCTAATTACCCAAGGCTCCCCCCCGGCTACCCAAAGCTTCCTAGCATTTGGTAAGTAAGTAATGAAGAAGTATGATATATTTACTCACTAAATGTAGTTGGTGCTGAATGTCGAACATGAACAAATAAATATTTTTACTCTAAAATAAGATTTTCTAAGGAAATTTGACGAAAAAAAAGTGGCAGGTGACGCCACAGGAAGTCGACGCTCCAAGTGACAATGATGTGGCTTTAGGCAATTAGATGCACCCAATTTTGTTTTAAAAGGATATTATTTCAGAGTAAAAATATGTTTTTTTTCTATATTCTACATTCAGCACCAACATTAGTGAGTAAATATTTCATACTTCTTCACTACTTGCGTAATGTTAGGAAGTTTTGGGTAGCCTTGTGTAGCTGACCAAATGTCCTCCGTTCATGCTTCGTAGGCCTCCCAGTCTATTGCTCTCAAGTTGAAGTCCCCAGTACCAACAATCGTGACTTATCTCTTATCTGCCCTTGCTACAATCTCTCATGACCATTATGAGGCCCTCTCGTTTGTCATCCAGTTCCTCCTTTGCTCATGTGTTGCTAGCTGATGAGCTGTAGGTATTTCCGATTATCAGTTTATCATCCTGATTATTGACCTGTAATACCAGTATGTCAACGTCTCGAGGGTTGTCAAGTATCAACTCTCTTATCTTCAGGTGTTCTTTCACCAGCACAGCCACTCCTCCTCCCCCCCTTCCTAGTTTCCCCCGTCACATCTCCAAACTAAGTCGCCCTGTGGGAATACGACCTCATTTAAAATATTTTCTTCACTTTTCCTCTCTGTTAGTGCGACAATATATGTGACCTTAAGCTGAATTGTATCTTTCAGCTCCAATATTAGTTTTATCTAACTCCATCTATATTGGTATATACAATTTTCAGGAACATGTTCCCTTTCCTTTTGTTCTTTACTCTCCCTTCCTCTAATGATTTTGTTGCTTTGTTTTTATGTACCATCTCACTAGCTTCCCAGTTCCTAACACTGTAGAAGAAAATAATTTCTTCATTTCTATTCCCATTTAGACGTTTTGCTTCATTGCGGTTTTCAGCTTTCCGCGGTCTTCCTCTGAGAGGTATTGACCAAAGGTATTGACCATCCTCATCACTCTGCAATTTCCATGCATTTCTAAGCACTTCCATCATGTGTTTCACTCCATTAAAGGTTACCCTTAAGGGGCGGTTCTTTTCTTATATTATCCTATCCTAAAATAGCTGACATTTTCCTTTGGATTGAGGCCTTCTACTAAACTTAATATTTTCTCTATGATTTTCATCTCTACTGTTGCTCTGTCCACGCGAGACATTTCCTTCTCTAAACACCCGACAATTATTATAGACTTGCTTCTGTCTGCAGTGTTTTGTACTAGTTTATTATTGGTAACCAGTTCTCTCCTAATTGCTTGCCTAACTTCTGCTGCTTTTTGTTCATTTCTGGTTTTGACTTCCAAACACTTCGTCGCTCGTCTCTCTCTTACAACTTGTGTATACGTCTCTTTAATTTCCTCTTTGTACTTCTCTAGTTCTAGTTCTCCTCCTCTATGTGAGTTGTTCATCAAGTTTCTCTTTGTATATCCTTGCCTCTCTCTTGGCCTTTAGGGCTTCTTGGAGTTGTTCACATATGAGTATTTTGTTAATTTCGTCAAAGTCACCATTCTTTGCTTTCCATATTTCATTTTCTTTCACTAGTTCCTTTATTTGTTCCTCCTGAATCTTTACCTTGTCCGTTAAGATGATAATTTTCATACCTTGCTAAAAAAAAAAAATACTTCCTTTTAAAGTGCGAAACTCACTGTCAGAAAACCCGACACCATTTACTAATATTAAATATAATAAGCAGATAATATTGCTGCTGTTGTATACATAGGTTAACCCACAGAAAATGTAGCCTGTAGTGGAATTTTCCGTCAATAGAAAACGGGATATCATTGCCACATAGTGCTAGAAATTCGCCAGCTATTCTGTTTGGAATTATTTCTTAATACAGCAGTCTTTGGACTTGTAACATCATAAAAACATCTCATTTGAATTAACTTAATTATTAGTATTAAAATAGAGTAAACGTGACCTTTCTACATCTTATTGACATGTGGAGAAAGTGCCGCCAGGGCGTCAGTGGTGGTGGGAGGTCAGCCATTGTTAGACCAGTCGCAGGAGCGAGTTCACCTCCTATAATTCTCCCTTGGATGAAGTGTTATGGAGATCAAATTATTGTTTCTTCCATCATCAACACGCAGTCAACAGCCAAACAAGGCAAGTGTCTTACCAATTCAATTTCTTTCTTTATTATGCACCCTATACCCATCCTGTGGGCGGTGGTGTAAAGGATTACAGAGGCACATAATCGGTTCAGGAACTGAACCCTCTAGTTCGTTTAGCTAAGTTAATAATCTTTTGACGCTAGTTACAAAATTATTAATGTTATATATACATGTACACATACTCATGCATACATGTACATATATACATACATATACATATTTAATCACCCACACAAATACACACCAATAATCTTGTGTCAAGTGATTCAACAAGAGGCTCACAAGTCACTATACAAGGCACTTTACATCTATGGTGAGTCACACAGTTACTAGTCTTGCTCCACACCCACCCAACTGGGCGGCAGCTTTACAGTCATGTGCTCCACACCCACCCAACTGGGCGGCAGCTTTACAGTCATGTGCTCCACACCCACCCAACTGGGCGGCAGCTTTACAGTCATGTGCTCCACACCCACCCAACTGGGCGGCAGCTTTACAGTCATGTGCTCTACACCCACCCAACTGGGCGGCAGCTTTACAGTCATGTGCTCCACACCCACCCAACTGGGCGGCAGCTTTACAGTCATGTGCTCCACACCCACCCAACTGGGCGGCAGCTTTACAGTCATGTGCTCCACACCCACCCAACTGGGCGGCAGCTTTACAGTCATGTGCTCCACACCCACCCAACTGGGCGGCAGCTTTACAGTCATGTGCTCTACACCCACCCAACTGGGCGGCAGCTTTACAGTCATGTGCTCCACACCCACCCAACTGGGCGGCAGCTTTACAGTCATGTGCATGCATTACCTACAGTAAGCAAATTTTGGATACTTCGCTAAGATTTCGGGCAGCACATCATTATGAATGTGAAGTACTTACACATTTCTTGGACACTATTGATGGTGTTATCTCTAAATTCCGCGAGTTTTTCACATTCCATTATATAATGACGCAAAGTATGCGAATAGTTCTGCTGACATTTAGTCAAATCTACATCAGCAGATGTTACAAATTCCCAGAGGTACTTGTAGCCGAGCCTAAGCCTAGCAGTGGTAACATCTAGAAGTCTGCTAACCTTATTGGATGACCCATAGACGAGCGGTACTTCCTGCATGCTGAGCTCATAATTACATTACCCTTCAATATTTGCTAAATTAGAAACCGTTATGACCTGTACTTGGAAACTTACCAAAACCCGTTTATTACCACATTTCTGGCCAGTTAATGTTAGGTAATATAGGGTGAACCGGTTAGAACACGAACAAGCGACTAAACCCAGGTAATTACTCCTTGGTCCTTATATAATATTCAGTATTTTCTCGATATAGCTGTCATATATATGATACCTGCCTTACACCAAGTGTCCTTTTAACAGGTATAGAAGAGGAAGCAAGAAGTAATCTTGGTACATCAGTACATGGGTGGTGGATGGTAGTCTCAACTGAGGATTATTTGGTGTCATAATCCTGATTTATACCTGGTGGACTAAACCTATCATACAATAACATAAGACTTCTAAATTATCATTACTAATGTATGTAGTTTAATACTGTAGTTTGATTGGCTGCATATATATAAATTTATTATAACCCCCCCTCCCCCCCCGCTAATGTGTAAGAAGTCGATTTGTGAGAATATTGCAGAAATACAGTCCTCTAAAATCATACAAATTGCTATCGAAATATATAAATTAATGTAAATATAAATTCTATATAAATTCATATAAATTAAATAAAATATAACTTACGAGTCGGTCCCCACACTCACTCGAGAGCTCCGTTTTCTTCATATTTCTTTAGCATATCCTCAATTATCTCTCACCTCCCAAGACAACCTCCTTTCATTTTATCTTGTAGTGAGAATCCTTGGAAATAATCATGTGTTGGTGGTGGTGATTTAGGAGCGACGACGATCGTGGGATCGGATGCGCCCCGGCGTACCCATGATGGGTTAATCGCGAAACCCGGAAAGATGAAACGCCAACCCTAATCACGAAACTAGTGACGCCAATCACTGGACACTAATTATTTTTTTTTTTGAGATGTATACAAGAGTTGTTACATTCTTGTACAGCCACTAGTATGCGTAGCGTTTCGTGCAGGTCCCTGGAATACGATCCCCGCCGCGAAGAATTGTTGTTACAACCAAGTACACATTTTACTGTTAAGTTAAACAGAGGCTACAGTTAAGGATTTGCGCCCAGTAAATCTTCCCCGGCCAGGATTCGAACCCATTACAAAGCGCTCGCGGAACGCCATGCGAGTGTTTTACCACTACACCACGGAGACTGGTATGCCTCGTATACCTCACGGCAAAGAAACGCAGAAAGGCAGATGATTGGGGAGCCCCAGGAGTCCCTCAGGGTGACAAGCACCGGCCCCGCCCCACACACAGCCAAAAACTCAAAAAGCAAAACCAAAAACTCTGCCCTTCCCTGCAGAGCAGAAGCCGGCCGCCCACCACGACTGAGGGCACACCAGGAGCCCACCACGACTGAGGGCACACCAGGAGCCCACCACGACTGAGGGTACACCAGGAGCCCACCACGACTGAGGGCACACCAGGAGCCCCACCACGACTGAGGGCACACCAGGAGCCCACCACGACTGAGGGCACACCAGGAGCCCACCACGACTGAGGGAGGGCACACCAGGAGCCCACCACGACTGAGGGTACACCAGGAGCCCACCACGACTGAGGGCACACCAGGAGCCCACCACGACTGAGGGCACACCAGGAGCCCACCACGACTGAGGGCACACCAGGAGCCCACCACGACTGAGGGCACACCAGGAGCCCACCACGACTGAGGGCACACCAAGACCCACCAACCCCCGGCACCTGTCGGCCAAGCCGGCGCCGGACACCGTCACCCCGCCGGGAGAACCAGCCAGAACACGTAACAAAAATATGTATCAACAATGCTGTGACCGAAGGCGATGTGCGCGCCAGGCGTCGTACAACTGGACCGTTGTATAGGAATGCCAAACGGTAGTATCAAATCCAAATTTCAAAACAAACGTGATCCGGCGGCTCCAAGGCGGAGGTGGCGTCCAGACGTCCGCTCGGCGTCAAGGCTGAACCAGGAGTCCGCATCTGTTGGTGTGTGTACCTCGCCCTTGGTGGCGGCCATCTTTATTATTGACATTCATCTGTTGTGGAATAAACTTTTCCAACACTGTGTACTCGCTTAGTTGTAATCACCTAGTTGTGCTTACGGGGGTTGAGCTTTAGCTCTTTGGTCTCGCCTCTCAACTGTCAATCGACAGGTGTACAAGCTCCCGAGCCTAATTTCATTACTTTACACTTTCCCGTGTTAAACTTTAGTAGCCATTTTCTAGACCATTCCTCTAGTTTGTCCAGGTCGTCCTGTAGTTTGTCAATCTTCATTTGTCTTAATTCTTCTTATAAGGAGAATAAGGTAAGATTAGCGTCTTCTCATAATAATCTTGCCTTGTGTGCACAAGGTAGAGAGCGCATTAGGATGGGAGTGTGGCGATGATCGCCCCGTGACTCACTGCGTTATCATCACAACATAATCGATCATAAACGAATCCACATTTTGACCATGTCGCGGCGCAGTCGACTAAGGCGCGTCTGGGATCATCGCGGACGTGGGTTCCAACTCTCATCATGGCCCTTGTGGATTTGTTGTTTTAATGTATCACGCTATTGTGATTTGTGTGTGTATAATCGGATCATATTATGACAAAATCACCATCATTGAGGCTCGCAAAACTGACGGGCTCTTCAGCTTTCAATTCGTGGCTCCTCAGTTGGGTTGTGGCAACTTGGTACACTGTGAGGTGAGGGCAGGAGGCGCCACCCACCTGCCTCATCACCACACGAGTCTCATCCACACATTACTTTACCCACAATATTTTATCAACCCAATCATATGCAAAATCATAAAAATCATAAATATTAAAAATACATAAATTTAAACAAAACTAAAATGCCTTTATTATTATTTTTGTTACTTCATTGCAATTTCTAAGATTTCATTGACTATATAAAATAATAATAATA
>NC_091212.1:20305735-20333235 GCF_040958095.1 Procambarus clarkii | reverse complement strand
GGGACACACACAGGCTAGGTGACGGAGGCAGCACCAGCACCAGGGACACACACAGGCTAGGTGACGGAGGCAGCACCAGGGGCACTCAGGCCAGGTGACGGAGGCAGCACCAGGGGCACACACAGGCCAGGTGACGGAGGCACCAGGGACACACACAGGCCAGGTGACGGAGGCACCAGGGACACACACAGGCCAGGTGACGGAGGCACCAGGGACACACACAGGCCAGGTGACGGAGGCAGCACCAGGGACACACACAGGCCAGGTGACGGAGGCAGCACCAGGGACACACACAGGCCAGGTGACGGAGGCACCAGGGACACACACAGGCCAGGTGACGGAGGCACCAGGGGCACACACAGGCCAGGTGACGGAGGCAGCACCAGGGACACACACAGGCCAGGTGACGGAGGCAGCACCAGGGGCACACACAGGCCAGGTGACGGAGGCAGCACCAGGGACACACACAGGCCAGGTGACGGAGGCAGCACCAGGGACACACACAGGCCAGGTGACGGAGGCAGCACCAGGGACACACACAGGCCAGGTGACGGAGGCAGCACCAGGGACACACACAGGCCAGGTGACGGAGGCAGCACCAGGGACACACACAGGCCAGGTGACGGAGGCAGCACCAGGGACACACACAGGCCAGGTGACGGAGGCAGCACCAGGGACACACACAGGCCAGGTGACGGAGGCACCAGGGGCACACACAGGCCAGGTGACGGAGGCAGCACCAGGGACACACACAGGCCAGGTGACGGAGGCAGCACCAGGGGCACACACAGGCCAGGTGACGGAGGCAGCACCAGGGGCACACACAGGCCAGGTGACGGAGGCAGCACCAGGGGCACACACAGGCCAGGTGACGGAGGCAGCACCAGGGGCACACACAGACCAGGTGACGGAGGCACCAGGGGCACACACAGGCCAGGTGACGGAGGCAGCACCAGGGGCACACACAGGCCAGGTGACGGAGGCAGCACCAGGGGCACACACAGGCCAGGTGACGGAGGCAGCACCAGGGGCACACACAGGCCAGGTGACGGAGGCAGCACCAGGGACACACACAGGCCAGGTGACGGAGGCAGCACCAGGGACACACACAGGCCAGGTGACGGAGGCAGCACCAGGGACACACACAGGCCAGGTGACGGAGGCAGCACCAGGGACACACACAGGCCAGGTGACGGAGGCAGCACCAGGGACACACACAGGCCAGGTGACGGAGGCAGCACCAGGGACACACACGGGCCAGGTGACGGAGGCAGCACCAGGGACACACACGGGCCAGGTGACGGAGGCAGCACCAGGGACACACACGGGCCAGGTGACGGAGGCAGCACCAGGGACACACACGGGCCAGGTGACGGAGGCAGCACCAGGGACACACACGGGCCAGGTGACGGAGGCAGCACCAGGGACACACACACGGGCCAGGTGACGGAGGCAGCACCAGGGACACACACGGGCCAGGTGACGGAGGCAGCACCAGGGACACACACAGGCCAGGTGACGGGGGCAGCACCAGGGACACACACAGGCCAGGTGACGGGGGCAGCACCAGGGACACACACAGGCCAGGTGACGGAGGCAGCACCAGGGACACACACAGGCCAGGTGACGGAGGCAGCACCAGGGACACACACAGGCCAGGTGACGGAGGCAGCACCAGGGACACACACAGGCCAGGTGACGGAGGCAGCACCAGGGACACACACAGGCCAGGTGACGGAGGCAGCACCAGGGACACACACAGGCCAGGTGACGGAGGCAGCACCAGGGACACACACAGGCCAGGTGACGGAGGCAGCACCAGGGACACACACAGGCCAGGTGACGGAGGCAGCACCAGGGACACACACAGGCCAGGTGACGGAGGCAGCACCAGGGACACACACAGGCCAGGTGACGGAGGCAGCACCAGGGACACACACAGGCCAGGTGACGGAGGCAGCACCAGGGACACACACAGGCCAGGTGACGGAGGCAGCACCAGGGACACACACAGTGTTTACAGCATTCGCTCTGAACTCATACGTGATAAAGCATAATATTAACAAGTGCAGAGCTTTACACCAAGATACAAACCAGAAGTAAGAGGATAGTGAGGGGAACTGGACCTCACAGCCCTGGAGAATAGAAGAAACAGGGGAGATATGATCACAGCATATAAGATACAGAGGGAAATAGGCAAGGTGGATAAGAACAACCTCTTTAAATTGAGAGAAAGTAGGACAAGAGGACAAGTGGAAGCCGGAAACACGACGAGTGGAAAAAAGTTAAGGAAATACTTGTACGGTGAAGGGTTGGGCCACACGGCCAGCACACACACACACTTTACCCACAACTTCACTACGTTTAGCGAGGCAAAATACAAAGGGATAGAGTATCTTATATTTTTTTATGGCCAGATTCTTCAAATAATTCAATCATGAGTTAAGCATCATAGTTAATACTTATAGGCACGGTATATACATGTAACTAAGCCTAATAGTTAAGGTATAACGGAAGAGGCAGAACACGGCCAGTAGGCGGGACATTAACAACTGGACCTTGCTCCTCCGTGTCACTGATGGGGGGGGGGGGGGGGGGGCGCGCACGCACACGCAGGTGACGTTCAACAAGGCAGCAGTGAAGGAATGTGATATTACCAGAGATGAGGAAAGAGTACCTGCTGGAAGTAGACGTGACTAAGGCTGTTGGGCCAGACAAACTCTCACCCCCGGCCATACCACGTTGAGAACACCGCTTCTCGTCCGATCAGCGAAGTTAAGCAACGTTGGGTTTGGTTAGTACTTGGATGGGTGACCGCCTGGGAACACCAAATGCTGTTGGCAATAATGTTTTGGGAGCCGGTCGGCCGAGCGGACAGCACGCTGGACTTGTGATCCTGTGGTCCTGGGTTCGATCCCAGGCGCCGGCGAGAAACAATGGGCAGAGTTTCTTTCACCCTATGCCCCTGTTACCTAGCAGTAAAATAGGTACCTGGGTGTTAGTCAGCTGTCACGGGCTGCTTCCTGGGGGTGGAGGCCTGGTCGAGGACCGGGCCGCGGGGACACTAAAAAGGCCCCGAAATCATCTCAAGATAATCTCAAGAAAGCCAAGTCACTCTTTTTCTTCCCCGGTATGTTAACAGAGGTCATTAACTTCGTTAAGTCCTGTGGTCACTGTCAAAGGAGGAAAGGTACCCTTAAGGTACAAGCTCCATTGCAAGAATTCCCAGAAATTTTGGAACCTTTAGATCGGGTGGGGCTGATCTGATTGATCTGCATCACAGTTATTCAGGAAACCGTTACGTATTGGTGTTGGTAGACCACCTGTCCAGGTACACCACACTGATTGCATTGCCTCAAAGATTCACGAACTGTTGCAAAGACGTTCTTAGATAGGTTCGTCACTGTATTCGGTCCCCCTAAAGTGTTAGTTTCTGACCGAGGTCAGGAATTTAATGGGAATATTTTTAGAGAAGTACGTAAAATTGCCAGAAACCACTTCAGCATTCACTACGGCTTATCACCCTCAGGCTAACGGTATGACAGAACGGACGAACCGGTCAGTTAAAGATATGCTTGCAATTCTTGCAGAGCATGATATGAATGCCTGGGACGAACAGCTCCTCTATGTCCAGCTGGCTCTGAACACTGTCATCCATCAGTCCATTAACACCCAACCCCTTTTGCTGTTCACGGGTCATTCATGTCATTTCCCATTAGGTCTGCTTAACAGACATAATATTGTATATGGGGAAGATTACCCATCATAAGTTTTAAATAAGATGAAAAATGCATGGAGAATTGCAGCTAGGGTTTCCAAGACAGCACGAGACCGCTATGCTCAGCACTATGACAAGAAGGTACGACCTCTTGAGTTGAAAGTCGGGAGTCTTGTGTTGAGAGTTAATGAAGCGGCTCCTGCCAATCAAAGTAGGAAACTTGCACCTAGATGGCGGGGCCCTTACCGAGTAATTGAAAGAAAAGGTCCGGTTAATTTTGTTATTAAAGGTATTTTTGAAGACCAAGTTGAGAGAACGATTCATATTAATAAATTAAAACCTTATCACACGTGGGAGAAACTAGAGCTGCCTTCAACAAGTCTAATTCCTGACCTGGCTAATTATCCAAGTGCTGAGCTAGTCAGATGATGAGGATGACCTGTCAGATCTCATCAGTAGTAAAGTTCAATCTTGTCACCCCATGGTAACGAGGTCGCGAGCTGTACAGTAAATTGTTAATGATCTCCCCTAGTCAGGTTTAGTAAGTCATAATAATTATCCTGTAGAGGCAATGGTGTGTATTAACTGATGTACATGGCTCAGGTAGCATACTTGCCTTGCTCTGGGGTTTCCAACTTCCTCTACCTCAGAGTAATATCCATCCTTCCGCCATTTGTTGTTGTCTGTCTTTCTCAGGTCTGATGGTACACCAGTTCCAGCCTCCCAGTCACACATGAACCAAGGATCGAGATCAGCAGGTCTGGGGATGACCCACCTGGCTGATAAGGTCGGGGTCTGAGGCACGTTACATAAAGTCCTCCCCCTTGTGCCCGGTAACTCGCCAATTGGTAATCTGGAAGGGGTGACTGGCGTACAGTCACCCGGCCGACACCTCCCGTCACTAACGAGGTTGTCCCAGTCCAGCCAGGCTGTCTTCACGGAGCAGAGTCCAGTCACCATCACAGCCGTGGGCTAGCTGTCTCAAAGTCACCAACCAAGCCCACCAGCTGCGTAGTCAAGACTGCGGGAAAACCGGAAGTGGAAGACGAGTGGTCTACAAAGAAGAACGCTAATTGCAACGACTTGTCGGCTCTCTCAAAACCTTCCGTTCCGTCGTCTGTGGAAACCAAGATGCAACGCGGTGGTCCCGGGTACGAACAGCACTACCCCCTACAGAGTGCTGCTGGATCGCCAGATGAGGTACAACCCGGTACCTCGGCCCAAGCTCAGCTGCACGAGGGGTTGCACGGAAGGTGTACCGGCCCAGTAGTACCGGGATAACAAGTAAACGCCGGTAGATGACGTCGCCCAGGAGCTGAGGCAGGGCCCACCTGTCCTGTCACCATGCCATCCTCTTCAACGCCACTCGAACCTCACTACCAACGCGAGACATCGTGGCACGTCGAAGCTGTGCTCTACTGTGGCAGCCATGGTTAACAACAATCCATCAGGGCTGTTTGGGGAGCGATAAGAAGAGGTGAACCCGGGTTCCTGTTAGCGGGGTCCACCTGAGCTGACAGCCGCCAGCTGTCAGCTGTCACTCAAGTCAGGTGCGGGTAGTACGAGACCCCCTGTACTGTCCGTAGTTGGCCGAGGCCGGAAATGGAACTTCCAGACGACCAGGATCTTCAAGCAACATGAGGTAGTCGCAGGAATCTACAGCAACGAAATGGCACCAGGAACGAACGATAGAACTTCTTTATAGAAAAGTTTAATATAAAATAAATTATAGTAATATAGTAAACGGTGTTAATTCGGAACAATTAATTCAACTTTCAATTTCCCATCTGATGGTAAAGCACCTACACACCTTCGGAAAGTTCTCTGGAACAGTATTAAATGTTGAAAACTAGAACAAGTGAAATAGAGAAATAAATCTAGAAAGTGAACATCTAGAAAATTGTTACTAGAAAATTACCCTGTCTCTAGATAAGTTGTATGAGTGAACTGGTTT
Source organism: Procambarus clarkii (assembly GCF_040958095.1). Taxonomy (NCBI): domain Eukaryota; kingdom Metazoa; phylum Arthropoda; class Malacostraca; order Decapoda; family Cambaridae; genus Procambarus; species Procambarus clarkii. The sequence goes on along the minus strand of NC_091212.1, from coordinate 20,327,563 downwards.
GAGAACCATCTAGTAGGGTCTCTAGAAACGTTGAGCATTGGGGGAACTTTATCTAGATTTTTCTAGACCCTAGATACTGTTAGTTATATATATTTTTTGTTGTGGTTTACTGAACAATAAGGGTGTGGTACACAGTCTGGAAGATGTGTTCCCCCGCTGTTGTTGTGGACTTGAGCATGAACTCTGGGATATTAGGACTTGACGAACTCATATCCAGTGTGTTGCTGTTGGTTAAGAGACATGTCTCTGAACATTGAATTATTTTTAATAAAAATATTTTTGTGTATTTTCTTTAGATTTTATGGATCTAGATACGCTGTGGTGGGCAGTCACCATAGGTGTGGAGTGGAACACTAGGTCTCTGAGGGGTAGTGTTCCTCTATTTTGATATAATTTTTTTTTTAATTTTTAATGACATTGATTTTTTTTAATGTTTCTATGTGATGTGCTGTGATGTGTTTGATCTTTATTCCAGGTGGAATACTGGGATAGCTGAAGGCTATCGGCTGATTTTAGCTAGTTGATAGTTGTTAGGTTTGGATTTTTCCAGTTATTTGTTACTATATCAAGACAGGTATGTGATGTTTTGTCTTCCAGGTAGTTGGCAGGGTACGGGGCTGCACCCAAGTGGACAGCCAGGGTTATAGGGACGGTCTCTGTCCTTATGTTTTATATATTATTTCTGTGTTTGTTATGTATGTATACATGCTGGGACACACCTTTTGGGGGTGCCATTATTTGTTTTGGAGGATTGTATGGAATTAGCTAGGATTAGATAATTATTTTTGTTTTGTTGTGAGGCATTGGATCATTTATTGTCGAGTTAAATGTTGTTTTTGGAGTTAATGATTAGGATAGGGCAGGATTTCTGGATAAGAATTTCGTGCTTTAAACTTCTTTACACACAAATTTCATAATTTCCGAAGAGGGGAAGTTGTAATGGTATATGCACACCATAACCCCTTTCCCCTTCCCCCGTTCCCCCTTTCTCTTCTCCTTCCTCTTCCCCTTCCCTTCCCTCACTTGCCTTCCCTCCCTTTGGGTTATCCCTGCCTTTTGTCACGGTCTGACCCTCGGGGTCATAAACAGATTGAAGCCACTTGCTCCCCTCGCTCTCCGTCCATCTGTCCAGTGACCAATTGAAAATAGTACCCCAGGGCTAGTAAACTTGTGATCTCAAGTTACACGTGGGTGCCCAGCCGGCAGTCTCTCAGGAAAGTCGTTGGTGCCTTCCCAGTTTTAGGAGTTTCTGTCAAGAGGAATTGACCCTTATGGTCAAGCCTGATCCAGATTGGTTGAAGACATGTAGGCCTGTGGAGGCGGGGCCTCACAGGGTAGTGCCTGTCCAGCCCATTGGCCCGGATTCTAGATCACCTAGTTATGTTTAAATCCATTGGCCATAGGCTTGGGATAGGCGGAGTTAATTTGGGCCTAGGAACTAGGGGGTGGAGCCTGTCCCACTGTTAGCGTTTTTAATAAAGAGTTAGTGTGTCTTGGGGCCTCAACTGAGGTACAGGTGAGGTGACCTGCGGGCAGCCAATCAACATCCTTTGGCAAGCTGCAGTATTGAAGGTAATTGTGCCCGTGAGTTGTGTATATTAGTATTACATTCCATTGCCTCGTAGGTGTTTTTTAGAGTAGGCTATGTTTAAATTTTGATTTAAATATACGGGTTCCAATAATAAAGTAATTTTAATGTATTTGTATTTAGTTCTCTGTTCCCTTTGATTAATGACGGTGTTGTTCATTCTTGTGATTTTCATTTGCTGTGCTAGAAATTCCCCCGAGTTCTCCATCTTATGAATAGTAAAGTCACTCTAGAATCTCCCGTTCAGTTCAGCAAGATTACAGTATTAATCCATTAAGAGTCATTTACGTGCCCTTTGAGTTCCCTTATTATTGAGTCCCTTCCTCCCTAGGGAACCAGTAATTTTACACATTCATTTATGTTTGGAAGGTGGTGGCAGTGGCTAATAATTTATTATTATTTTTTAGGAATTAATAACCCTTGTCCTTGATGTATCTTCCTCATTTAATATTCCTCTTATATTCGTGGCAGTCCAGTGAGGGGGTCATACTGGACTGTAACAGTGTTAAGCACTGTCAGTATTGAGTGAAGAGAGAACTACAACAGGGATAGCGTTCACAACCTTACGAGAGTTCAGGGTTATTACATGGTGGTGGTGTCCAGGTGCACCATTGTGACCAGGGTGGTGGTGGTGTCCAGGTGCACCATTGTGACCAGGGTGGTGGTGGTGTCCAGGTGCACCATTGTGACCAGGGTGGTGGTGGTGTCCAGGTGCACCATTGTGACCAGGGTGGTGGTGGTGGTGTCCAGGTGCACCATTATGACCAGGGTGGTGGTGGTGTCCAGGTGCACCACTATGACCAGGGTGGTGGTGTCCAGGTGCACCATTATGACCAGGGTGGTGGTGGTGTCCAGGTGCACCATTATGACCAGGGTGGTGGTGGTGGTGTCCAGGTGCACCACTATGACCAGGGTGGTGGTGGTGGTGTCCAGGTGCACCATTATGACCAGGGTGGTGGTGGTGGTGTCCAGGTGCACCATTATGACCAGGGTGGTGGTGGTGGTGGTGTCCAGGTGCACCATTATGACCAGGGTGGTGGTGGTGGTGTCCAGGTGCACCATTATGACCAGGGTGGTGGTGGTGGTGTCCAGGTGCACCATTGTGACCAGGGTGGTGGTGGTGGTGTCCAGGTGCACCATTGTGACCAGGGTGGTGGTGGTGGTGGTGTCCAGGTGCACCATTGTGACCAGGGTGGTGGTGGTGGTGTCCAGGTGCACCATTGTGACCAGGGTGGTGGTGGTGGTGTCCAGGTGCACCACTATGACCAGGGTGGTGGTGGTGGTGTCCAGGTGCACCATTATGACCAGGGTGGTGGTGGTGTCCAGGTGCACCATTATGACCAGGGTGGTGGTGGTGTCCAGGTGCACCATTATGACCAGGGTGGTGGTGGTGTCCAGGTGCACCATTATGACCAGGGTGGTGGTGGTGTCCAGGTGCACCATTATGACCAGGGTGGTGGTGGTGGTGTCCAGGTGCACCACTATGACCAGGGTGGTGGTGGTGGTGTCCAGGTGCACCATTATGACCAGGGTGGTGGTGGTGGTGTCCAGGTGCACCATTATGACCAGGGTGGTGGTGGTGGTGTCCAGGTGCACCATTATGACCAGGGTGGTGGTGTCCAGGTGCACCAATATGACCAGGGTGGTGGTGGTGGTGTCCAGGTGCACCATTATGACCAGGGTGGTGGTGGTGGTGTCCAGGTGCACCATTATGACCAGGGTGGTGGTGGTGTCCAGGTGCACCACTATGACCAGGGTGGTGGTGGTGTCCAGGTGCACCATTATGACCAGGGTGGGTGTGTCCAGGTGCACCATTATGACCAGGGTGGTGGTGGTGTCCAGGTGCACCATTATGACCAGGGTGGTGGTGGTGGTGTCCAGGTGCACCATTGTGACCAGGGTGGTGGTGGTGGTGGTGTCCAGGTGCACCATTGTGACCAGGGTGGTGGTGGTGGTGGTGTCCAGGTGCACCATTGTGACCAGGGTGGTGGTGGTGGTGGTGTCCAGGTGCACCATTGTGACCAGGGTGGTGGTGGTGGTGGTGTCCAGGTGCACCATTATGACCAGGGTGGTGGTGGTGGTGTCCAGGTGCACCATTATGACCAGGGTGGTGGTGGTGTCCAGGTGCACCATTATGACCAGGGTGGTGGTGGTGGTGTCCAGGTGCACCATTGTGACCAGGGTGGTGGTGGTGGTGGTGTCCAGGTGCACCATTATGACCAGGGTGGTGGTGGTGTCCAGGTGCACCATTATGACCAGGGTGGTGGTGGTGGTGTCCAGGTGCACCATTATGACCAGGGTGGTGGTGGTGGTGTCCAGGTGCACCACTATGACCAGGGTGGTGGTGGTGTCCAGGTGCACCATTATGACCAGGGTGGTGGTGGTGTCCAGGTGCACCATTATGACCAGGGTGGGTGTGTCCAGGTGCACCATTGTGACCAGGGTGGTGGTGGTGTCCAGGTGCACCATTGTGACCAGGGTGGTGGTGGTGTCCAGGTGCACCATTGTGACCAGGGTGGTGGTGGTGGTGTCCAGGTGCACCATTATGACCAGGGTGGTGGTGGTGGTGGTGTCCAGGTGCACCATTATGACCAGGGTGGTGGTGGTGGTGGTGTCCAGGTGCACCATTATGACCAGGGTGGTGGTGGTGGTGTCCAGGTGCACCATTATGACCAGGGTGGGTGTGTCCAGGTGCACCATTGTGACCAGGGTGGTGGTGGTGGTGTCCAGGTGCACCATTGTGACCAGGGTGGTGGTGGTGGTGTCCAGGTGCACCATTGTGACCAGGGTGGTGGTGGTGGTGGTGTCCAGGTGCACCATTATGACCAGGGTGGTGGTGGTGGTGGTGTCCAGGTGCACCATTATGACCAGGGTGGTGGTGTCCAGGTGCACCATTATGACCAGGGTGGTGGTGGTAGTGTCCAGGTGCACCATTATGACCAGGGTGGTGGTGTCCAGGTGCACCATTGTGACCAGGGTGGTGGTGGGTGTGTCCAGGTGCACCATTGTGACCAGGGTGGTGGTGGTGGTGTCCAGGGGCACCATTATGACCAGGGTGGTGGTGGTGGTGTCCAGGTGCACCATTATGACCAGGGTGGTGGTGGTGGTGTCCAGGTGCACCATTGTGACCAGGGTGGTGGTGGTGTCCAGGTGCACCATTATGACCAGGGTGGTGGTGGTGGTGTCCAGGTGCACCATTATGACCAGGGTGGTGGTGGTGGTGTCCAGGTGCACCATTATGACCAGGGTGGTGGTGGTGTCCAGGTGCACCATTATGACCAGGGGTGGTGGTGGTGTCCAGGTGCACCATTGTGACCAGGGTGGTGGTGGTGGTGTCCAGGTGCACCATTATGACCAGGGTGGTGGTGGTGTCCAGGTGCACCACTATGACCAGGGTGGTGGTGGTGGTGTCCAGGTGCACCATTATGACCAGGGTGGTGGTGGTGTCCAGGTGCACCATTATGACCAGGGTGGTGGTGGTGTCCAGGTGCACCACTATGACCAGGGTGGGTGTGTCCAGGTGCACCATTGTGACCAGGGTGGTGGTGGTGGTGTCCAGGTGCACCATTGTGACCAGGGTGGTGGTGGTGGTGTCCAGGTGCACCATTGTGACCAGGGTGGTGGTGGTGGTGGTGTCCAGGTGCACCATTATGACCAGGGTGGTGGTGGTGGTGGTGTCCAGGTGCACCATTAGTAGTAGGGAGGAAGAGCCACAGGCCCTTTTTTTTTTTGGGAGAGGACCCCTGTGGACTGTACAGTCCACAGGCCCTTTTTTTTCTGGGGGAAAAAAGGGCCTGTGGCATGTCATGGTTTTCAGGTGAATTTGGGGAGTCACAGATTTGGAAGTAAGGAATTCTTATGAGAAAAATAATTTCCGAGATCTTAGAAGTTTGTTAATCATTCTTATGATGAAAATAAGTAGGAAAATCTTAAAGAAAAGTTTTAGAAAAAATCGTGTTTGTGTCACAGCATTTCCAGGTAAACTCTATGGACAACCTTTGCCCGTTTTCAATCACACATTTGTAAAAGGACCATTTTCAGAGAATATTGTCTTAGATGTTTTGTTAAGGAAAACAGACAACTTAGCCATAACATTTAGTTTTATATCCATTTACGGCTATTTCACCTGTAAAGACCAAAATTAGTCAGAGACAGTTTTAAGCTGAAATTTCATCAGAGTCCTGTAATCTGCGAAAATTTGACAGAGTCCATTTTATACCCAATTTTCGCCAGAGTCTAGTTTGAGAGCAAAATTCGTCAGAGACAGTTTTAAGCTCATATTTCATCAGAGTCCAATTATCAACAGAAATTCGCCAGAGTCTACTTTGAGAGCAAAATTCGTCAGAGACAGTTTTAAGCTCATATTTCATCAGAGTCCAATTATCAACAGAAATTCGCCAGAGTCTACTTTGAGAGCAAATTTCATCAGTGTCCTGTAATCTGTGAAAACTTGACAGAGTCCATTTTATACCCAATTTTCGTCAGAGTCCAGTCTATGCTCAAATTCGCCAGAGTCTACTTTAATAGCAAAATTCATCAGAGTCCAGTTTTCTAGCAAAATTCATCAGAGTCCAGTCTATGCTCAAATTCGCCAGAGTCTACTTTAATAGCAAAATTCATCAGAGTCCAGTTTTCTAGCAAAATTCATCAGAGCCCAGTTTATACCGAAAATTCGCCAGAGTCTACTTTAATAGCAAAATTCATCAGAGTCCAGTTTTCTAGCAAAATTCATCAGAGCCCAGTTTATACCGAAAATTCGCCAGAGTCTACTTTGTGCCAAATATTCAGAGTCCAGTTTTCTAGCAAAATTCATCAGAGTCCAGTTTATACCGAAAATTCTCCAGAGTCTACTTTGTGCCAAAATATTCAGAGTCCAGTTCATGATCGAAATTAATCAGAGTCCAATTAAAGACCCAAATTTGACAGAGACCACATTTTCGCTACTAGCAGTCCAATCCCCCTGAAATTTTAAACAGTCATATTTCAGACATAGTAAATATGAAGTAAACAATTATAAAACTCTAGCTCTTGTCCTCTGTCCAAGTTCACTCATGTAAATTCATTACTATCAGTCCAAATCCCCCTGAGATTTAAACACCCAACTACATTTCAGACATAGTAAATAAAAACCAGTTCAGTTATCAAGTTTCAACTCTTGTGCCCCAGCTTAGTTCATTTGTGCAAGTTCTTTATTTTCCAACTAAATCACCTGAGATTTAAGATCACCTTATTTTCTAACGTAGTAAATTTAATCTGGACATTAGCAAAGCTCCATTTCCTCAGCCTTAGATCATCAGACATAAATATATTCGATCAAGTCCCTCTCCAGCCTATCTGTTTTATCAGAGTAATTACTTTACCCTTCTCATCCCCAACGTATCAATCCCCAACGTATCAAAACCTTCAATAATCATACTGTATTTGCATATTTTCTCTATATTCAGCTGTGTTCTTCACATTTTGTCCATGTTTTCTGTGTTCACTCCATGTTCTTCAAATGTTCACAGTCCCATTCAGTTCATATTTTCACAAGTATCTCCATTTTTTTCTATAATCTTTCTCTTAGTCTCATTACTTTCTCTACAAATTCTAGTCATATTTTCTATGTTTTCATGTTCATCACATGTTCTCTTTACAACTTTTATACTCAATATTCATGCTAACTTCCATATGTTGTGTTCTTTGTCAATATTCATGTTCCTCTATAAGTTCATATTCCCTGCTTGTTCACTCTATTCATCAACTTTTTCTTACATGTTTTCTGTGTTCACCGTATGTTCACTGTGTTCATTCCCTTACTTAATCTCAATTTTTTTTTTTTTTATGTTCTTTGTTTCTTCCATTCACTAACTAGTTCTTTGTCAAATAATATTATACTGCATTACAGTTTCCTCAACAATTTTAGTCACCAAGTTTTTATTTGCAAAACTATGTCAAAGTAATTCTCATAGTCAACTTATTAGTTCTACCAACCCCCGTTCGTAAACAAAATCTACACTTTATTCAGTTCCAAATTTACAAAGACAAACCTTTCTTGCAACTTCTTAACTAAAATCTTTCACCAATCAACTAAAAAACATAGTCACTTTCGTCATTTCTCAACTAAACTTATTATCCAGTCAACTAAAAATAGTCAGAAATAGCCTCGTCCAACACTGTTCTTAACTAAAACAACCTTTCTCTTAGCTAAAAATTGTCAAAGGAAACTTCTTTCAGCACTTTCTTAACAGCCGCTATGTTTCATCAAGAAAAAATTGTCAAAGGAAACTTTCCAAAACTGTTCATAACTAGCTTTTTATCCATCGTCAATCAACTAAAAATAATAACTTTCATCATTTCTTAACTAAACATATTCCCCATTCATCAGAAAATAACCGTGTTCTTCATGTTTCATTGTCATTTCATAACTAAAATTATCCATCAATCAACAGAAAAAGCCATGTTCATCATGTTTTTGTCTTTTGCTTAACTAAAATTATGTTTTGTCAAGTAAGAAAAAATAACCAAAGATATCTTTCATCGCTGTTCTTAACAGACATTATACTTTGGGGAGCACAAAAATAGTCTCCCTCGTCATGTTTTATCTTTTCCTTAACTAAAGTATTCATCAGTCAACTAAAAAATAGTTACTTCATCATGTTTCCTTGTCATTTCTTAACTGAAATATCACTTCTCTCATTTAAAATAGTCATGTGTAACCTCTTTCCAACACTGTTCTAGCTAAAGCAACCTTTCACATCGCTAAAATAGTTACTTCATCATGTTTCCTTGTCATTTCTTAACTGAAATATCACTTCTCTCATCTGAAATAGTCATGTGTAGCCTCTTTCCAACACTGTTCTTAACTAAAGTAGCCTTTCACTTCGCTAAAATAGTCATATTCATCGTTGTTCCTAACTAAAATATATGTCGTTAAGTAAGAAATATAGTCAAAGACACTCTTCGAGACATCAAGGACTTACTCAAAGACATCAAAGTTGCACTCAAAGACATCCTTTGAGACATCAAAGACATCCTTTGAGACATCAAAGACATCCTTTAAGACTTCAATGGGACTCTTCGAGATATCAAAAGACACTCTCAAACACTCAAAAATTTACTTGCATCCTCAAAGTTATTCTCAGAGGCATAAAAGTAATTCTCAGAGTTATCAAACTTGTTCTCAAAGTCATCAAAGTTATTCACAGAGTCATCAAAGTTAATCTAAGACATCATTTTTCATCAAAGATATTCTCTCTAAACCATCAATGTTCTTCTCTAAGACATAAAAGTTATTCTCTATGTCATCAAAAAGTTATTCTCTGAGCTAACAAAATACTACTCATGTTCTCAAAGACGTTCTCCAATTCATCAAAGTTGTTTCAAAGACATCAAAGTTAATCTCAGAGTTATCCAAAGATATTCTCATGTCCACAAAAGTTATTCACAGAGTCGTCAAAGTTAATCCAAGACATCTTCGTTCTTAAAAGTTATTCTCAGAGACATCTAAAGTTATTCTTTAAGACAACAAAGTCTTTCTCAGAGTCATCAAAGTTATTCTCAGAGTCACCTTTGTTATTCAAAGAAGCCTTCCGAGACATCCTCGTTCAACAAAAACTGTCCTCAGAGCCATCAAAAAGTTAAATACAGTCGTCAAAGTTATTCTCTAAGTATCTTTTCGTTCATCAGAGAAGCTTTCTAAGACATCTTTGTTCATCCAAGTTGTTCTCTAAGACATCAATCTTGTTCTCTAAGACATCAAAGATGTTCTCTAAATCATAAAGTTAATCTCTAAGTTACCTTCGTTCGTCAGAGAAACTTTCCAAAACATCTTTGTTCATCAAACTTGTTTTCAAAGTCATCAAAAGTTAATCTAAGACATCTTTTTTCATCAAAGTTATTTTCAGAGACATCTAAAGTTATTATGTAAGACATAAAAGTTATTCTCAGAGTCATCAAATGTTATTCTCGAAGTCATCAAAGATATTTTCAGAGACATCTAAAGTTAATTTCTATGTTATAAAAGTTATTCTCAGAGACATCTAAAGTTAATCTTGGTCATCAAAGTTGTTCTCTAAACATCAATGTTGTTCTCCAAGACATCAAAGATGTTCTCAAAATCATAAAAGTTATTCCCAGAGCTATCAAAGTTATTCTCAAAGTCATCAAAGTTATTCAAAGAGCTAACAAAAGTTATTCTCTAAGTAACCTTTTCGTTCATCAGAGAAGCTTTCTAAGACATCTTCGTTCATCAATGTTGATCTCTAAGTCACCTTGGTTCATCAAAGAAACTCTCCTTCTTCCATCAAGTTATACTTTAAGACAACATTGTTGTTCTCTAAGACATCTTCAGGCATAAAATTTCTCTCCAAATGTAACTAGTTCAGCGTTTCATATCAAACTTACACTTCTGTTAAATATATTTTCTTAGACATTTTACCTTTTAAACTGTTCTCTGAACTACACTGTTCAAACCTACGTAACCTATCCTCTCCACCCAATGTTACTTAGTTAACGTAACGTTCCTAAACCTAACTTTACCTATCCTAACATAACTTACCTTACCTTACCTATCTTACCTAACTTTACCTATCTTACCTAACTTTACCTATCTTACCTAACTTAACCTGCATAACCTAACTTTACCTATGTTACCTTACCTTACCTAACTTAACTTTCATAACCTAACTTTACCTATGTTACCTTACCTTACCTACCTTTCCTAACTTAACCTGCTTAACCTATCTTACCTATCTTACCTAACTTTACCTATCTTACCTAACTTAACTTTCATATCCTAACTTAACTTACCTAACTTATTCTGCTTAACATAACTTACCTTACCTTCCCTATCTTACCTAACTTTACCTATCCTATCCTAACCTAACTTGTCTTACCTAACTTAATCTTACTTTCCCAAACTGATGTATCCTAACTTATCTAGTCCAACCAGACATGATCTAACTTAAGTATTCCTTCTTGTCTTTGTGTTTCGTCAATCATTGTCTCATATTCATTTACTCATTTCATTAGTTAATTTCTCAAATGGTCACTTATGCATTTCAAGTGCTATTTGTTAGAGATTGGATATTTAAGCATTTCAAAGAATTTTTGTTATATATGGGCATTTACTCATTTCAAGGGATAATTTCTCAAATGGACGTTTTTGCATTTCAAGTGTTATTTGTTTAAGATTGGATATTTAAGCATTTCAAAGAATTATAATTTCTCAAATGGACGTTTTTGCATTTCAAGTGCTATTTGTTAGAGATTGGATATTTAAGCATTTCAAAGAATTTTTGTTATATATGGGCATTTACTCATTTCAAGGGATAATTTCTCAAATGGACGTTTTTGCATTTCAAGTGTTATTTGTTTAAGATTGGGTATTTAACCATTTCAAAGGATTTTTGTTATATATGGGAACTTACTCGTTTCAAGGGCCAATTTCTCAAATGGTCATTTTTGCAGATCAAGGGTTATTTGTTAAAGTTCATCAAGTTGCCCATAAGTTGTATTTAGTAGGTTCTATCTTATGTTCTTATTCCCCAACCCCTTAACCTAACCTCTTGTAATCTTAGTGTATTTAGTAGGTTCTATCTTATGTTCTTATTCCCCAACCCCTTAACCTAACCTCTTGTAATCTTAGTGTATTTAGTAGGTTCTATCTTATGTTCTTATTCCCAAACCCTTTAACCTAACCTTTCAGATGTAGTTTGTTGAATATATTATCCTTTTCCTAACCTTTCTGATGTAGTTTTGTTTCTCCTTTTTGTATATTTTTACCCAAACCATCTTTCCTTCTTTACTTTGATTCTCCTACTCCTTCTAACCCTCCTTTTCTATCTCTCTCCCTTATTCTCTCTCTTCCTCCCCCTCTCTCTCCCTCATTTGCTCAAATGCTCTCTTGTTTCTCAAATTCAAGTCTTATTGCTCCCATTCTCACACCCTCATTCTCATTCACTTAGTTTTTCTTTTTCTCAATTCAAGTCTTAGTGCTCCCATGCCCACACTCTCTCTCATTCTCTCTTCTTTGGTCCCATTTTCTTCCGCCCTCTCTCTTACTCCTTGCTCTTCTTTCATGCTCTCACTCCCTTGAGCTCTTGTTTCTCAATTTCAAGTCTTAGTAGATCTGATTCTTTACTATTGTAATTTTATTATTACTATGATAAAGAATGAACTTATATGTGAAAACAAAGTAAAGAAGGAAAGAAGGTTAAGTGGGATGGTGGGTTTGGGTAAAAATATACAAAAAGGAGAAACAAAACTACATCAGAAAGGTTAGGAAAAGGATAATATATTCAACAAACTACATCTGAAAGGTTAGGTTAAAGGGTTGGGGAATAAGAACATAAGATAGAACCTACTAAATACACTAAGATTACAAGAGGTTAGGTTAAGGGGTTGGGGAATAAGAACATAAGATAGAACCTACTAAATACACTAAGATTACAAGAGGTTAGGTTAAGGGGTTGGGGAATAAGAACATAAGATAGAACCTACTAAATACAACTTATGGGCAACTTGATGAACTTTAACAAATAACCCTTGATCTGCAAAAATGACCATTTGAGAAATTGGCCCTTGAAACGAGTAAGTTCCCATATATAACAAAAATCCTTTGAAATGGTTAAATACCCAATCTTAAACAAATAACACTTGAAATGCAAAAACGTCCATTTGAGAAATTATCCCTTGAAATGAGTAAATGCCCATATATAACAAAAATTCTTTGAAATGCTTAAATATCCAATCTCTAACAAATAGCACTTGAAATGCAAAAACGTCCATTTGAGAAATTATAATTCTTTGAAATGCTTAAATATCCAATCTTAAACAAATAACACTTGAAATGCAAAAACGTCCATTTGAGAAATTATCCCTTGAAATGAGTAAATGCCCATATATAACAAAAATTCTTTGAAATGCTTAAATATCCAATCTCTAACAAATAGCACTTGAAATGCATAAGTGACCATTTGAGAAATTAACTAATGAAATGAGTAAATGAATATGAGACAATGATTGACGAAACACAAAGACAAGAAGGAATACTTAAGTTAGATCATGTCTGGTTGGACTAGATAAGTTAGGATACATCAGTTTGGGAAAGTAAGATTAAGTTAGGTAAGACAAGTTAGGTTAGGATAGGATAGGTAAAGTTAGGTAAGATAGGGAAGGTAAGGTAAGTTATGTTAAGCAGAATAAGTTAGGTAAGTTAAGTTAGGATATGAAAGTTAAGTTAGGTAAGATAGGTAAAGTTAGGTAAGATAGGTAAGATAGGTTAAGCAGGTTAAGTTAGGAAAGGTAGGTAAGGTAAGGTAACATAGGTAAAGTTAGGTTATGAAAGTTAAGTTAGGTAAGGTAAGGTAACATAGGTAAAGTTAGGTTATGCAGGTTAAGTTAGGTAAGATAGGTAAAGTTAGGTAAGATAGGTAAAGTTAGGTAAGATAGGTAAGGTAAGGTAAGTTATGTTAGGATAGGTAAAGTTAGGTTTAGGAACGTTACGTTAACTAAGTAACATTGGGTGGAGAGGATAGGTTACGTAGGTTTGAACAGTGTAGTTCAGAGAACAGTTTAAAAGGTAAAATGTCTAAGAAAATATATTTAACAGAAGTGTAAGTTTGATATGAAAAGCTGAACTAGTTACATTTGGAGAGAAATTTTATGCCTGAAGATGTCTTAGAGAACAACAATGTTGTCTTAAAGTATAACTTGATGGAAGAAGGAGAGTTTCTTTGATGAACCAAGGTGACTTAGAGATCAACATTGATGAACGAAGATGTCTTAGAAAGCTTCTCTGATGAACGAAAGGTTACTTAGAGAATAACTTTTGTTAGCTCTTTGAATAACTTTGATGACTTTGAGAATAACTTTGATAGCTCTGGGAATAACTTTTATGATTTTGAGAACATCTTTGATGTCTTGGAGAACAACATTGATGTTTAGAGAACAACTTTGATGACCAAGATTAACTTTAGATGTCTCTGAGAATAACTTTTATAACATAGAAATTAACTTTAGATGTCTCTGAAAATATCTTTGATGACTTCGAGAATAACATTTGATGACTCTGAGAATAACTTTTATGTCTTACATAATAACTTTAGATGTCTCTGAAAATAACTTTGATGAAAAAAGATGTCTTAGATTAACTTTTGATGACTTTGAAAACAAGTTTGATGAACAAAGATGTTTTGGAAAGTTTCTCTGACGAACGAAGGTAACTTAGAGATTAACTTTATGATTTAGAGAACATCTTTGATGTCTTAGAGAACAAGATTGATGTCTTAGAGAACAACTTGGATGAACAAAGATGTCTTGGAAAGCTTCTCTGATGAACGAAAAGATACTTAGAGAATAACTTTGACGACTGTATTTAACTTTTTGATGGCTCTGAGGACAGTTTTTGTTGAACGAGGATGTCTCGGAAGGCTTCTTTGAATAACAAAGGTGACTCTGAGAATAACTTTGATGACTCTGAGAAAGACTTTGTTGTCTTAAAGAATAACTTTAGATGTCTCTGAGAATAACTTTTAAGAACGAAGATGTCTTGGATTAACTTTGACGACTCTGTGAATAACTTTTGTGGACATGAGAATATCTTTGGATAACTCTGAGATTAACTTTGATGTCTTTGAAACAACTTTGATGAATTGGAGAACGTCTTTGAGAACATGAGTAGTATTTTGTTAGCTCAGAGAATAACTTTTTGATGACATAGAGAATAACTTTTATGTCTTAGAGAAGAACATTGATGGTTTAGAGAGAATATCTTTGATGAAAAATGATGTCTTAGATTAACTTTGATGACTCTGTGAATAACTTTGATGACTTTGAGAACAAGTTTGATAACTCTGAGAATTACTTTTATGCCTCTGAGAATAACTTTGAGGATGCAAGTAAATTTTTGAGTGTTTGAGAGTGTCTTTTGATATCTCAAAGAGTCCCATTGAAGTCTTAAAGGATGTCTTTGATGTCTCAAAGGATGTCTTTGATGTCTCAAAGGATGTCTTTGAGTGCAACTTTGATGTCTTTGAGTAAGTCCTTGATGTCTCGAAGAGTGTCTTTGACTATATTTCTTACTTAACGACATATATTTTAGTTAGGAACAACGATGAATATGACTATTTTAGCGAAGTGAAAGGCTACTTTAGTTAAGAACAGTGTTGGAAAGAGGCTACACATGACTATTTCAGATGAGAGAAGTGATATTTCAGTTAAGAAATGACAAGGAAACATGATGAAGTAACTATTTTAGCGATGTGAAAGGTTGCTTTAGCTAGAACAGTGTTGGAAAGAGGTTACACATGACTATTTTAAATGAGAGAAGTGATATTTCAGTTAAGAAATGACAAGGAAACATGATGAAGTAACTATTTTTTAGTTGACTGATGAATACTTTAGTTAAGGAAAAGATAAAACATGACGAGGGAGACTATTTTTGTGCTCCCCAAAGTATAATGTCTGTTAAGAACAGCGATGAAAGATATCTTTGGTTATTTTTTCTTACTTGACAAAACATAATTTTAGTTAAGCAAAAGACAAAAACATGATGAACATGGCTTTTTCTGTTGATTGATGGATAATTTTAGTTATGAAATGACAATGAAACATGAAGAACACGGTTATTTTCTGATGAATGGGGAATATGTTTAGTTAAGAAATGATGAAAGTTATTATTTTTAGTTGATTGACGATGGATAAAAAGCTAGTTATGAACAGTTTTGGAAAGTTTCCTTTGACAATTTTTTCTTGATGAAACATAGCGGCTGTTAAGAAAGTGCTGAAAGAAGTTTCCTTTGACAATTTTTAGCTAAGAGAAAGGTTGTTTTAGTTAAGAACAGTGTTGGACGAGGCTATTTCTGACTATTTTTAGTTGACTGGATAATAAGTTTAGTTGAGAAATGACGAAAGTGACTATGTTTTTTAGTTGATTGGTGAAAGATTTTAGTTAAGAAGTTGCAAGAAAGGTTTGTCTTTGTAAATTTGGAACTGAATAAAGTGTAGATTTTGTTTACGAACGGGGGTTGGTAGAACTAATAAGTTGACTATGAGAATTACTTTGACATAGTTTTGCAAATAAAAACTTGGTGACTAAAATTGTTGAGGAAACTGTAATGCAGTATAATATTATTTGACAAAGAACTAGTTAGTGAATGGAAGAAACAAAGAACATAAAAAAAATTGAGATTAAGTAAGGGAATGAACACAGTGAACATACGGTGAACACAGAAAACATGTAAGAAAAAGTTGATGAATAGAGTGAACAAGCAGGGAATATGAACTTATAGAGGAACATGAATATTGACAAAGAACACAACATATGGAAGTTAGCATGAATATTGAGTATAAAAGTTGTAAAGAGAACATGTGATGAACATGAAAACATAGAAAATATGACTAGAATTTGTAGAGAAAGTAATGAGACTAAGAGAAAGATTATAGAAAAAAATGGAGATACTTGTGAAAATATGAACTGAATGGGACTGTGAACATTTGAAGAACATGGAGTGAACACAGAAAACATGGACAAAATGTGAAGAACACAGCTGAATATAGAGAAAATATGCAAATACAGTATGATTATTGAAGGTTTTGATACGTTGGGGATTGATACGTTGGGGATGAGAAGGGTAAAGTAATTACTCTGATAAAACAGATAGGCTGGAGAGGGACTTGATCGAATATATTTATGTCTGATGATCTAAGGCTGAGGAAATGGAGCTTTGCTAATGTCCAGATTAAATTTACTACGTTAGAAAATAAGGTGATCTTAAATCTCAGGTGATTTAGTTGGAAAATAAAGAACTTGCACAAATGAACTAAGCTGGGGCACAAGAGTTGAAACTTGATAACTGAACTGGTTTTTATTTACTATGTCTGAAATGTAGTTGGGTGTTTAAATCTCAGGGGGATTTGGACTGATAGTAATGAATTTACATGAGTGAACTTGGACAGAGGACAAGAGCTAGAGTTTTATAATTGTTTACTTCATATTTACTATGTCTGAAATATGACTGTTTAAAATTTCAGGGGGATTGGACTGCTAGTAGCGAAAATGTGGTCTCTGTCAAATTTGGGTCTTTAATTGGACTCTGATTAATTTCGATCATGAACTGGACTCTGAATATTTTGGCACAAAGTAGACTCTGGAGAATTTTCGGTATAAACTGGACTCTGATGAATTTTGCTAGAAAACTGGACTCTGAATATTTGGCACAAAGTAGACTCTGGCGAATTTTCGGTATAAACTGGGCTCTGATGAATTTTGCTAGAAAACTGGACTCTGATGAATTTTGCTATTAAAGTAGACTCTGGCGAATTTTCGGTATAAACTGGGCTCTGATGAATTTTGCTAGAAAACTGGACTCTGATGAATTTTGCTATTAAAGTAGACTCTGGCGAATTTGAGCATAGACTGGACTCTGATGAATTTTGCTAGAAAACTGGACTCTGATGAATTTTGCTATTAAAGTAGACTCTGGCGAATTTGAGCATAGACTGGACTCTGACGAATTTTGCTAGAAAACTGGACTCTGATGAATTTTGCTATTAAAGTAGACTCTGGCGAATTTGAGCATAGACTGGACTCTGACGAAAATTGGGTATAAAATGGACTCTGTCAAGTTTTCACAGATTACAGGACACTGATGAAATTTGCTCTCAAAGTAGACTCTGGCGAATTTCTGTTGATAATTGGACTCTGATGAAATATGAGCTTAAAACTGTCTCTGACGAATTTTGCTCTCAAAGTAGACTCTGGCGAATTTCTGTTGATAATTGGACTCTGATGAAATATGAGCTTAAAACTGTCTCTGACGAATTTTGCTCTCAAACTAGACTCTGGCGAAAATTGGGTATAAAATGGACTCTGTCAAATTTTCGCAGATTACAGGACTCTGATGAAATTTCAGCTTAAAACTGTCTCTGACTAATTTTGGTCTTTACAGGTGAAATAGCCGTAAATGGATATAAAACTAAATGTTATGGCTAAGTTGTCTGTTTTCCTTAACAAAACATCTAAGACAATATTCTCTGAAAATGGTCCTTTTACAAATGTGTGATTGAAAACGGGCAAAGGTTGTCCATAGAGTTTACCTGGAAATGCTGTGACACAAACACGATTTTTTCTAAAACTTTTCTTTAAGATTTTCCTACTTATTTTCATCATAAGAATGATTAACAAACTTCTAAGATCTCGGAAATTATTTTTCTCATAAGAATTCCTTACTTCCAAATCTGTGACTCCCCAAATTCACCTGAAAACCATGACATGCCACAGGCCCTTTTTTCCCCCAGAAAAAAAAGGGCCTGTGGACTGTACAGTCCACAGGGGTCCTCTCCCAAAAAAAAAAAGGGCCTGTGGCTCTTCCTCCCTACTACTACCATTATGACCAGGGTGGTGGTGTCCAGGTGCACCATTATGACCAGGGTGGTGGTGGTAGTGTCCAGGTGCACCATTATGACCAGGGTGGTGGTGGTGGTGGTGTCCAGGTGCACCATTGTGACCAGGGTGGTGGTGGGTGTGTCCAGGTGCACCATTGTGACCAGGGTGGTGGTGGTGGTGTCCAGGTGCACCATTATAACCAGGGTGGTGGTGGTGGTGTCCAGGTGCACCATTATGACCAGGGTGGTGGTGGTGGTGTCCAGGTGCACCATTGTGACCAGGGTGGTGGTGGTGGTGTCCAGGTGCACCATTATGACCAGGGTGGTGGTGGTGGTGTCCAGGTGCACCATTATGACCAGGGTGGTGGTGGTGGTGTCCAGGTGCACCATTATGACCAGGGTGGTGGTGGTGGTGTCCAGGTGCACCATTATGACCAGGGTGGTGGTGGTGTCCAGGTGCACCATTGTGACCAGGGTGGTGGTGGTGGTGTCCAGGTGCACCATTATGACCAGGGTGGTGGTGGTGTCCAGGTGCACCACTATGACCAGGGTGGTGGTGGTGGTGGTGTCCAGGTGCACCACTATGACCAGGGTGGTGGTGGTGGTGTCCAGGTGCACCATTATGACCAGGGTGGTGGTGGTGTCCAGGTGCACCATTATGACCAGGGTGGTGGTGGTGTCCAGGTGCACCACTATGACCAGGGTGGTGGTGGTGTCCAGGTGCACCATTATGACCAGGGTGGTGGTGGTGGTGTCCAGGTGCACCATTATGACCAGGGTGGTGGTGGTGTCCAGGTGCACCACTATGACCAGGGTGGTGGTGGTGGTGTCCAGGTGCACCATTATGACCAGGGTGGTGGTGGTGTCCAGGTGCACCACTATGACCAGGGTGGTGGTGGTGGTGTCCAGGTGCACCATTATGACCAGGGTGGTGGTGGTGTCCAGGTGCACCACTATGACCAGGGTGGTGGTGGTGGTGTCCAGGTGCACCATTATGACCAGGGTGGTGGTGGTGTCCAGGTGCACCACTATGACCAGGGTGGTGGTGGTGGTGTCCAGGTGCACCATTATGACCAGGGTGGTGGTGGTGGTGTCCAGGTGCACCATTATGACCAGGGTGGTGGTGGTGGTGTCCAGGTGCACCATTATGACCAGGGTGGTGGTGGTGGTGTCCAGGTGCACCATTATGACCAGGGTGGTGGTTGTGTCCAGGTGCACCACTATGACCAGGGTGGTGGTGGTGGTGTCCAGGTGCACCATTATGACCAGGGTGGTGGTGGTGGTGTCCAGGTGCACCATTATGACCAGGGTGGTGGTGGTGTCCAGGTGTACCACTATGACCAGGGTGGTGGTGGTGGTGTCCAGGTGCACCACTATGACCAGGGTGGTGGTGGTGGGTGTGTCCAGGTGCACCATTATGACCAGGGTGGTGGTGGTGGTGGTGTCCAGGTGCACCATTACTCACCACCTCATTACACTAATTCACCCACACTTACCTTAAAACACAAGTGTGAAAAGTAATAAGGATGGCAGCAGGTGTAGGAGGGGAGGACGGCATATATATATATATATATATATATATATATATATATATATATATATATATATATATATATATATATATATATATATATATATATATATTTTTTTTTTTGAGTAAAGAGGAAGGAGAGGCATAGGTGAAGGGAAGAATAGAAGTGGGAAATACAGTGAGAGGTATGAAAGCAGGCGGGCTGTCCGCCTTGCTGACACCATGTGTGGGTGTTGGCAGCTAAGCTAAGCTGGCTCCCTCTTGTCAGGGAGCTGTGAGTGTGTGAGAGGTTCTTCACGTGTGTTTCACCATATATGGATGTCCATAGATGAATACTGTGTAGCATTCATATATACACACTCCGATGCTTCCACACATGTTGTTCTGTTTAAGGCTCTTTATTTTATTATTATTATTTATCGAGTTGTCATACATATTATTTATCGAGTTGTTCATACATACACATATATGAACTGTTCATATATATACATATATAACTCATCTGGGGATTATATACTATGGGGCGGGGTTTTCATCCAGAGAATCGAGGCTCTTGGGCCACCAGCTGTGGGAGCGGGGCGTCTCATCTTGGAGTAATCTTTCAAACATTGGGTCCTCTAACATTTCGATGGTGTTCCACACCCTGATGGCTTGGTGCTGCAGTCTGATGTTTAGTGGCTGTATGTTCAGGAGTTCGTGGAGCTCCTGGATTGTCTGATCATATGGTGGACGGTGTTTTGCTGCTCTCCTTAGCGCCTTATTTTGTACTGCTTGCAGTTTCTGCATGTTAGTTTTCTTTATGGTGTGTAGTGGTACTGGAGGATACTCTAGATGCGGCCGAACTAGAGCCTTATATTGGTGGATCTGAATGTTAGTACTGAGGCTTCGGAATCTTCTCAGTTTTCCAAATGCTGCTTTGGCTTTGTTTAGTCGGTCCCTTACATGAATTGTATCCCTGTTCTATTTATCATAAGTCCCAGTAATCTGCCTACCTCCGCATATTGGATCGGCTGGTTGTCAAGGATGATGGGGTCCGGGTTTCTTTCCGCAATGTGTATTATTTGGAACTACACGGCAGGTGTATGGGGGAGGGAGGCAGGAGTAGGGGGGAGGGCGGCAGGTGTAGGGGGGGAGGGAGGCAGGTGTAGGGGGGAGGGCGGCAGGAGTAGGGGGGAGGGCGGCAGGAGTAGGGGGGAGGGCGGCAGGAGTAGGGGGGAGGGCGGCAGGTGTAGGGGGGGAGGGCGGCAGGTGTAGGGGGGGAGGGCGGCAGGTGTAGGGGGGGAAGGGGAAGGGGGGAAGGGGAGGGCAGCAGGTGTACTCACCTAATTATGTTTGCGGGGGTTGAGCTCTGGCTCTTTGGTCCCGCCTCTCAACTGTCAATCAACTGGTGTACAGATTCCTGAGCCTACTGGGCTCTATCATATCTACATTTGAAACTGTGTATGGAGTCAGCCTCCACCACATCACTGCCTAATGCATTCCATCCGTTAACTACTCGGACACTAAAAAATTCTTTCTAACGTCTCTGTGACTCATCTGGGTGCCAAGTTTCCACCTGTGTCCCCTTGTTCGTGTCCCACCCGTGCTGAAGAGTTTGTCTTTGTCCACCCTGTCAATTCCCCTGATAATTTTGTAGGTGGTTATCATGTCTCCCCTTACTCTTCTGTTTTCCAGGGACGTGAGGTTCAGCTCCTTTAGCCTTTCCTCGTAGCTTATTCCTATCAGTTCCGGGACGAGCCTGGTGGTATACCGCTGAATCTTCTCTAACTTTGTCTTGTGTTTAACTAGGTATGGACTCCAGGCTGGCGCTGCATACTCCAGGATTGGTCTTACATAAGTGGTATACAGGGTCCTGAACGATTCCTTACACAAGTTTCTAAAGGCAGTTCTTATGTTGACCAGTCTAGCATATGCCGCTGATGATATTCTTTTGATGTGGGCCTCTGGGGACAGGTTCGGCGTGATATCAACCTCCAGATCTTTCTCTCTATTTGACTCTTGCAGGATTTCACCTCCCAGATGATACCTTGTGTTCAGCCTCCTGCTCCCTTCGCCTAATTTCATTACCTTACACTTTCCTGAGTTGAACTTTAGCAGCCATTTTCTAGACCATTCCTCCAGTTTGTCCAGGTCGTCTTGGTCACACTAGAGGAATGCCGCCCTCCCCTCCGCTCCCCGACAGGTGTGAGAGGGGGAGGGGGGAGTGGAGGGAGGGGAGGGGGGGGGGCATAAGCAGGTGTTCACCCGTGTCCTAGACACATTTCACAAGCCAGCACGTATTACCTCACCTGCCTGTGTCACAGCTGCCAGTGTCCTTCCTCTCCTCTGCCACTTGCCCCAA
>NC_091212.1:20275845-20305235 GCF_040958095.1 Procambarus clarkii | reverse complement strand
CAGGCAGGCTAACCACCTCTCATAAGCAACCGCTCCCTTTAATTACCCAAAGTTTCCTAGCATTATGCAGGTGATGAAATATGATATGTTTACACACTATAATGCTGGTGCTGGATGTACAACATGAACAAACATGTATTTACTCTCAAATGTAATTTTATAACAAAATGAGACAGAAGAAAGTGGCAGGTGACGTTATAAGAAGTCGACTATCCAAGCGACAATGTTGTGGCGCGACTTGTCCAAGATATACAGCAGCTTTGGGTAGAGGGACTGATGTGTAGCTGTCGTGAGTGTTAGTTACTTCAGAGACCTTGTAGAGCTGCTTCAAATGTCTCCTAAAGCCTAACATTGTTGATAAAACGAACAATACACTGATGTACTTGGTGAGCGGAGCGCATTAGGCTATAATGCCATAACGTGATCTGTATAGTGATAACCCGCAAGGCTTGCAGGTCCGGTTCCCGGCCAGGAGAAGTTTGGGTACGTCTCCTTACACCTGACGCTTCAGTTTACCTACTAGTAAATTGGTACCTCAGGGTTAAGACACCCAACGTCATGGTTGTATAATGACCAACCACACACAACTACTTGAAGAAACGACGACGCTTCGGTCAGTCCTGGACCATTATCAAGTCGTTACCTTTTAGGGTGTATGGTGGGGAGGTGTGTGTGGTTGGTCTAATGGAGCCTAAGGGAGCCGAGAGGCTTGTGCTACCTCAGTCTCCCCTCCAGGCCAGTCCCTCTAATTACCCAAGGCTCCCCCCGGCTACCCAAAGCTTCCTAGCATTTGGAAAGTAAGTAAGTAATGAAGAAGTATGATATATTTACTCACTAAATGTAGTTGGTGCTGAATGTCGAACATGAACAAATAAATATTTTTACTCTAAAATAAGATTTTCTAAGGAAATTTGACGAAAAAAAAGTGGCAGGTGACGCCACAGGAAGTCGACGCTCCAAGTGACAATGATGTGGCTTTAGGCAATTAGATGCACCCAATTTTGTTATAAAAGGATATTATTTCAGAGTAAAAATATGTTTTTTTTCTATATTCTACATTCAGCACCAACATTAGTGAGTAAATATTTCATACTTCTTCACTACTTGCGTAATGTTAGGAAGTTTTGGGTAGCCTTGTGTAGCCTGACCAAATGTCCTCCGTTCATGCTTCGTAGGCCTCCCAGTCTATTGCTCTCAAGTTGAAGTCCCCAGTACCAACAATCGTGACTTATCTCTTATCTGCCCTTGCTACAATCTCTCATGACCATTATGAGGCCCTCTCGTTTGTCATCCAGTTCCTCCTTTGCTCATGTGTTGCTAGCTGATGAGCTGTAGGTATTTCCGATTATCAGTTTATCATCCTGATTATTGACCTGCAATACCAGTATGTCAACGTCTCGAGGGTTGTCAAGTATCAACTCTCTTATCTTCAGGTGTTCTTTCACCAGCACAGCCACTCCTCCCTCCCCCCCTTCCTAGTTTCCCCCGTCACATCTCCAAACTAAGTAGCCCTTTGGGAATACGACCTCATTTAAAATATTTTCTTCACTTTTCCTCTCTGTTAGTGCGACAATATACGTGACCTTAAGCTGAATTGTATCTTTCAGCTCCAATATTTGTTTTATCTAACTCCATCTATATTGGTATATACAATTTTCAGGAACATGTTCCCTTTCCTTTTGTTCTTTACTCTCCCTTCCTCTAATGATTTTGTTGCTTTGTTTTTATGTACCATCTCACTACCTTCCCAGTTCCTAACACTGTAGAAGAAAAGAATTTCTTCATTTCTATTCCCATTTAGACGTTTTGCTTCATTGCGGTTTTCAGCTTTCCGCGGTCTTCCTCTGAGAGGTATTGACCAAAGGTATTGACCATCCTCATCACTCTGCAATTTCCATGCATTTCTAAGCACTTCCATCATGTGTTTCACTCCATTAAAGGTTACCCTTAAGGGGCGGTTCTTTTCTTATATTATCCTATCCTAAAATAGCTGACATTTTCCTTTGGATTAAGGCCTTATACTAAACTTAATATTTTCTCTATGATTTTCATCTCTACTGTTGCTCTGTCCACGCGAGACATTTCCTTCTCTAAACACCCGACAATTATTATAGACTTGCTTCTGTCTGTAGTGTTTTGTACTAGTTTATTGTTGGTAACCAGTTCTCTCCTAATTGCTTGCCTAACTTCTGCTTCTTTTTGTTCATTTCTGGTTTTGACTTCCAAACACTTCGTCGCTCGTCTCTCTCTCTTACAACTTGTGTATACGTCTCTAATTTCCTCTTTGTACTTCTCTAGTTCTTTATTAGCCTCCTATATGTGAGTTGTTCATCAAGTTTCTCTTTGTATATCCTTGCCTCTCTGTTGGCCTTTAGGGCTTCTTGGAGTTGTTCACATATGAGTATTTTCTTGTTAATTTCGTCAAAGTCACCACTCTTTGCTTTCCATATTTCATTTTCTTTCACTAGTTCCTTTATTTGTTCCTCCTGAATCTTTACCTTGTCCGTTAACATGATAATTTTCATACCTTGCTAAAAAAAAAAATACTTCCTTTTAAAGTGCGAAACTCACTGTCAGAAAACCCGACACCATTTACTAATATTAAATATAATAAGCAGATAATATTGCTGCTGTTGTATACATAGGTTAACCCACAGAAAATGTAGCCTGTAGTGGAATTTTCCGTCAATAGAAAACGGGATATCATTGCCACATAGTGCTATAAATTCGCCAGCTATTCTGTTCGGAATCATTTCTTAATACAGCAGTCTTTGGACTTGTAACATCATAAAAACATCTCATTTGAATTTAATTAATTATTAGTATTAAAATAGAGTAAATGTGACCTTTCTACATCTTATTGACATGTGGAGAAAGTGCCGCCAGGGCGTCAGTGGTGGTGGGAGGTCAGCCAGTGTTAGACCAGTCGCAGGAGCGAGTTCACCTCCTATAATTTTCCCTTGGATGAAGTGTTATGGAGATCAAATTATTGTTTCTTCCATCAACACGCAGTCAACAGCCAAACAAGGCAAGTGTCTTACCAATTCAATTTCTTTCTTTATTATGCACCCTATACCCCTCCTGTGGGCGGTGGTGTAAAGGATTACAGAGGCACATAATCGGTTCAGGAACTGAACCCTCTAGTTCGTTTAGCTAAGCAAATAATCTTTTGACGCTAGTTACAAAATTATTAATGTTATATATACATGTACACATACTCATGCATACATGTACATATATACATACATATACATATTTAATCACCCACACAAATACACACCAATAATCTTTTGTGTCAAGTGATTCAACAAGAGGCTCACAACAGTCACTATACAAGGCACTTTACATCTATGGTGAGTCACACAGTTACTAGTCTTGCTGCACACCCACCCAACTGGGCGGCAGCTTTACAGTCATGTGCTCCACACCCACCCAACTGGGCGGCAGCTTTACAGTCATGTGCTCCACACCCACCCAACTGGGCGGCAGCTTTACAGTCATGTGCATGCATTACCTACAGTAAGCAAATTTTGGATACTTCGCTAAGATTTCGGGCAGCACATCATTATGAATGTGAAGTACTTACACATTTCTTGGACACTATTGATGGTGTTATCTCTAAATTCCGCGAGTTTTTCACATTCCATTATATAATGACGCAAAGTATTCGAATAGTTCTGCTGACATTTAGTCAAATCTACATCAGCAGATGTTACAAATTCCCAGAGGTACTTGTAACCGAGCCTAAGCCTAGCAGTGGTAACATCTAGAAGTCTGCTAACCTTATTGGATGACCCATAGACGAGCGGTACTTCCTGCATGCTTAGCTCATAATTACATTACCCTTCAATATTTGCTAAATTAGAAACCGTTATGACATGTACTTGGAAACTTACCAAAACCCTTGGTGGACTTGGTGGACTAAACCTATCATACAATAACATAAGACTTCTAAATTATCATTACTAATGTATGTAGTTTAATACTGTAGTTTGATTGGCTGCATATATATAAATTTATTATAACCCCCCTCCCCCCCGCTAATGTGTAACAAGTCGATTTGTGAGAATATTGCAGAAATACAGTCCGCTAAAATCATACAAATTGCTATCGAAATATATAAATTAATGTAAATATAAATTCTATATAAATTCATATAAATTAAATAAAATATAACT
This sequence comes from Procambarus clarkii, assembly GCF_040958095.1. Classification (NCBI taxonomy): domain Eukaryota; kingdom Metazoa; phylum Arthropoda; class Malacostraca; order Decapoda; family Cambaridae; genus Procambarus; species Procambarus clarkii. Next base: position 20,301,057 of record NC_091212.1, on the reverse strand, counting down.
TACGAGTCGGTCCCCACACTCACTCGAGAGCTCCGTTTTCTTCATATTTCTTTAGCATATCCTCAATTATCTCTCACCTCCCAAGAAACCCTCCTTTCATTTTATCTTGTAGTGAGAATCCTTGGAAATATTCATGTGTTGGTGGTGGTGATTTAGGAGCGACGACGATCGTGGGATCGGATGTGCCCCGGCGTACCCATGATGGGTTAATCGCGAAACCCGGAAAGATGAAACGCCAACCCTAATCACGAAACTAGTGACGCCAATCACTGGACACTAATTTTTTTTTTTTTTTTTTGAGATGTATACAAGAGTTGTTACATTCTTGTACAGCCACTAGTACGCGTAGCGTTTCGTGCAGGTCCCTGGAATACGATCCCCTGCCGCGAAGAATTGTTGTTACAACCAAGTACACATTTTACTGTTAAGTTAAACAGAGGCTACAGTTAAGGATTTGCGCCAAGTAAATCTTCCCCGGCCAGGATTCGAACCCATTACAAAGCGCTCGCGGAACGCCATGCGAGTGTTTTACCACTACACCACGGAGACTGGTATGCCTCGTATACCTCACGGCAAAGAAACGCAGACAGATGATTGGGGAGCCCCAGGAGTCCCTCAGGGTGACAAGCACCGGCCCCGCCCCACACACAGCCAAAAACTCAAAAAGTAAAACCAAAAACTCTGCCCCCCTTCCCTGCAGAGCAGAAGCCGGCCGCCCACCACGACTGAGGGCACACCAGGAGCCCACCACGACTGAGGGCACACCAGGAGCCCACCACGACTGAGGGCACACCAGGAGCCCACCACGACTGAGGGCACACCAGGAGCCCACCACGACTGAGTGCACACCAGGAGCCCACCACGACTGAGGGCACACCAGGAGCCCACCACGACTGAGGGCACACCAGGAGCCCACCACGACTGAGGGCACACCAGGAGCCCACCACGACTGAGGGCACACCAGGAGCCCACCACGACTGAGGGCACACCAGGAGCCCACCACGACTGAGGGCACACCAGGAGCCCACCACGACTGAGGGTACACCAGGAGCCCACCACGACTGAGGGCACACCAAGACCCACCAACCCCCGGCACCTGTCGGCCAAACCGGCGCCGGACACCGTCACCCCGCCGGGAGAACCAGCCAGAACACGTAACAAAAATATGTATCAACAATGCTGTGACCGAAGGCGATGTGCACGCCAGGCGTCGTACAACTGAACCGTTGTATAGGAATGCCAAGCGGTAGTATCAAATCCAAATTTCAAAACAAACGTGATCCGGCGGCTCCAAGGCGGAGGTGGCGTCCAGACGTCCGCTCGGCGTCAAGGCTGAACCAGGAGTCCGCATCTGTTGGTGTGTGTACCTCGCCCTTGGTGGCGGCCATCTTTATTATTGACATTCATCTGTTGTGGAATAAACTTTTCCAACACTGTGTACTCGCTTAGTTGTAATCACCTAGTTGTGCTTACGGGGGTTGAGCTTTAGCTCTTTGGTCTCGCCTCTCAACTGTCAATCGACAGGTGTACAAGCTCCCGAGCCTAATTTCATTACTTTACACTTTCCCGTGTTAAACTTTAGTAGCCATTTTCTAGACCATTCCTCTAGTTTGTCCAGGTCGTCCTGTAGTTTGTCAATCTTCATTTGTCTTAATTCTTCTTATAAGGAGAATAAGGTAAGATTAGCGTCTTCTCATAATAATCTTGCCTTGTGTGCACAAGGTAGAGAGCGCATTAGGACGGGAGTGTAGCGATGATCGCCCCGTGACTCACTCTGCGTTATCATCACAACATAATCGATCATAAAAGAATCCACATTTTGACCATGTCGCGGCGCAGTCGACTAAGGCGCGTCTGGGATCACCCCGGACGTGGGTTCCAACTCTCATCATGGCCCTTGTGGATTTGTTGTTTTAATGTATCACGCTATTGTGATTTGTGTGTGTATAATCGGATCATATTATGACAAAATCACCATCATTGAGGCTCGCAAAACTGACGGGCTCTTCAGCTTTCAATTCGTGGCTCCTCAGTTGGGTTGTGGCAACTTGGTACATTGTGAGGTGAGGGCAGGAGGCGCCACCCACCTCCCTCATCACCACACGAGTCTCATCCACACATTACTTTACACATAATATTTTATCAACCCAATCATATGTAAATATTAAAATCATAAAAAATATTAAAAATACATAAATTTAAACAAAACTAAAATGCCTTTATTATTATTTTTGTTACTTCATTGCAATTTCTAAGATTTCATTGACTATATAAAATAATAATAATAATAATAATAATAATAATAATAATAATAATAATAATAATAATAATAATAATAATAATAATAATAATAGGGTAAAGTTACCTCCAGCCCACCATTATATTATGACAGATACAAAACACTATTATCCAAGTAGGCCAGTGAGCGCGAGCGTGCAAGCGTGCCAGCGTGCATGCGAGCGTGCGAGCATGTGTACTCGCCTAATTGTGCTTGCGGGGGTTGCGCTTTGGCTCTTTGGTCCCGCCTCTCAACTGTCAATCAACAGGTGTACAGGTTCCTGAGCCTACTGGGCTCTATCATATCTTCATTTGAAATTGTGTATGGAGTCAGCCTCCACCACATCACTGCCTAATGCATTCCATTTATTAACTACTCTGACACTGAAAAAATTCTTTCTAACGTCTCTGTGACTCATCTGGGTACTAAGTTTCCACCTGTGTCCCCTTGTTCGTGTCCCACCCGTGCTGAATAGTTTGTCTTTGTCCACCCTGTCAATTCCCCTGAGAATTTTGTAGGTGGTTATCATGTCTCCCCTTACTCTTCTGTTTTCCAGGGACGTGAGGTTCAGCTCCTTTAGCCTTTCCTCGTAGCTCATTCCTGTCAGTTCCGGGATGAGTCTGGTGGCATACCGCTGAATCTTCTCTGGTTGATTACCTGGTTGATGGGGTTCTGGGAGTTCATCTACTCCAAGCCCGGCCCGAGGCCAGGCTCGACTTGTGAGAGTTTGGTCCACCAGGCTGTTGCTTGGAGCGGCCCGCAGGCCCACATACCCACCTTTGGTGGGTATGTGGGCCTGCGCCCACATACCTGCATGTGCAGGTGGTGCACACCTGCATGTGCAGGTAGATGCATGTGGGCATCTCTAACTTTGTCTTGTGTTTAACTAGGTATGGACTCCAGGCTGGCGCTGCATACTCCAGGATTGGTCTTACATAAGTGGTATACAGGGTCCTGAACGATTCCTTACACAAGTTTCTAAAGGCAGTTCTTATGTTGGCCAGTCTAGCATATGCCGCTGATGATATTCTTTTGATGTGGGCCTCTGGGGACAGGTTCGGCGTGATATCGACCCCCAGATCTTTCTCTCTATTTGACTCTTGCAGGATTTCACCTCCCAGATGATACCTTGTGTTCAGCCTCCTACTCCCTTCGCCTAATTTCATTACCTTACACTTTCCTGAGTTGAACTTTAGCAGCCATTTTCTAGACCATTCCTCCAGTTTGTCCAGGTCATCCTGTAGTCTCTGTCTATCTTCATCCGTCTTGATTCTTCTCATAATTTTTTCTTCTCATTAAATTCTGTGTGTGGGGAGGGGGGGAGGGGGGCAGAAACTTACGAACGTGTACATCTTTCCTCAATCTTTGATGACTGGTTACATTTATTAAACTGTTTACATGCATGAAAACTTCCCAATCAACTGTTGTTATTGTTATAAACAGCCTCCTGGTGCTTCGGAGCTCATTAACTGTTTAATAATTGTAAACAAAGCCACCAAAGATTGAGAAAAAGATGTAGAGGTTCGTAAGTACTTGGGTAACTGCTGTGTGAATCTGGCCCCTGGTTGGTTGGCCCTGGCGTCAAGAGGATACAACCCTGATGTCAGTGTAGAACAAACATGAAGCAAACTGCTGGTTACCGAAGGTGGCCTTCAGGGGCGTGAATCATCTGCGTCAGGTGTTGCCAGCCCACCTGAGGTCACCTACACCCCACCCCCCCCCCACACTCCACCCACCCCACCATACTGCACTCACCCCTCCCACACTCCACCCACCCCACCATACTGCACTCACCCACCCCCACACTCCACCCACCCCACCATACTGCACTCACCCCCCCACACTCCACCCACCCCACCATACTGCACTCACCCACCCCCACACTCCACCCAACCCACCATACTGCACTCACCCCTCCCACACTCCACCCAACCCACCATACTGCACTCACCCCCCCCCCACACTCCACCCAACCCACCATACTACACTCACCCACCCACCCACCACACTCCACCCACCCCACCATACTGCACTCACTCACCCCCCCCCATATTCCACTAATCCTGCACCCCCCCATATTCTGTACCCCACACAGTAATCCCGTCCCTCCATCACCCTGTACCCCACACTGTACTCCCACAATAGACAATTAAGGCAGGCCTTTTTTTGGGTGGGGGAGTAAAGAGGAAGGAGAGGCATAGGTGAAGGGAAGTATAGAAGTGGGAAATACAGTGAGAGGTATGAAAGCAGGCGGGCTGTCCGCCTTGCTGACACGATGTGTGGGTGTTGGCAGCTAAGCTAAGCTGGCTCCCTCTTGTCAGGGAGCTGTGAGTGTGTGAGAGGTTCTTCACATGTGTTTCACCATATATGGATGTCCATAGATGAATACTGTGTAGCATTAATATATACACACTCCGATGCTTCCACACACGTTATTCTGTTTAAGGCTCTTTATTTTATTATTATTTATCGAGTTGTTCATATATACACATATATGAACTGTTCATATATACACACATATGAGCTGTTCATATATACACATATATGAACTGTTCATATATACACATATATATCTCAGCTGGGGATTATATACTGTGGGGCGGGGTTTTCATCCAGAGAATCGAGGCTCTTGGGCCACCAGCTGTGGGAGCGGGGCGTCTCATCTTGGAGCAATGTTTCAAACATTGGGTCCTCTAACATTTCGATGGTGTTCCACACCCTGATGGCTTGGTGCTGCAGTTTGATGTTTAGTGGCTGTATGTTCAGGAGTTCGTGGAGCTCCTGGATTGTCTGGTCATATGGTGGACGGTGTTTTGCTGCTCTCCTTAGCGCCTTATTTTGTACTGCTTGCAGTTTCTGCATGTTAGTTTTCTTTATGGTGTGTAGTGGTACTGGGGGATACTCTAGATGCGGCCGAACTAGAGCCTTATATAGGTGGATCTGAATGTTAGTACTGAGGCTTCGGAATCTTCTCAGTTTTCCTAAAGCTGCTTTGGCTTTGTTTAGTCGGTCCCTTACATGAATTTGTATCCCTGTTCTATTTATCATAAGTCCCAGTATTCTGCCTACCGCCGCATATTGGATGGGATGGTTGTCAGTATCAGCCAGTCTACGGCTTCCCTCCCGCCCCGAGCATTGCGGAAGAGGGGGGCCGGGGGGGGGGGGCACTCCGCTACACACAGTAAGCTTCACTTCCACTATAATATAGAGTCTTTGGATAAGGTACATGTGTGCTTGTGGTGTGGCCGGAGTGGGGGGGGGGAAACAGAGAGAGAGACAGAGAGGGAGGGGGAGAGAGAGACAGAGAGGGAGGGGGAGAGAGAGAGAGAGAGGGAGGGAGAGACAGAGAGGGAGGGGGAGAGAGAGACAGAGAGGGAGACAGAGAGGGAGACAGAGAGGGAGACAGAGAGGGAGACAGAGAGGGAGGGGGAGAGAGAGACAGAGAGGGAGGGGGAGAGAGAGACAGAGAGGGAGGGGGAGAGAGAGAGAGAGAGGGAGGGAGAGACAGAGAGGGAGGGGGAGAGAGAGACAGAGAGGGAGACAGAGAGGGAGACAGAGAGGGAGACAGAGAGGGAGGGGGAGAGAGAGACAGAGAGGGAGGGGGAGAGAGAGACAGAGAGGGAGGGGGAGAGAGAGACAGAGGGAGGGGGAGAGAGAGACAGAGAGGGAGGGAGAGACAGAGAGGGAGGGGGGAAGAGAGACAGAGGGAGGGGGAGAGAGGGAGGGGGGAAGAGAGACAGAGGGAGGGGGAGAGAGGGAGGGGGGAAGAGAGACAGAGGGAGGGGGAGAGAGAGAGAGAGGGAGGGAGGGAGAGACGTAGAGTGCAGGAGTGTGAGTGACCAGTACTGGACGTAGAGTGCAGGAGTGACCAGTACTGGACGTATAGTGCAGGAGTGACCAGTACTGGGCGTAGAGTGCAGGAGTGACCAGTACTGGGCGTAGAGTGCAGGAGTGTGAGTGACCAGTACTGGACGTAGAGTGCAGGAGTGACCAGTACTGGACGTAGAGTGCAGGAGTGACCAGTACTGGGCGTAGAGTGCAGGAGTGACCAGTACTGGGCGTAGAGTGCAGGAGTGTGAGTGACCAGTACTGGACGTAGAGTGCAGGAGTGACCAGTACTGGACGTAGAGTGCAGGAGTGTGAGTGACCAGTACTGGGCGTAGAGTGCAGGAGTGTGAGTGACCAGTACTGGACGTAGAGTGCAGGAGTGACCAGTACTGGACGTAGAGTGCAGGAGTGACCAGTACTGGGCGTAGAGTGCAGGAGTGACCAGTACTGGGCGTAGAGTGCAGGAGTGACCAGTACTGGCCGTAGAGTGCAGGAGTGAGTGACCAGTACTGGCCGTAGAGTGCAGGAGTGACCAGTACTGGGCGTAGAGTGCAGGAGTGACCAGTACTGGACGTAGAGTGCAGGAGTGACCAGTACTGGGCGTAGAGTGCAGGAGTGACCAGTACTGGGCGTAGAGTGCAGGAGTGACCAGTACTAGCTGTAGAGTGCAGGAGTGAGGAGAGTGCCGCTCCTCACAGGACCATCTTAGTGACGATGGTCACTATGAGTTACAAGGACAAAGTTGTCACTAACGAACCTGAGTGACGCGGCTACTATAATGACTGGAAAACGAAGGCTGGGTAGACTGTGTTTGCCAGGACTGTCAGACAGCTGGTGGTACCGTTCCTCAGGACAGTCCGGGGCTCAAGGTGGAGAAGCTCGGATAATCTGGAAGACACCGAACTGGAGAAGGGAGTACCTTAAGGACTGAAACCAGACACAGAGTGGAGGTGAGGTCTGGCGCTGGAGGAGTGTACCTAATGGTGTCACCCTAGAGTGGGGCCTGGCTCACTATTGCTCAGAATTACTGAATGATCCTCCAGATTGAGTCAGGTCGTGGAGTTCATAGTTTGCAGATGATGCAGAGCTAATGAGGAATGCAAGAAGAGAGGCGGACTGCAGATAATTACAGAAGCACCTGGATAAACTCTAGGAGTGGGTGGACAACCTGGCTCATGGTGTTCAGTCACAGTAAGTGTAACGTGATGAAGGTGGGGGAGGACACCAGAAGTGTCCACGCTATGAGGCAGCACCAGGGGCACACACAGGCCAGGTGACGGAGGCAGCACCAGGGGCACCCACAGCCCAGGTGACGGAGGCAGCACCAGGGGCACCCACAGCCCAGGTGACGGAGGCAGCACCAGGGGCACCCACAGCCCAGGTGACGGAGGCAGCACCAGGGACACACACAGGCCAGGTGACGGAGGCACCAGGGGCACACACAGGCCAGGTGACGGAGGCAGCACCAGGGGCACACAAAGGCCAGGTGACGGAGGCAGCACCAGGGGCACACACAGGCCAGGTGACGGAGGCAGCACCAGGGGCACACACAGGCCAGGTGACGGAGGCAGCACCAGGGGCACACACAGGCCAGGTGACGGAGGCAGCACCAGGGGCACACACAGCCCAGGTGACGGAGGCAGCACCAGGGGCACACACAGCCCAGGTGACGGAGGCAGCACCAGGGGCACCCACAGCCCAGGTGACGGAGGCAGCACCAGGGGCACCCACAGCCCAGGTGACGGAGGCAGCACCAGGGGCACCCACAGCCCAGGTGACGGAGGCAGCACCAGGGGCACCCACAGCCCAGGTGACGGAGGCAGCACCAGGGGCACCCACAGGCCAGGTGACGGAGGCAGCACCAGGGACACACACAGGCCAGGTGACGGAGGCAGCACCAGGGACACACACAGGCCAGGTGACGGAGGCAGCACCAGGGACACACACAGGCCAGGTGACGGAGGCAGCACCAGGGGCACCCACAGGCCAGGTGACGGAGGCAGCACCAGGGGCACACAGGCCAGGTGACGGAGGCAGCACCAGGGGCACACAGGCCAGGTGACGGAGGCAGCACCAGGGACACCCACAGGCCAGGTGACGGAGGCAGCATCAGGGGCACCCACAGGCCAGGTGACGGAGGCAGCACCAGGGACACACACAGGCCAGGTGACGGAGGCAGCACCAGGGGCACCCACAGGCCAGGTGACGGAGGCAGCACCAGGGGCACACACAGGCCAGGTGACGGAGGCAGCACCAGGGGCACACACAGGCCAGGTGACGGAGGCAGCACCAGGGGCACCCACAGGCCAGGTGACGGAGGCAGCACCAGGGACACACACAGGCCAGGTGACGGAGGCAGCACCAGGGACACACACAGGCCAGGTGACGGAGGCAGCACCAGGGACACACACAGGCCAGGTGACGGAGGCAGCACCAGGGACACACACAGGCCAGGTGACGGAGGCAGCACCAGGGGCACACACAGGCCAGGTGACGGAGGCAGCACCAGGGGCACACACAGGCCAGGTGACGGAGGCAGCACCAGGGGCACACACAGGCCAGGTGACGGAGGCAGCACCAGGGGCACACACAGGCCAGGTGACGGAGGCACCAGGGACACACACAGGCCAGGTGACGGAGGCAGCACCAGGGACACACACAGGCCAGGTGACGGAGGCACCAGGGGCACACACAGGCCAGGTGACGGAGGCAGCACCAGGGGCACACAGGCCAGGTGACGGAGGCAGCACCAGGGGCACACACAGGCCAGGTGACGGAGGCAGCACCAGGGACACACACAGGCCAGGTGACGGAGGCAGCACCAGGGACACACACAGGCCAGGTGACGGAGGCAGCACCAGGGACACACACAGGCCAGGTGACGGAGGCAGCACCAGGGACACACACAGGCCAGGTGACGGAGGCAGCACCAGGGACACACACAGGCCAGGTGACGGAGGCAGCACCAGGGACACACACAGGCCAGGTGACGGAGGCAGCACCAGGGACACACACAGGCCAGGTGACGGAGGCAGCACCAGGGACACACACAGGCCAGGTGACGGAGGCAGCACCAGGGACACACACAGGCCAGGTGACGGAGGCAGCACCAGGGACACACACAGGCCAGGTGACGGAGGCACCAGGGGCACACACAGGCCAGGTGACGGAGGCAGCACCAGGGACACACACAGGCCAGGTGACGGAGGCAGCACCAGGGACACACACAGGCCAGGTGACGGAGGCAGCACCAGGGACACACACAGGCCAGGTGACGGAGGCAGCACCAGGGACACACACAGGCCAGGTGACGGAGGCAGCACCAGGGACACACACAGGCCAGGTGACGGAGGCAGCACCAGGGACACACACAGGCCAGGTGACGGAGGCAGCACCAGGGACACACACAGGCCAGGTGACGGAGGCACCAGGGGCACACACAGGCCAGGTGACGGAGGCAGCACCAGGGACACACAGGCCAGGTGACGGAGGCAGCACCAGCACCAGGGACACACACAGGCCAGGTGACGGAGGCACCAGGGGCACACACAGGCCAGGTGACGGAGGCAGCACCAGGGGCACACACAGGCCAGGTGACGGAGGCAGCACCAGGGACACACACAGGCCAGGTGACGGAGGCACCAGGGACACACACAGGCCAGGTGACGGAGGCACCAGGGACACACACAGGCCAGGTGACGGAGGCACCAGGGGCACACACAGGCCAGGTGACGGAGGCAGCACCAGGGACACAGAGGCCAGGTGACGGAGGCAGCACCAGGGGCACACACAGGCCAGGTGACGGAGGCACCAGGGGCACACACAGGCCAGGTGACGGAGGCAGCACCAGGGGCACACACAGGCCAGGAGACTGAGGCAGCACCAGGGACACACACAGGCCAGGTGACGGAGGCACCAGGGACACACACAGGCCAGGTGACGGAGGCAGCACCAGCACCAGGGACACACACAGGCCAGGTGACGGAGGCACCAGGGGCAAACACAGGCCAGGTGACGGAGGCAGCACCAGGGGCACACAGGCCAGGTGACGGAGGCAGCACCAGGGGCACACACAGGCCAGGTGACGGAGGCAGCACCAGGGACACACACAGGCCAGGTGACGGAGGCAGCACCAGGGGCACACACAGGCCAGGTGACGGAGGCAGCACCAGGGGCACACACAGGCCAGGTGACGGAGGCAGCACCAGGGACACACACAGGCCAGGTGACGGAGGCAGCACCAGGGGCACACACAGGCCAGGTGACGGAGGCAGCACCAGGGGCGCACACAGGCCAGGTGAAGGAGGCAGCACCAGGGACACACACAGGCCAGGTGACGGAGGCAGCACCAGGGACACACACAGGCCAGGTGACGGAGGCAGCACCAGGGGCACCCACATGCCAGGTGACGGAGGCAGCACCAGCGGCACCCACATGCCAGGTGACGGAGGCAGCACCAGGGGCACACACAGGCCAGGTGACGGAGGCAGCACCAGGGGCACACACAGGCCAGGTGACGGAGGCAGCACCAGGGGCACACACAGGCCAGGTGACGGAGGCAGCACCAGGGGCACACACAGGCCAGGTGACGAAGGCAGCACCACGGGCACACACAGGCCAGGTGACGGAGGCAGCACCAGGGGCACACACAGGCCAGGTGACGGAGGCAGCACCAGGGGCACACACAGGCCAGGTGACGGAGGCAGCACCAGGGGCACACACAGGCCAGGTGACGGAGGCAGCACCAGGGACACACACAGGCCAGGTGACGGAGGCAGCACCAGGGGCACCCACAGGCCAGGTGACGGAGGCAGCACCAGGGGCACACACAGGCCAGGTGACGGAGGCAGCACCAGGGGCACACACAGGCCAGGTGACGGAGGCAGCACCAGGGGCACACACAGGCCAGGTGACGGAGGCAGCACCAGGGGCACACACAGGCCAGGTGACGGAGGCAGCACCAGGGGCACACACAGGCCAGGTGACGGAGGCAGCACCAGGGGCACACACAGGCCAGGTGACGGAGGCAGCACCAGGGGCACACACAGGCCAGGTGACGGAGGCAGCACCAGGGGCACACACAGGCCAGGTGACGGAGGCAGCACCAGGGGCACACACAGGCCAGGTGACGGAGGCAGCACCAGGGGCACACACAGGCCAGGTGACGGAGGCAGCACCAGGGGCACACACAGGCCAGGTGACGGAGGCAGCACCAGGGACACACACAGGCCAGGTGACGGAGGCAGCACCAGGGACACACACAGGCCAGGTGACGGAGGCAGCACCAGGGGCACACACAGGCCAGGTGACGGAGGCAGCACCAGGGGCACACACAGGCCAGGTGACGGAGGCAGCACCAGGGGCACACACAGGCCAGGTGACGGAGGCAGCACCAGGGGCACACACAGGCCAGGTGACGGAGGCAGCACCAGGGGCACACACAGGCCAGGTGACGGAGGCAGCACCAGGGGCACACACAGGCCAGGTGACGGAGGCAGCACCAGGGGCACACACAGGCCAGGTGACGGAGGCAGCACCAGGGGCGCACACACAGGCCAGGTGACGGAGGCAGCACCAGGGGCGCACACACAGGCCAGGTGACGGAGGCAGCACCAGGGGCACACACAGGCCAGGTGACGGAGGCACCAGGGACACACACAGGCCAGGTGACGGAGGCAGCACCAGGGACACACACAGGCCAGGTGACGGAGGCAGCACCAGGGACACACACAGGCCAGGTGACGGAGGCAGCACCAGGGACACACACAGGCCAGGTGACGGAGGCAGCACCAGGGACACACACAGGCCAGGTGACGGAGGCAGCACCAGGGACACACACAGGCCAGGTGACGGAGGCAGCACCAGGGACACACACAGGCCAGGTGACGGAGGCAGCACCAGGGACACACACAGGCCAGGTGACGGAGGCAGCACCAGGGACACACACGGGCCAGGTGACGGAGGCAGCACCAGGGACACACACGGGCCAGGTGACGGAGGCAGCACCAGGGGCACACACGGGCCAGGTGACGGAGGCAGCACCAGGGACACACACAGCCCAGGTGACGGAGGCAGCACCAGGGACACACACGGGCCAGGTGACGGAGGCAGCACCAGGGGCACACACGGGCCAGGTGACGGAGGCAGCACCAGGGACACACACAGCCCAGGTGACGGAGGCAGCACCAGGGACACACACGGGCCAGGTGACGGAGGCAGCACCAGGGGCACACACGGGCCAGGTGACGGAGGCAGCACCAGGGACACACACGGGCCAGGTGACGGAGGCAGCACCAGGGGCACACACGGGCCAGGTGACGGAGGCAGCACCAGGGACACACACAGGCCAGGTGACGGAGGCAGCACCAGGGACACACACGGGCCAGGTGACGGAGGCAGCACCAGGGGCACACACAGGCCAGGTGACGGAGGCAGCACCAGGGGCACACACAGGCCAGGTGACGGAGGCAGCACCAGGGACACACACAGGCCAGGTGACGGAGGCAGCACCAGGGACACACACAGGCCAGGTGACGGAGGCAGCACCAGGGGCACACACAGGCCAGGTGACGGAGGCAGCACCAGGGGCACACACAGGCCAGGTGACGGAGGCAGCACCAGGGACACACACAGGCCAGGTGACGGAGGCAGCACCAGGGGCACACACAGGCCAGGTGACGGAGGCAGCACCAGGGGCACACACAGGCCAGGTGACGGAGGCAGCACCAGGGACACACACAGGCCAGGTGACGGAGGCAGCACCAGGGACACACACAGGCCAGGTGACGGAGGCAGCACCAGGGACACACACAGGCCAGGTGACGGAGGCAGCACCAGGGACACACACAGGCCAGGTGACGGAGGCAGCACCAGGGACACACACAGGCCAGGTGACGGAGGCAGCACCAGGGACACACACAGTGTTTACAGCATTCGCTCTGAACTCATACGTGATAAAGGATAATATTAACAAGTGCAGAGCTTTACACCAAGATACAAACCAGAAGTAACAGGATAGTGAGGGGAACTGGACCTCACAGCCCTGGAGAATAGAAGAAACAGGGGAGATATGATCACAGCATATAAGATACAGAGGGGAATAGGCAAGGTGGATAAGAACAACCTCTTTATAATGAGAGAAAGTAGGACAAGAGGACACAAGTGGAAGCCGGAAACACGACGAGTGGAAAAAAGTTAAGGAAATACTTGTACGGTGAACGGTTGGGCCACACGGCCAGTACACACACACACTTTACCCACAACTTCACTACGTTTATCCAGACAATAAAATACATCACAAAGGGATAGAGTATCTTATATTTTTTATGGCCAGATTCTTCAAATAATTCAATCATGAGTTAAGCATCATAGTTAATACTTATAGGCACGGTATATACATTGTAACTAAGCCTAATAGTTAAGGTATAACGGAAGAGGCAGAACACGGCCAGTAGGCGGGACACTAACAGCTGGACCTTGCTCCTCCGTGTCACTGATGGGGGGGGGGGGGGGAAGCGCGCGCACGCACGCACACGCAGGTGACGTTCAACAAGGCAGCAGTGAAGGAATGTGATATTACCAGAGATGAGGAAAGAGTACCTGCTGGAAGTAGACGTGACTAAGGCTGTTGGGCCAGACAAACTCTCACCCCCGGCCAACGGCCATACCACGTTGAGAACACCGCTTCTCGTCCGATCAGCGAAGCTAAGCAACGTTGGGTTTAGTTAGCACTTGGATGGGTGACCGCCTGGGAACACCAAATGCTGTTGGCAATAATGTTTTGGGAGCCGGTCGGCCGAGCGGACAGCACGCTGGACTTGTGATCCTGTGGTCCTGGGTTCGATCCCAGGCGCCGGCGAGAAACAATGGGCAGAGTTTCTTTCACCCTATGCCCCTGTTACCTAGCAGTAAAATAGGTACCTGGGAGTTAGTCAGCTGTCACGGGCTGCTTCCTGTGGGAGGAGGCCTGGTCGAGGACCGGGCCGCGGGGACACTAAAAAAAGCCCCGAAATCATCTCAAGATAATCTCAAGAAAGCCAAGTCACTCTTTTTCTTCCCCGGTATGTTAACAGAGGTCATTAACTTCGTTAAGTCCTGTGGTCACTGTCAAAGGAGGAAAGGTACCCTTAAGGTACAAGCTCCATTGCAAGAATTCCCAGAAATTTTGGAACCTTTAGATCGGGTGGGGGCTGATCTGATTGATCTGCATCACAGTCATTCAGGAAACCGTTACGTATTGGTGTTGGTAGACCACCTGTCCAGGTACACCACACTGATTGCATTGCCTCAAAGATTCACGAACTGTTGCAAAGGCGTTCTTAGATAGGTTCGTCACTGTATTCCGTCCTCCTAAAGTGTTAGTTTCTGACCGAGGTCAGGAATTTAATGGGAATATTTTTAGAGAAGTATGTAAAATTGCCAGAAACCACTTCAGCATTCACTACGGCTTATCACCCTGAGGCTAACGGTATGACAGAACGGACGAACCGGTCAGTTAAAGATATGCTTTATAGTTAAAGATATGCTCTGCAATTCTTGCAGAGTAAGATTCAAATGCCTGGGACGAACAGCTCCCCTATGTCCAGCTAGCTCTGAACACTGCCATCCATCAGTCCATTAACACCCAACCCCTTTTGCTGTTCACAGGTCATTCATGTCATTTCCCATTAGGTCTGCTTAACAGACATAATATTGTATATGGGGAAGATTACCCACCATAAGTTTTAAATAAGATGAAAAATGCATGGAGAATTGCAGCCAGGGCTTCCAAGACAGCACGAGACCGCTATGCTCAGCACTATGACAAGAAGGTACGACCTCTTGAGTTGAAAGTCGGGAGTCTTGTGTTGAGAGTTAATGAAGCGGCTCCTGCCAATCAGAGTAGGAAACTTGCACCTAGATGGCGGGGCCCTTACCGAGTAATTGAAAGAAAAGGTCCGGTTAATTTTGTTATTAAAGGTATTTTTGAAGACCAAGTTGAGAGAACGATTCATATTAATAAATTAAAACCTTATCACACGAGGGAGAAACTAGAGCTGCCTTCAACAAGTCTAATTCCTGACCTGGCTAATTATCCAAGTGCTGAGCTAGTCAGATGATGAGGATGACCTGTCAGATCTCATCAGTAGTAAAGTTCAATCTTGTCACCCCATGGTAACAAGGTCGCGAGCTGTACAGTAAATTGTTAATGATCTCCCCTAGTCAGGTTTAGTAAGTCATAATAATTATCCTGTAGAGGCAATGGTGTGTATTAACTGATGTACATGGCTCAGGTAGCATACTTGCCTTGCTCTGGGGTTTCCAACTTCCTCTACCTCAGAGTAATATCCATGCTTCCGCCATTTGTTGTTGTCTGTCTTTCTCAGGTCTGATGGTACACCAGTTCCAGCCTCCCAGTCACACATGAACCAAGGATCGAGATCAGCAGGTCTGGGGATGACCCACCTGTCTGATAAGGTCGGGGTCTGAGGCACGTTACATAAAGTCCTCCCCCTTGTACCCGGTAACTCGCCAATTGGTTATCTGGAAGGGGTGACTGGCGTACAGTCACCCGGCCGACACCTCACGTCACTAACGAGGTTGTCCCAGTCCAGCCATGCTGTCTTCACGGAGCAGAGTCCAGTCACCATCAAAACCGTGGGCTAGCTGTCTCAAGGTCACCAACCAAGCCCACCAGCCGCGTAGTCAAGACTGCGGGAAAACCGGAAGTGGAAGACGAGTGGTCTACAAAGAAGAACGCTAATTGCAACGACATGTCGGCTCTCTCAAAACCTTCGGTTGCGTCGTCTGTGGAAACCAAGATGCAACGCGGTGGTCCCGGGTACGAACAGCACTACCCCTACAGAGTGCTGCTGAATCGCCAGATGAGGTACAATCCTGTACCTCGGCCCAAGTTCAGCTGCACGAGGGGTTGCACGGAAGGTGTACCGGCCCAGTAGTACCGGGATAACAAGTAAACGCCGGTAGATGACGTCGCCCAGGAGCTGAGGCAGGGCCCACCTGTCCTGTCACCATGCCACCCTCTTCAACGCCACTCGAACCTCACTACCAACGCGAGACATCGTGACACGTCGAAGCTGTGCTCTACTGTGGCAGCTAGGGTTAACAACAATCCATCAGGACTGTATGGGGAGCGATAAGAAGAGGTGAACCCGGGTTCCTGTTAGCGGGGTCCACCTGAGCTGACAGCCGCCAGCTGTCAGCTGTCACTCAAGTCAGGTGCGGGTAGTACGAGACCCCTGTACTGTCCGTAGTTGGCCGAGGCCGGAAATGGAACTTCCAGACGACCAGGATCTTCAAGCAACATGAGGTAGTCGCAGGAATCTACAGCAACGAGATGGCACCAGGAACGAACGATAGAACTTCTTTATAGAAAAGTTTAATATAAAATAAATTATAGTAATATAGTAAACGGTGTTAATTCGGAACAATTAATTCAACTTTCAATTTCCCATCTGATAGTAAAGCACCTACACACCTTCGGAAAGTTCTCTGGAACAGTATTAAATGTTGAAAACTAGAACAAGTGAAATAGAGAAATAAATCTAGAAAGTGAACATCTAGAGAATTGTTACTAGAAAATTACCCTGTCTCTAGATAGTTGTATGAGTGAACTGGTTTGAGAACCATCTAGTAGGGTCTCTAGAAACGTTGAGCATTGGGGGAACTTTATCTAGATTTTTCTAGACCCTAGATACTGTTAGTTATATATATTTTTTGTTGTGGTTTACTGAACAATAAGGGTGTGGTACACAGTCTGGAAAATGTGTTCACCCGCTGTTGTTGTGGACTTGAGTATGAACTCTGGGATATTAGGACTTGACGAACTCATATCCAGTGTGTTGCTGTTGGTTAAGAGACATGTCTGTGGACATTGAATTATTTGTAATAAAAATATTTTTGTGTATTTTCTTTAGATTTTATGGATCTAGATACGCTATGGTGGGCAGTCACCATAGGTGTGGAGTGGAACACTTGGTCTCTGAGGGGTAGTGTTCCTCTATTTTGATATAATTTTTTTTTTAATTTTTAATGACTGATTTTTTTTAATGTTTCTATGTGATGTGCTGTGATGTGTTTGATCTTTATTCCAGGTGGAATACTGGGATAGCTGAAGGCTATCGGCGGATTTTAGCTAGTTGATAGTTGTTAGGTTTGGATTTTTCCAGTTATTTGTTACTATATCAAGACAGGTATGTGATGTTTTGTCTTCCAGGTAGTTGGCAGGGTACGGGGCTGCACCCAAGTGGACAGCCAGGGTTATAGGGACGGTCTCTGCCCTTATGTTTTATGTATTATTACTGTGTTTGTTATGTATGTATACATGCTGGGACACACCTTTTAGGGTGCCATTATTTGTTTTGGAGGATTGTATGGAATTAGCTAGGATTAGATAATTATTTTTGTTTTGTTGTGAGGCATTGGGTCATTTATTGTCGAGTTAAATGTTGTTTTTGGAGTTAATGATTAGGATAGGGCAGGATTTCTGGATAAGAATTTCGTGCTTTAAACTTCTTTACACACAAATTTCTTAATTTTCGAAGAGGGGGAGTTGTAATGGTATATGCACACCATAACCCCTTTCCCCTTCCCCCGTTCCCCCTTTCTCTTCTCCTTCCTCTTCCCCTTCCCTTCCCTCACTTGCCTTCCCTCCCTTTGGGTTATCCCTGCCTTTTGTCACGGTCTGACCCTCGTGGTCATAAACAGATTGAAGCCACTTGCTCCCCTCGCTCTCCGTCCATCTGTCCAGTGACCAATTGAAAATAGTACCCCAGGGCTAGTAAACTTGTGATCTCAAGTTACACGTGGGTGCCCAGTCTCTCAGGAAAGTTGTTGGTGCCTTCCCAGTTTTTGGAGTTTCTGTCAAGAGGAATTGACCCTTATGGTCAAGCCTGATCCAGATTGGTTGAAGACATGTAGGCTTGTGGAGGCGGAGCCTCACAGGGTAGTGCCTGTCCAGCCCATTGGCCCGGATTCTTGATCACCAAGTTATGTTTAAATCCATTGGCCATAGGCTTGGGATAGACGGAGTTAATTTGGGCCTAGGAACTAGGGGGTGGAGCCTGTCCCACTGTTAGCGTTTTTAATAGTGTTAGTGTGTCTTGGGGCCTCAACTGAGGTACAGGTGAGGTGACCTGCGGGCAGCCAATCAACATCCTTTGGCAAGCTGCAGTATTGAAGGTAATTGTGCCCGTGAGTTGTGTATATTAGTATTACATTCCATTGCTTCGTAGGTGTTTTTTTAGAGTAGGCTATGTTTCAATTTTTATTTAAATATACGGGTTCCAATAATAAAGTAATTTTAATGTATTTGTATTTAGTTCTCTGTTCCCTTTGATTAATGACGGTGTTGTTCATTCTTGTGATTTTCATTTGCTGTGCTAGAAATTCCCCCGAGTTCTCCATCTTATGAAGAGTAAAGTCGCTCTAGAATCTCCCGTTCAGTTCAGTAAGATTACAGTATTAATCCATTAAGATTCATTTACGTGCCCTTTGAGTTCCCTTATTATTGAGTCCCTTCCTTCCTAGGGAACCAGTAATTTTACACATTCATTTATGTTTGGAAGGTGGTGGCAGTGGCTAATGATTTATTATTATTTTTTATGAATTAATAACCCTTGTCCTTGATGTATCTTCCTCATTTAATATTCCTCTTATATTCGTGGCAGTCCAGTGAGGGGGTCATACTGGACTGTAACAGTGTTAAGCTGGGGTATTGAGTGAAGAGAGAACTACAACAGGGATAGCGTTCACAACCTTACAAGAGTTCAGGGTTATTACATGGTGGTGGTGGTGTCCAGGTGCACCATTATGACCAGGGTATTGTCCTTGTATATAAGTCACCGGAGGCAAACCCTCAGCAGTTTAAAGACTAACTAATGAAAATAGAACACTGCTTGGAAAACCTCACAAATCCAGCTCCGAACATCATCCTGCTTGGGGACTTCAACCTACGGCACCTGAAATGGAAGCACCTGGCTAATACAGTAATATCAGAAAGACTACCAGGAAGTAGCCTAAATGAACAGGCACATGCAAATGACCTGCTATGGATGTGCGACAGGTTTGCCTTCAACCAGCAAATAGTAGAACCAACTAGGAAGGAGAACACGCTGGACCTCATTTTCACTAATAATGATGAATTGATCAGGAACATAATGATTACAAATACCTGTTACTCAGATCACAACTTAATTGAAGTTATGACAACCATGGGGAATAGACCTTCAAAACCAGTCCAGATTCCCGGTGGAGGAGATTTCAGCAAATTCGACTTCAATAATAAACAGATAAACTGGGAGCAAATAAACCAAGACTTCACAGAAATAAACTGGGAAGAACAGCTAGAAAATGCAAACCTGAACCAGTGCCTGGAAAAAATAAGCTCAGTAGCACTAGAAATATGTTCAAACCGCATACCTCTAAGAAAAAAGAGGAAGAGATGCAGATTGGAACGGGAATGTCGTTCCCTATATAGGCGAAGAAAACGAATCGCGGAACAACTTGAGAGTCGCACCCTATCTCAAGAACGGCGAAGACGGTTAGGTAGAGAAATAGAAACAATTGAACGGAAGCTACAAGAATCATACAAAACCCAGGAGAGGCAGAGAGAGCAAAAGACCATCAGTGAAATAGAAAGAAATCCGAAATATTTTTTCTCCTATGCAAAATCAAGATAAAAAACCACATCTAGTATCGGGCCCCTGCGAAAGGGAGATGGAACTTTCACCGATGACAACAAAGAAATGAGCGAGCTACTGAGGACGCAGTACGACTCTGTTTTCAGCGAGCCATTAAACACACTAAAGATTGATAATCCAAATGAATTTTTCATGGATACGATACCAACATCAAATCATATATCAGACGTCACCCTATCCCCACTGGATTTTGAAGAAGCCATAAACAGTATGCCTATGCACTCTGCACCAGGCCCGGATTCTTGGAACTCCATATTCATAAAGAACTGTAAAAAACCACTATCGCAGGCCCTCCACATTCTGTGGAGACAAAGCCTAGATACTGGCGTTATTCCTGATATACTAAAAACAGCAGAGATAGCACCACTTCATAAAGGAGGAAATAAGGCAGAGGCAAAAAATTACAGACCGATAGCACTAACATCGCACATCATAAAAATTTTTGAGAGTGCTAAGAAGTAAGATCACAAAATACATGGAATCACAGCATCTCCATAACCCCGGACAACATGGTTTCAGAACAGGGCGCTCTTGCCTGTCGCAGTTGCTGGACCACTATGATATGGCATTAGATGCTATGGAAGACAAACATAACGCGGATGTAATTTACACAGATTTCGCAAAAGCTTTTGATAAATGTGACCATGGTGTTATTGCACATAAAATGCGTTCAAAAGGAATTACCGGGAAAATAGGCAGATGGATCTACAATTTCCTGACCAACAGAACCCAATGTGTAATTGTCAACAAAATAAAATCCAGCCCATCAACCGTGAAGAGCCCAGTCCCCCAGGGTACTGTGCTTGCTCCAGTACTTTTTCTCATCCTCATATCGGACATAGACAAGAACACAACCTATAGCACTGTATCATCCTTTGCAGATGACACTAGGATCTACATGAGAGTAGGCAACATAGAGGACACGGCGAACCTCCAGTCAGATGTAGATCAGGTCTTTCTATGGGCTACAGAAAATAATATGGTGTTTAACGAAGATAAGTTCCAGCTCATGCGCTATGGAAAAAATGAAAATATAAAAACGGAAACCACGTACAAAACTCAGGCAAATCATAACATAGAACGAACAGGCAATGTAAAGGATCTGGGTGTATTCATGTCTGAAGACCTTACCTTTAAAGAACACAATAAAGTAGCCGTCACAACTGCAAGAAAAATGACAGGTTGGATAACAAGAACTTTTCACACTAGAGATGCTATACCGATGATGATACTTTTCAAAACGCTTGTGCTCTCTAGAGTGGAGTACTGCTGCACAATGACAGCACCTTTCAAAGCTGGAGAAATTGCTGACCCGGAGAGCGTGCAGAGATCCTTTACTGCTAGAATCCACTCAGTAAAACATCTAAACTATTGGGACCGACTAAAGAGCCTAAAACTGTACTCCCTTGAGCGCAGGCGGGAGAGATACATAATAATTTACACGTGGAAAATAATTGAGGGGGCTGGTCCCAAACCTGCACACAGAAATAACATCACATGAGACCAGAAGACATGGCAGGATGTGCAGAATACCCCCGTTGAAAAGCAGAGGTGCAACAGGTACTCTGAGAGAGAACTCTATCAACATCAGAGGCCCGAGACTGTTCAACACGCTTCCACTACACATAAGGGGCATAACTGGCCGACCCCTCACAGTGTTCAAGAGAGAACTGGATAAGCACCTTCAAAGGATACCTGATCAACCAGGCTGTGACTCGTACGTCAGGCTGCGAGCAGCCGCGTCCAACAGCCTGGTTGACCAGTCCAGCAACCAGGAGGCCTGGTCGACGACCGGGCCGCGGGGACGCTAAGCCCCGGAAGCACCTCAAGGTAACCTCAAGGTAAGGGTGGTGGTGGTGTCCAGGTGCACCATTATGACCAGGGTGGTGGTGGTGTCCAGGTGCACCATTATGACCAGGGTGGTGGTGGTGTCCAGGTGCACCATTATGACCAAGGTGGTGGTGGTGTCCAGGTGCACCATTATGACCAGGGTGGTGGTGGTGGTGGTGGTGTCCAGGTGCACCATTATGACCAGGGTGGTGGTGGTGTCCAGGTGCACCACTATGACCAGGGTGGTGGTGGTGGTGGTGTCCAGGTGCACCACTATGACCAGGGTGGTGGTGGTGGTGTCCAGGTGCACCATTGTGACCAGGGTGGTGGTGGTGTCCAGGTGCACCATTGTGACCAGGGTGGTGGTGGTGTCCAGGTGCACCATTGTGACCAGGGTGGTGGTGGTGTCCAGGTGCACCATTGTGACCAGGGTGGTGGTGGTGTCCAGGTGCACCATTGTGACCAGGGTGGTGGTGGTGTCCAGGTGCACCATTGTGACCAGGGTGGTGGTGGTGTCCAGGTGCACCATTGTGACCAGGGTGGTGGTGGTGTCCAGGTGCACCATTGTGACCAGGGTGGTGGTGGTGTCCAGGTGCACCATTGTGACCAGGGTGGTGGTGGTGTCCAGGTGCACCATTGTGACCAGGGTGGTGGTGGTGTCCAGGTGCACCATTGTGACCAGGGTGGTGGTGGTGTCCAGGTGCACCATTGTGACCAGGGTGGTGGTGGTGGTGTCCAGGTGCACCATTGTGACCAGGGTGGTGGTGGTGGTGTCCAGGTGCACCATTATGACCAGGGTGGTGGTGGTGTCCAGGTGCACCATTGTGACCAGGGTGGTGGTGGTGTCCAGGTGCACCATTGTGACCAGGGTGGTGGTGGTGGTGTCCAGGTGCACCATTATGACCAGGGTGGTGGTGTCCAGGTGCACCATTGTGACCAGGGTGGTGGTGGTGTCCAGGTGCACCATTGTGACCAGGGTGGTGGTGGTGTCCAGGTGCACCATTGTGACCAGGGTGGTGGTGGTGGTGTCCAGGTGCACCATTGTGACCAGGGTGGTGGTGGTGGTGTCCAGGTGCACCATTGTGACCAGGGTGGTGGTGGTGGTGTCCAGGTGCACCATTGTGACCAGGGTGGTGGTGGTGTCCAGGTGCACCATTGTGACCAGGGTGGTGGTGGTGTCCAGGTGCACCATTGTGACCAGGGTGGTGGTGGTGGTGTCCAGGTGCACCATTGTGACCAGGGTGGTGGTGGTGGTGTCCAGGTGCACCATTGTGACCAGGGTGGTGGTGGTGTCCAGGTGCACCATTGTGACCAGGGTGGTGGTGGTGTCCAGGTGCACCATTGTGACCAGGGTGGTGGTGGTGTCCAGGTGCACCATTGTGACCAGGGTGGTGGTGGTGGTGTCCAGGTGCACCATTATGACCAGGGTGGTGGTGGTGGTGGTGTCCAGGTGCACCACTATGACCAGGGTGGTGGTGGTGGTGTCCAGGTGCACCATTATAACCAGGGTGGTGGTGGGTGTGTCCAGGTGCACCATTATGACCAGGGTGGTGGTGGTGGTGGTGTCCAGGTGCACCATTGTGACCAGGGTGGTGGTGGTGGTGGTGTCCAGGTGCACCATTGTGACCAGGGTGGTGGTGGTGTCCAGGTGCACCATTGTGACCAGGGTGGTGGTGGTGTCCAGGTGCACCATTGTGACCAGGGTGGTGGTGGTGTCCAGGTGCACCATTGTGACCAGGGTGGTGGGTGTGTCCAGGTGCACCATTATGACCAGGGTGGTGGTGGTGGTGTCCAGGTGCACCATTGTGACCAGGGTGGTGGTGGTGGTGTCCAGGTGCACCATTATGACCAGGGTGGTGGTGGTGTCCAGGTGCACCATTATGACCAGGGTGGTGGTGGTGGTGTCCAGGTGCACCACTATGACCAGGGTGGTGGTGGTGGTGGTGTCCAGGTGCACCACTATGACCAGGGTGGTGGTGGTGGTGTCCAGGTGCACCACTATGACCAGGGTGGTGGTGGTGGTGTCCAGGTGCACCACTATGACCAGGGTGGTGGTGGTGGTGTCCAGGTGCACCATTGTGACCAGGGTGGTGGTGGTGGTGTCCAGGTGCACCATTGTGACCAGGGTGGTGGTGGTGTCCAGGTGCACCATTATGACCAGGGTGGTGGTGGTGGTGGTGTCCAGGTGCACCATTATGACCAGGGTGGTGGTGGTGGTGGTGTCCAGGTGCACCATTATGACCAGGGTGGTGGTGGTGTCCAGGTGCACCACTATGACCAGGGTGGTGGTGGTGTCCAGGTGCACCATTACTCACCACCTCATTACACTAATTCACCCACACTTACCTTAAAACACAAGTGTGAAAAAGTAATAAGGTTGGCAGCAGGTGTAGGGGGGGAGGACGGCATTTTTTTTTTTTTTTTTTTTTTTTTTTTGAGTAAAGAGGAAGGAGAGGCATAGGTGAAGGGAAGTATAGAAGTGGGAAATACAGTGAGAGGTATGAAAGCAGGCGGGCTGTCCGCCTTGCTGACACGATGTGTGGGTGTTGGCAGCTAAGCTAAGCTGGCTCCCTCTTGTCAGGGAGCTGTGAGTGTGTGAGAGGTTCTTCACATGTGTTTCACCATATATGGATGTCCATAGATGAATACTGTGTAGCATTCATATATACACACTCCGATGCTTCCACACATGTTATTCTGTTTAAGGCTCTATTTTATTATTATTATTTATCGAGTTGTTCATATATACACACATATATGAACTGTACATATATATATATCTCATCTGGGGATTATATACTGTGGGGCGGGGTTTTCATCCAGAGAATCGAGGCTCTTGGGCCACCAGCTGTGGGAGCGGGGCGTCTCATCTTGGAGTAATCTTTCAAACATTGGGTCCTCTAACATTTCGATGGTGTTCCACACCCTGATGGCTTGGTGCTGCAGTCTGATGTTTAGTGGCTGTATGTTCAGGAGTTCGTGGAGCTCCTGGATTGTCTGATCATATGGTGGACGGTGTTTTGCTGCTCTCCTTAGCGCCTTATTTTGTACTGCTTGCAGTTTCTGCATGTTAGTTTTCTTTATGGTGTGTAGTGGTACTGGGGGATACTCTAGATGCGGCCGAACTAGAGCCTTATATAGGTGGATCTGAATGTTAGTACTGAGGCTTCGGAATCTCCTCAATTTTCCTAATGCTGCTTTGGCTTTGTTTAGTCGGTCCCTTACATGAATTTGTATCCCTGTTCTATTTATCATAAGTCCCAGTATTCTGCCTACCTCCGCATATTGGATCGGATGGTTGTCAAGGATGATGGGGTCCGGGTTTCTTTTCGCAATGTGTATTATTTGGAACTACACGGCAGGTGTAGGGGGGAGGGAGGCAGGTGTAGGGGGGAGGGCGGCAGGTGTAGGGGGGGGGGGGGGAGGGGGAAGGGGGGAAGGGGAGGGCAGCAGGTGTACTCACCTAATTATGTTTGCGGGGGTTGAGCTCTGGCTCTTTGGTCCCGCCTCTCAACTGTCAATCAACTGGTGTACAGATTCCTGAGCCTACTGTGCTCTATTATATCTACATTTGAA
>NC_091212.1:19713345-19923345 GCF_040958095.1 Procambarus clarkii | reverse complement strand
TTCTACCCTGTCCACAGCTGTGGTTCTTGGTTCTTTCTCTCTATCCTTCTTTACTACTTCCTGGGAAGCCTCACTAGGACAAGGGCAAACACCAGCAAATTTGAATACATTTACTGGACCAAGCACATACACACATATAATAATAATAATAATAATGAATCCAACACTCTATACTATTTCAGTCAGGTTGCACTCCAACACCATCAGAACTCTATCATCTGCTTATCAAGTGGTATCCTATCTCTGGATTCACCACCTAATACTACCAACCTCCTCAAGTAGGTCAAGTCTTATAACACAATGTTGCACTATCAGCAAGAGAATATATATCTATAAACATGTGCAAGGAAATTCAGCGTATGAATGCAATAACATAAATATTATTATAAATGTTCCTTGATATACAACAATGATCAATCGATCACCCTATCAGTCCTAGAACACACACATCTGTAGGTAATCCAGCCTACGACTGTAACTCTATACTTCAGTATAAGTACTCCTTGGCACAAAAATGGCAAACAATCACTCACCTTTCACTGTGTCTTGCACGCTAATGACAACCAACC
Source organism: Procambarus clarkii (assembly GCF_040958095.1). Taxonomy (NCBI): domain Eukaryota; kingdom Metazoa; phylum Arthropoda; class Malacostraca; order Decapoda; family Cambaridae; genus Procambarus; species Procambarus clarkii. The sequence continues at coordinate 19,922,776 of NC_091212.1, read as the reverse complement.
ACTCTACCAACTCCCTACAAGTAATCAACCAGAACGTCCCTTCCACATCTGGAAGCTCACTACCCTGATATCTTCAGGTTCTTTCGGGGTTTAACTACCAGGATCCTCCACAGCTCCTCCAGGCTGCTACACCATGAAGTTTTCCTTGAGCAACTACGGTGCTTCACCACTTCTACTAGGGTCCTCCACAGCTCTCCTGGCTGCTACACCATGAAGTTTCCTCGAACAGAATTGGAGTTTCGCCACTGGTATTACAGAATCACGTGACACTCCTCTTCACTGCTTCTCCTCACAGCTCGAGGTCCTACTCTTCCACTACCTTGGAGTCTCATCAACTACTCCCTTTGTGCTGGCTTCGAAGTTTTCAGCACTTCTTCCCCAAAGACAAACCTGCAACCCATTGACACGCCAATAAAAACGTTTCCTTATAAACACATAGACGAAATAATCCACACAGTATGTTTGCATCCAACATCTATCTGCTCTTTGCACACTGTGAGAGCAGACTCCCCCATTTGGGCTGGTCCATGCTCCACCGGCCCGGCGGTCCTCCTCACTCTGGGAGGGTCCTCCGCTGCCAGTCAGTTGGCTTCAGGCAGTCGACGGGAGAGGACGTGCTGCTCGTCCCTCCAGCTGTCTCTCTTTGGAGATATATACAAGAGTTGTTACATTCTTGTACAGCCACTAGTACGCGTAGCGTTTCGGGCAAGTCCTTAATTCTATGGTCCCTGGAATACGATCCCCTGCCGCGAAGAATCGTTTTTTCATCCAAGTACACATTTTACTGTTGCGTTAAACAGAGGCTACAGTTAAGGAATTGCGCCCAGTAAATCCTCCCCGGCCAGGATACGAACCCATGACATAGCGCTCGCGGAACGCCAGGCGAGTGTCTTACCACTACACCACGGAGACTGCTCTCTCATCTCTGTCCTTTTATTTAGGCTTCCTGCCTTACCAAAACATGTCTAAGTTATCAATAAACATTCGCTACTGTCGCTGGGCACACGACCAACTACAAGTAGCTCTATGTCAGTTCTACTATAAACTGGCTTAAATCGTGCTTACCACAGATTGTCTTGTCGAGGGCGCTATCCCTCTGACGGCGTCTGATCAGGGCACTCCCATGGCCCACGAAAATGTCTCTGGGCAGCTTAATAAACTCTCCTCGCCATCCAGGACTTGAGACCACAACGTTCCCAGCTCGATTCCACAGCTGGCACGTCTGCACACTTCTCTTCTCTTCGAGATATATCACTAGGGGTTCCTTTCTGACAGGAGCTCACACGGAGCGCAGCTTCTCCTCGCGATGTCTGGTACACAAGTGATTTAAGCTCCTCTTTAAGCGAGCCTCACACTTCCAGCAAATTATCCACATCTCATAACCAGTCACTTATTTTATTTCTTATTCACTGCCCATTATCTTAAATTTTTTTTCAAATCCAAACAATTATTTTACATCTGTATCTCCACGTCTATATTTACTAGACCTTCTAGTCAGGTCAGGCTTGATAGAATAGTTCTCAAAGGGGAGACTCGTTTTTCGGCTGCCTGGGATCATAACAGTATAGACTCCTTCCTCTCAATGTTTGCTGATGATGCAAAAATTATGAGAAGAATCAAGACAGATGAGGATAGACAGAGACTACAGTACGACCTGGACAGGCTGGAGGAATGGTCTAGAAAATGGCTACTAAAGTTCAATGCAGGAAAGTGCAAAGTAATGAAATTAGGCGAAGGGAGCAGAAGGCTGAACACAAGGTACCATCTGGGAGGTGGAATTCTGCAAGAGTTTAACAGAGAGAAAGATCTGGGGGTTGATATCACACCGAACCTGTCCCCAGAGGCCCACATCAAAAGGATATTATCAGAGGCATATGCTAGACTGGTCAACATAAGAGCTGTAAACAAATCCACAAGGGCCTTGACGAGGTTTCGAACCTACGTTCGAGAGGATCCCAGACGCTGCCTTAGTCGACTGAGCTACGACATGGTAAAAGAATTGCAACCAGAAGTTCTACTGAACTTACTTGTTGCTCTTACTTCTGGTTGCAATTCTTTTACCATGTCGTAGCTCAGTCGACTAAGGCAGCGTCTGGGATCCTCTCGAACCTAGGTTCGAATCCTCGTCACGGCCCTTGTGGATTTGTTCATTTGATGCATCACGTTATTGTGATTACTGTGTGTAATAAGAACTGTCTTTAGAAACTTATGTAAGGAATCGTTCAGGACCCTGTATACCACTTATGTCAGACCAATCCTGGAATATGCAGCTCCAGCTTGGCGTCCATACCTAGTTAAACACAAGACAAACACAAGTTAGAGAAGATTCAGCGGTATGCCACCAGACTCGTCCCGGAACTGAAAGGTATGAGTTACGTGGAAAGGCTAAAGAAGCTGAAACTCACGTCCCTGGAAGACGGAAGCGTAAGGGGAGACATGATAAACAACTACAAAATTCTCAGGGGAATTGACAGGGTGGACCAAGACAAACTCTTTAGCGCGGGTGGAACACGAACAAGGAGATACAAGTGGAAACTGAGTACCCAAATGAGCCTCAGAGACATTAGAAAGAACTTTTCAGTGTCAGAGTAGTTAGTAAACGCATTAGGCAGTGATTTGGTGGAGGCTGACTCCATACACAATTTCAAATGTAGGTATGATAGAGCCAGTAGGCTCAGGAATCTGTACACCAGTTGGTTGACAGTTGAGAGGCGGGACCAAAGAGCCAGATCTCAACTCCCGCAAACACAACTAGGTGAGTACATACATACACACACACACACACGACTCCCGAGCGTAGCTCTCATCCTGTAACTACATTTAGGTAATTACACACAGATCCTCTTGGGTGGGTGGTGGCCGAGTGGACAGCGCTCTATACTCGTGGACCTAGGGACTGGGGTTCGATCCCCCCGGCACTGCCGGAAAAACAAATGGGCAGAGTTTCTTTCACCCTGATGCCCCTGTTGCCTAGCAGTAAATAGGTACCTGGGAGTTAGACAGCTGTTACAAGCTGCTTTCTGGTGTGTGTGTGTGTGTTAAAAAAAGTTAGTAGTTAGAAACAGTTGATTGATAGACAGTTGAGAGGCGGGCTGAAAGAGCAGAGCTCAACCCCAGCAAGCACAACTAGGTGAATACACACACACACACGCACATACACACACTTCCCCAGGAAGCAGCCCGTAGCAGCTGTCTAACTCCCAGGTATCTAATTACTGATAGGTGAATAGGTGCATCAGGGTGAAAGAAACTCTGCCCATTGGGGACCAAACCCGGACCCTTAGGACTACGAACCCCGAGCGCTGTCCACTGAGCAGTCTGGCTCCCATACCTGACATGGTCAATACCAGGTCAATTTTAGCTGGTTCGTCGTTGGTAGACGACGAATTCATGTAGGTCCTCTGACATGCTGGCTAAAGGGTTTCTTGTTGCCACATCCAATAGTTTAGTTCTCCATGTTTCTGCACCTCCATGTTGTTCTTTGTTCTCCCAGTCTATCTTTCCGTGGTTGAAATCTCTCATGATAAGCAGACGGGATCGACTCTTACAGACGACAGAGGCTGCTCTCTCAATAATAGTATTAAGTGCCACGTTGTTTCTAAGATACTCTTGTCTGGGTCTTCTGTAATTTTGGTGGAGGTTATATATCACTGCTACTACTACATTTGCTCCTCCCATCGTCTGCTCCCACCATCGTCTGCTCCCACCATCGTCTGCTCCCACCATCGTCTGCTCCCACCATCGTCTGCTCCCACCATCGTCTGCTCCCACCATCGTCTGCTCCCACCATCGTCTGCTCCCACCATCGTCTGCTCCCACCATCGTCTGCTCCCACCATCGTCTGCTCCCACCATCGTCTGCTCCCACCATCGTCTGCTCCCACCATCGTCTGCTCCCACCATCGTCTGCTCCCACCATCGTCTGCTCCCACCATCGTCTGCTCCCACCATCGTCTGCTCCCACCATCGTCTGCTCCCACCATCGTCTGCTCCCACCATCGTCTGCTCCCAGTGTGTACTGCTAAACTTTTTTATATTATATTTATATATACAAGAGTTTTTTATTCTTGTACAGCCACCATCACGCATAGCGTTTCGGGCAGGTCCTTAATCCTAATTTTCCCATGAATAAAACACGCTAAATCGTTCAACAACGAGGTATCCATTCAGTGTTGGGTGAATAGAGGCTACAGTTAAGAATTGGTGCCCAGACAATCCTCCCCGGCCAGGATACGAATCCAGGCCAAAGCGCTCGCGAAACGTCAGGCGAGTGTGTTACCACGTTGCCACGGGAACGGCGTAAACTGTTCTATATGTTCTTTGCACCCTGATCTATATATTCTATAACTCATGAGAACGGGATGCTATATGAGGGAATAGAGAGTATAGATCCTGAGCCGGCTATATCTTATATCTCATCTCTGGATGGTGTCATATTGACGTCACCAGAAATAATCCTTGGCATCTTGTCAGTACAAACGACCTAAAAAAAGAAAACAGTTTGCAAAATAATAAGCAGGAAATCCTATTAATTTCATATTCACGACGCGAAGCAAGATATACCATAAGAATGACTATTGCCATTTACATTATTTCCACATTATTCTCAACTAAGAAAAAATGTACAAGTCTCTGCTAATCCGTTTTCTATGACCAGCTAGTTCGGCCCCTAGCCACCAGGGGAGCGGCCACCCCATGGGGACGGAGTGGGACAAGAAAAGACGTCCGTATAGACAAGGATTTAAGGCTGATTTTACAGGCATACAAGGGGTTATTAGAGTCCGACTGGGTGATATAGTGCATGGGCAGAGGTAAGTTATCGACAGGGAAGAATGGGACGGCGGGGGAGGGGGGGGGGGAGAAGGGAGGGTCACGCGTGGCAAGACAGGGAGAATGGCTACCAAAATGAGAAGACATCAATAAAAAAGGGCAAGAATATGATAATTCGTGGAACAACTTGTAAAAAATGGAATGGCAAGAGAGATGGAGCGGGCATTGTGGTGGTGATGGAGGGAGGAGAGAGAGAAAGAGGGGAGAGTAGGGGGGTAAATGGGGAAGGATCTAGAGGGTGCATTTAAGGTGATGGGGAGAGATAATTGTGTAGCCCCACCAACTACACAGCAGTACCATCAACTACACAGTAGCACCACCAGCTACACGGTAGCCCCACCAGCTACACAGTAACCCCACCAGCCACACAGTAGCCCCACCAACTACACAGTAGCACCACCAGCTACACAGTAGCCCCACCAGCTACACAGTAGCCGCACCAGCCACACAGTAACCCCACCAGCCACACAGTAGCCCCACCAGCCACACAGTAGCCCCAACAGCCACACAGTAGCCCCACCAGCCACACTGTAGCCCCACCAACTACACAGTAGCACCACCAGCTACACAGTAGCCCCACCAGCTACACAGTAGCCGCACCAGCCACACAGTAACCCCACCAGCCACACAGTAGCCCCACCAGCCACACAGTAGCCCCAACAGCCACACAGTAGCCCCACCAGCCACACTGTAGCCCCACCAGCCACACAGTAGCCCCACCAGCCACACAGTAACCCCACCAGCCACACAGTAGCCCCACCAGCCACACAGTAGCCCCAACAGCCACACAGTAGCCCCACCAGCCACACTGTAGCCCCACCAGCCACACAGTAGCCCCTCCAGCCACACAGTAACCCAACCAGCCACACAGTAGCCCCACCAGCCACACAGTAGCCCCACCAGCCACACAGTAGCCCCACCAGCTACACAGTAGCCCCACCAGCCACACAGTAGCCCCACCAGCCACACAGTAGCCCCACCAGCCACACAGTAGCCCCACCAGCTACACAGTAGCCCCACCAGCTACACGGTAGCCCCACCAGCTACACAGTAGCCCCACAAGCCACACAGTAGCCCCACCAGCCACACAGTAGCCCCACCAGCTACACAGTAGCCCCACCAGCTACACAGTAGCCCCACCAGCTACACAATAGCCCCACCAGCTACACAATAGCCCCACCAGCTACACAGTAGCCCCACCAGCCACACAGTAGCCCCACCAGCCACACAGTAGCCCTACCAGCCACACAGTAGCCCCACCAGCCACACAGTAGCCCCACCAGCCACACAGTAGCCCCACCAGCTACACAGTAGCCCCACCAGCTACACAGTAGCCCCACCAGCTACACAGTAGCCCCACCAGCCACACAGTAGCCCCAACAGCCACACAGTAACCCCACCAGCCACACAGTAGCCCCACCAGCCACACAGTAGCCCCACCAGCCACACAGTAGCCCCACCAGCCACACAGTAGCCCCACCAGCCACACAGTAGCCCCACCAGCTACACAGTAGCCCCACCAGCCACACAGTAGCCCCACCAGCCACACTGTAGCCCCACCAGCTACACAGTAGCACCACCAGCTACACAGTAGCTCCACCAGCCACACAGTAGCCCCACCAGCCACAAAGTAGCCCCACCAGCTACAACGTAGTCCCACCAGCTGAAACGTAGTCCCACCAGCTACAACGTAGTCCCACCAGCTACAACGTAGTCCCACCAGCTACAACGTAGTCCCACCAGCTACAACGTAGCCCCAGCAGCTACAACGTAGCCCCACCAGCTACAACGTAGTCCCACCAGCTACAACGTAGTCCCACCAGCTACAACGTAGTCCCACCAGCTACAACGTAGTCCCACCAGCTACAACGTAGCTCCAGCAGCTACAACATAGCCCCAGCAGCTACAACGTAGTCTCACCAGCTACAACGTAGCTCCACCAGCTACAACATAGCCCCAGCAGCTACAACGTAGCCCCACCAGCTACAACGTAGTCCCACCAGCTACAACGTAGCCCCAGCAGCTACAACGTAGCCCCAGCAGCTACAACGTAGTCCGACCAGCCACACAGTAGCCCCACCAGCTACAACGTAGTCCCACCAGCTATAACGTAGCCCCAGCAGCTACAACGTAGCCCCAGCAGCTACAACGTAGCCCCAGCAGCTACAACGTAGCCCCAGCAGCTACAACGTAGCCCCAGCAGCTACAACGTAGCCCCAGCAGCTACAACGTAGCCCCAGCAGCTACAACGTAGCCCCAGCAGCTACAACGTAGCCCCAGCAGCTACAACGTAGGTTCACCAGCTACAACATAGCCCAACCAGCAACAACGAGTCGCACCAGCTACAACGTAGTCCCACCAGCTACAACGTAGTCCCACCAGCTACAACGTAGTCCCACCAGCTACAACGTAGCCCCAGCAGCTGCAACGTAGCCCCAGCAGCTACAACGTAGCCCCACCAGCTACAACATAACCCAACCAGCTAAAACGTAGTACTACCAGTTACAACGTAGTCCCATCAGCTATACAGTAGCCTATCAGCTACACAGTAGCCCCACCAGCCACACAAGCCCCACCAGCTACACAGTAGCCCCACCAGCCACACAGAAGCCCTACCAGTTACACAGTAGCCCTACCAGATACACAGACGCCCCACCAGTTACACAGTAGCCCCACCAGCTTCACAGTAGCCCCACCAGCTACACAATAGCCCCACCAGCCACACAGAAGCCCTACCAGTTACATAGTAGCCCTACCAGATACACAGAAGCCCCACCAGTGACACAGTAGCCCCACCAGCTACACAGTAATAAAATAATAAAATAAAATGTTTATTCAGGTAAGGTACATACATACAAGAGATTTTACATAAATTGATAGATTTATAGATAGAGCTAATACATACAATGCCTAAAGCCACTATTACGCAATGTGTTTCGGGCAGGAAAAACATTAATGACTAAAACTTAATACTAAATGAGTATAAAGAATAAAATGTGTTGAGAGCAAATAAAAATAAAGATAAAAAGGGGGAAACATGGCTGAAAAAGCAGCACAAATACAAATAGGTCGACAAACAGCGTTGTTTAAGAAAACAGACAAGAGTAAAGATAAGAGTAAAGCTGCTTGTAGGTTAGTTTTTCAAATATTGTTGACAAGTTAGGCAGGATTGATATAGGTCTGAAGTTATTAACATCTGTGAGATCACCACATTTGTGGACAGAGGTTACTCTCGCTTTTTTTTAACATATCTGGAAAGGTTTGGAGTTTAAGTGACTTGTTGAAGAGCAATGCAATAGCAGGGGCTAAAGATCTGGAGGCTTTTTTGTAAATTAAAGTTGGTATCTCCTCAAGGGCACTAGACTTGGTTTTAAGGGAAAGGATTAATATCTCATTAACGTCAGTGGAATTAGTAGGCTTTAGGTACAGAGACTGTGGATAGTTACCTGTAAGATAGTCCTTAATATCAGTACTGGAAGATAGATATATCCTTTGCTAGATGAGCTGGACCCTAGGCTAACACACAACCGTTCTGCGGAAAACAAGAATTGTTAGTTTTGGCACTCAAAAATCTAATTTTTTACAATTACCACGTTCATCTCGGTCAGGACAACCACTTGTTATAAATAGTTGGCTGCTATGGGGGATCTCTTATTATTATCGTGTAGGGTCAGCAGTTAGAATCAGAAGGCATCACCATTAAGGGAGATCATAAAGGCCCGGCCCCCAATAAAAATATAAAACTGTAATACTTATAATGGCTTCCTAAAAATGTCAGCCTTGAGGTAGATCATTGATCTCCTACACAGGAAGAATGGATACTCCTTTAAAACTAACTTATTTATTAAACCCTCTTAACAACCCCCCATATACATTCACAACAATAACAATAATTACTTTACCACACTATTTTAAGTTAAAAGCCTTGGTCCACGTTGGCGGGATACAAGGTTTTACACTTAGGACAAGCTAGGGTAAAGTCTACTAGGCAAGGGACACTAGCAAGGACTCTAGGTAGCTTACTGGTACTACTGGAGCCCACGTGGTTCCACTGGGACCCATTAGAGTAACTTAGCAAAATAAACACTAGCGATACCCCTAATTAATTAATACACACTTATGCCAGAAAACGAGAATACAGCACATTACTTATCTTGGTAAACTAGACACAGAATAAGGTATGAGAGAGAAGCAGGAGGAAGGAGATGTTTACACCACGACGCCAGCCAGAGAAGACCGCTTCAGCCTCCAGTCCCAGAGCTCCCGGCTGACTCGCTGCCGGCCGACTACTCAGCTAATCGTACAGTACCCCTATATTCAAGTTTACTCAGATCTACTTTACTAATACTTTCTAATCATTTGTTAACATAGTTGATGCCTATTTTATTAATTAATAATCAACCACAAGCTCAGTCTTTAAATGCTCTGTGAGAAACAAGATTCGTCTTACATCTGGCAAGGAAGATACAAACAGAGGCACGTCGACAAGCGTCTCAAATAACATAAAGTCATTTATTTAGCTCAATTTGACCTCTGGTTTCCACTGATGAACCCAGGGTCGTAACAGGCAGAAAAAAATTTAAAAAATGGGATTGCAGACAAATGTAAAACAGAACCAGGTCTAATCTATAAATTCATAAACAACAAATTGCAGGTAAAGGATAATATTCAGAGGTTGAAAATGGGAAATAGATTCACGGAAAATGAAAATGAAATGTGTGAAACATTAAACGAAAAGTTCCAAAGTGTGTTTGTACAAAATGAAATCTTCAGGGAACCAGATACAATAAGAATTCCAGAGAACAACATAGAACACATAGAGGTGTCTAGAGACGAAGTGGGAAAAATGCTCAGGGAGCTAAATAAGAACAAAGCAGTTGGTCCAGATGGAGTTTCACCATGGGTTCTGAGAAAATGTGCACCTGAGCTCAGCATTCCACTTCAACTGATTTTTCAGGCATCCCTGTTTACAGGAGTTGTAGCTGATGGGTGGAAAAAGGCTAACATAGTTCCAATCTACAAAAGTGGAAGCAGGGAAGACACCCTTAATTATAGACCGGTATCATTGACAAGTGTAATAGTCAAAATATTGGAAAAAATAATTAAAACTAAATGGGTAGAACACCTGGAGAGAAATGATATAATATCAGACAGACAGTATGGTTTTCGATCTGGAAGATCCTGTGTATCGAATTTACTCAGTTTCTATGATCGAGCAACATATATATTACATGAAAGAGATGGTTGGGTTGACTGCATCTATCTGGATCTAAAAAAGGCTTTCGACAGAGTTCCACATAAGAGGTTGTTCTGGAAACTGGAAAATATTGGAGGGGTGACAGGTAAGCTTCTAACATGGATGAAAAATTTTCTGACTGATAGAAAAATGAGGGCAGTAATCAGAGGCAATGTATCGGACTGGAGAAATGTCACAAGTGGAGTACCACAGGGTTCAGTTCTTGCACCAGTGATGTATATTATCTACATAAATGATCTACCAGTTGGTATACAGAATTATATGAACATGTTTGCTGATGATGCTAAGATAATAGGAAGGATAAGAAACTTAGATGATTGTCATGCCCTTCAAGATGACCTGGACAAAAGAAGTATATGGAGCACCACTTGGCAAATGGAATTTAATGTTAATAAATACAATGATATGGAATGTGGAATAGGAGAACATAGATCTCACATAACCTATATATTATGTGAGAAATCTTTAAAGAATTCTGATAAAGAAAGATATCTAGGGGTGGTTCTCGATAGAAAACAATCACCTGAGGACCACATAAAGAATATTGTGCGAGGAGCCTATGCCACGCTTTCTAACTTCAGAATTGCTTTTAAATACATGGATGGCGATATACCAAAGAAATTGTTCATGACTTTTGTTAGGCCAAAGCTAGAATATGCAGCGGTTGTGTGGTGCCCATATCTTAAGAAGTACATCACCAAATTGGAAAAGGTGCAAAGACATGCTACTAAGTGGCTCCCAGAACTGAAGGGTAAGAGCTACGAGGAGAGGTTAAAGGTATTAAATATGCCAAAACTAGAAGACAGAAGAAAAAGAGGTGATATGATAACTACATACAAAATAGTAACAGGAATTGATAAAATCGATGGGGAAGATTTCCTGAGACCTGGCACTTCAAGAACAAGAGGTCATAGATTTAAACTAGCTAAACACAGATGCCGAAAAAAATATAAGAAAATTCACTTTCGCAAACAGAGTGGTAGACGGTTGGAACAAGTTAAGTGAGAAGGTGGTGGAGGCCAAGACCGTCAGTAGTTTCAAAGCGTTATACGACAAAGAGTGCTGGGAAGACTGGACACCACGAGCGTAGCTCTCATCCTGTAACTACAATTAGGTAATTGCACTTAGGTTATTACAGAAGCCCCACCAGCCACACAGAAGCCCCATCAGTCACACAGAAACCCCACGAGCAACACAGAAGCCCGACCAGCCAAACAGAAGCCCCAAAAGACACATAGAAGCCCCACCAGCTACACACAAACACCACCAGCTACACAAAAGTCCGACCTGCCACACAGAAGCCCCGCCAGACACATAGAAGCCTCACCAGCTACACAGAAGCCCCACAAGCAACACAGAAGCCCCACCAGCCACACAGAAGCCCCACCAGCCACACAGAAGCCCCACCAGCCACACATAAGCCCCACCAGCCGCACAGAAGCCCCACCAGCCACATAGAAGCCCCATCAGTCACACAGAAGCCCCACGAGCAACACAGAAGCCCGACCAGCCACACAGAAGCCCCAAAAGACACATAGAAGCCCCACCAGCTACACAGAAACCCCACCAGCTACACAAAAGCCCCACCAGCCACACAGAAGCCCGACCTGCCACACAGAAGCCCCGCCAGACACATAGAAGCCCCACCAGCTACACAAAAGCCCCACAAGCAACACAGAAGCCCCACCAGCTACACAGAAGCCACACAGAAGCCCCGCCAGCCATACAGAAGTCCCACCAGCCACACAGAAACCCCACCAGCCACACAGAAGTCACACAGAAGCCCCGCCAGCCACACAGAAGCTCCACTAGCCACACAGAAGCCTCACCAGCTACACAGAAGCCCCACCAGCTATACAGAAGTCCCACCAGCCACACAGAAGCCCCACCAGCTACACAGAAGCCACACAGAAGCCCCGCCAGCCATACAGAAGTCCCACCAGCCACACAGAAGCCCCACCAGCCACACAGAAGCCCCGCCAGCCATACAGAAGTCCCACCAGCCACACAGAAGCCCCACCAGCTACACAGAAGCCACACAGAAGCCCCGCCAGCCACAGAGGAAGCTCCACCAGCCACACAGAAGCCACGCTAGCCACACAGAAGCCACGCTAGCCACACAGAAGCCACGCTAGCCACACAGAAGCCCCCAACAGCTACTCAGAAGCCCCACCAGCCACACTGAAGCCCCACCAGCCACACAGAAGACCCACCAGCCACACAGAAGCTCCACCAGCCACACAGAAGCCCAACCAGCCATACAGAAGCGTCCCACCAGCCACACAGAACCCCCACCAGCCATACAGAAGCCCCACCAGCTACACAGTAGACCCACCAGCTACACTGAAACCCCATCAGCAACACAGTAGCAACAGCAGCTACACAGTAGCCCCACCAGCAACACAGTAGGAACAGTAGCTACACAGTAGCCCCACCGGATACACAGTTCCCCTACCAACCACACAGTAGCTCAACCAGTCACACAGAAGCCCCACCAGCTACTCAGAAGCCCCACCAGCCATACAGAAGTCCCACCAGCCACACAGAAGCCCCACCAGCCACACAGAAGCCCCGCTAGCCACACAGAAGCCCCACCAGCCACACAGAAACCCCACCAGCCACACAGAAGCCCCACCAACCACACAGAAGCCCCACCACCCACACAGAAGCCACGCTAGCCACACAGAAGCCCCACCAGCTACACAGAAGCCACACAGAAGCCCCGCCAGACACATAGAAGCCCCACCAGCTACACAGAAGCCCCACAAGCAACACAGAAGCCCCACCAGCCACACAGAAGCCCCACCAGCTACACAGAAGCCCCACCAGCCACACAAAAGCCCCACCAGCTACACAGAAGCCCCACCAGCCACACAGAAGCTCCGCCAGCCACACAGAAGCCCCACCAGCCACACAGAAGCCCCACCAGCTACACAGAAGTCACACAGAAGCCCCGCCAGCCCCACAGAAGCCCCCACCAGCAACACAGAAGCACCACCAGCCACACAGAAGCCCCACCAGCCACACAGAAGCTTCGCTAGCCACACAGAAGTCCCACCAGCTACACAGAAGCCCCACCAGCTACACAGAAGCCCCACCAGCCACACAGAAGCTTCGCTAGCCACACAGAAGTCCCACCAGCTACACAGAAGCCCCACCAGCTACACAGAAGCCCCACCAGCTACACAGAAGCCCCGCCAGCCCCACAGAAGCCCCCACCAGAAAACACAGAAGCACCACCAGCCACACAGAAGCCCCACCAGCTACACAGAAGCCCCACCAGCTACACAGAAGCCCCACCAGCTACACAGAAGCCCCGCCAGCCCCACAGAAGCCCCCACCAGAAAACACAGAAGCACCACCAGCCACACAGAAGCCCCACCAGCTACACAGAAGCCCCACCAGCCACACAGAAGCTTCGCTAGCCACACAGAAGTCCCACCAGCTACACAGAAGCCCCACCAGCTACACAGAAGCCCCACCAGCTACACAGAAGCCCCGCCAGCCCCACAGAAGCCCCCACCAGAAAACACAGAAGCCCCACCAACCACACAGAAGCCCCACCAGCTACACAGAAGCCACACCAGCTACACAGAAGCCACACAGAAGCCCCACCAGCCACACAGACGCCCCAAAAGCCACACAGAAGCCCAAGAACGTTGGACCAAAGAGCCAAAGCTCAACCCCCGCAAGCACAATTAGGTGAGTACAGAAGCCCCAATAGCCACACAGAAGCCCCACCAGCTACACAGTAGCCCCACCAGCTACACTGAAACCCCACCAGCAACACAGTAGAAACAGTAGCTACACAGTAGCCCCACCGGCTATACAGTAGCCCTACCAACCACACAGTAGCTCAACCAGCCACACAGAAGCCCCACCAGCTACTCAGAAGCCCCACCAGCCACACAAAAACCCCACCAGCTACACAGAAGCCACACAGAAGCACCAACAGCCACACAGAAGCCCCACCAGCCACACAGAAGCCCCGCTTGCCACACAGAAGCCCCACCAGCCACACAAAAGCCCTACCAGCCACACAGAAGCCCCGCTAGCCACACAGAAGCCCCACCAGCCACACAGAAGCCCCACCAGCCACACAGAAGCCCCACCAGCTACATAGAAGCCTCAGAGAAGCCCCACCAGCCACACAGAAGCCCCACCAGCTACATAGAAGCCACAGAGAAGCCCCACCAGCCACACAGAATCCCCACCAGCCATACAGAAGCCCCACCAGCCACACAGAAACCCCACCAGTCACACAGAAACCCCACCAGCCACACAGAAGCCCAACCAGCCATACAGAAGTGCCCCACCAGCTACACAGAAGCCCCACCAGCTACACAGAAGTCCCACCAGCCACACAGAAGCCCCACCAGCTATACAGAAGCCCCACCAACAACACAGTAGCCCCACCAGCTACACTGAAACCCCATCAGCTACACAGTAGCAACAGCAGCTACACAGTAGCCCCACCAGCAACACAGTAGGAACAGTAGCTACACAGTAGCCGCACCGGCTACACAGTAGCCCTACAAACCACACAGAAGCCCCACCAGCCACACAGAAGCCCCACCAGCCACACAGAAGCCCCACCAGCCACACAGAAGCCCAACCAGCCATACAAAAGCGCCCCATCAGCCACACAGAAGCCCCACCAGCTACACAGAGCCCCACCAGCCACACAGAAGCCCCACTAGCTACACAGTAGCCCCACCAGCAACACAGTAGGAACAGTAGCTACACAGTAGCCCCACCGGCTACACAGTAGCCCTACAAACCACACAGTAGCTCAACCAGCCACACAGAAGCCCCACCAGCCACACAGAAACCTCATCAGCCATACAGAAGCCCCACCAGCCACACAGAAGCCCAACCAGCCATACAAAAGCGCCCCATCAGCCACACAGAAGCCCCACCAGCCACACAGAAGCCCCCACCAGCTACACAGAAGCCCCACCAGCTACACAGAAGCCCCACCAGCTACACAGAAGCCCCACCAGCCACACAGAAGCCCCCACCAGCCACACAGAAGCCCCACCAGCCACACAGAAGCCCCCACCAGCTACACAGAAGCCCCACCAGCTACACAGAAGCCCCACCAGCTATACAGAAGCCCCACCAGCTACACAGTAGCCCCACCAGCTACACTGAAATCCCATCAACTACACAGTAGCAACAGCAGCTATACAGTAGCCCCACCAGCAATACACTTGGAACAGTAGCTACACAGTAGCCCTACAAACCACACAGCCCACCAGCTACAACATAGCCCCACTAGCTACAACGTAGTCCCACCAGCTACAACGTAGACCCACTAGCTAGAACGTAGTCCCACCATCTAGAACGTATCCCCACCAGCTACAACGTAGCCCCACCAGCTACAACGTAGTCCCACCAGCTAAAACGTAGTCCCACCAGCTACAACGTAGCCCCACCAGCTACAACGTAGTCCCACCAGCTAAAACGTAGCCCCACCAGCTACAACGTAGTCCCACCAGCTAAAACGTAGTCCCACCAGGTACAACGTAGCCCCAGAGCTACACAGACGCCCCACCAGCCACATAGAAGCCCCACCGGCCACACAGAAGCCCCGCTAGCCACACAGAAGCCCCACCAGTTTCACAGAAGCCCCGCTAGCCACACAGAAGCCCCACCAGCTACTCAGTAGCCCTACCAGCTAAACAGAAGCCCCACCAGCTACACAAAAACCCCACCAGCTACATAGAAGCCCCACCAGCTACACAGAAGCCCCACCAGATTCACAGAAGCCCCACCAGCTACACAGAAGCCCCGCTAGCCACACAGAAGCCCCACCAGCTACACAGAAGCCCCACCAGCTACATAGAAGCCCCACCAGCTACACAGAAGCCCCACCAGCTACACAGAAGCCCCACTAGCCACACAAAAGCTTCACCAGCTACACAGAAGCCCCACCAGCTACATAGAAGCCCCACCAGCTACACTGAAGCTCCACCAGCTACACAGAAGCCCCGCTAGCCACACAGAAGCCCCACCAGGTACATAGAAGCCCCACCGGCCACAGAAGCCCCGCTAGCCACACAAAAGCTTCACCAGCTGCACAGAAGCCCCACCAGCTACACTGAAGCTCCACCAGCTACACAGAAGCCCCGCCAGCCACATACAAGCCCCACCAGTCACACAGAAGCCCCACCAGCCACACAGAAGCCCCACAAGCCACACAGAAGCCCCACCAGCTACACAGAAGCCCCACCAGCCACACAGAATCCCCACCAGCTACACAGAAGCCCCACCAGCCACACAGAATCCCCACCAGCTACACAGAAGCCCAGCCTGCCACACAGAAGCCCCACCAGCCACACAGAATCCCCACCAACACACAGAATCCCCACCAACACACAGAAGCCCCACCAGCCACACAGAAGCCCCACCAGCCACACAGAAGCCCAGCCTGCCACACAGAAGCCCCACCAGCCACACAGAATCCCCACCAACACACAGAAGCCCCACCAGTCACACAGAAGCCCCACCAGTCACACAGAAGCCCCACCAGCCACATAGAAGCCCCACCATCCACTCAGAAGCCCCACCAGTAACACAGAAGCCCTACCAGCTACAAAGAAGCCGTACCAGCTACACAGAGGCCCCACCAGCCACACAGAAGCCCCACCATCCACTCAGAAGCCCCACCAGTAACACAGAAGCCCTACCAGCTACAAAGAAGCCGTACCAGCTACACAGAAGCCCCACCAGCCACACAGAAGCCCCACCAGCCACACAGAAGCCCCACCAGCCACACAGAAGCCCCACCAGTTACACAGAAGCCACACCAGCTACACAGAAGACCCACCAGCTACACAGAAGATCCACCAGCTATACAGAAACCCCTTTAGATACACAGTAGTAACAGCAGCTACAGAGTAGCCCTACCAGCTACCCAGTAGGAACAGTAGCTACACAGTAGCCCCACCGGCTACACAGTAGCTACACCCCCACTATTGGTGTAGCTAGTGGGGCTACTGTGTAGCTGGTTGGGATACTGTGTACCTTGTATGGCTACTGTGTGGCTGGTAGGGCAACTGTGTAGTTGGTGGGACTTCTGTGGAGCTGGTAGGGCTACTGTATAGCTGGAGAGGCTACTGTGTGTGTGGCTGGTGGAGCTACTGTGTAGCTGCTGGAGCTGCTGTGTGGCTGGTGGGGCTTTTGTGTATCTCGTGGGGCTACTCTGTAGCTGATGGGGCGTCTGTGTTCCTGGTAGGGCTACTGTGTAGCTGGAGGGCCAACTGTGTAACTGGCAGGGCTAATGTGTAGCTTGTAGGGCTACTGTGTAGCTGGTGGGGCTACTGTGTGGCTGGTGGGGCTTCTGTGTAGCTGGTGGGGCTACAGTGTGGCTGGTTGGGCTACTGTTTAGCTGGTGGAGGGCTTTTATGTAGCTGGTGGAGCTTTTGTGTAGCTGGTGGGGCTTCTGTGTGGCTGGTAGGGGGCTTGTGTGTAGCTGGTGGGGCTACTGTGTAGCTGGTGGGGCTTCTGTGTGGCTGGTAGGGGGCTTGTGTGTAGCTGGTGGGGCTTCTGTGTGGCTGGTAGGGGGCTTGTGTGTAGCTGGTGGGGCTTCTGTGTGGCTGGTAGGGGGCTTGTGTGTAGCTGGTGGGGCTTCTGTGTAGCTAGTAGAGGCTACTGTGTAGCTGGAGGGGGCTACAGTGTAGGCTGGTGAGGCTACTCTGTAGCTGGTGGAGCTACTATGAGGCTGGAGTAGCTTCTGTGTAGCTGGTGGGACTACTGTGTAGCTGGTGGGGGCTACTGTGTGGCTGGTGGGACTACTGTATAGCTAGTAGGGTTACTGTGTAGCTGGTGGAGCCACTGTGCTGCTTGTGGGACTATTGTGTAGCTGGTATGGCTATTGTGTAGCTGGTGGGACTACTGTGAAGCTGGTGGGGCTAGAGTGTAGCTGGTAGGGCTGCTGTGTGGCTGGTATGACTACTGTATAGCTGATAGGGCTTCTGTGTAGCTTATGGGGTTACTATGTGGCTGGTGGGGCTACTGTGTTGCTAGTGGGGCTACAGTGTTGCTAGTGGGACTACTGTGTAGCTGGTAGGACTACTGTGTAGCTGCTAGGGATACTTTGTAGCTAGAGGGGCTTCTGTCTGGCTGGTGGGACTTTTGTGTAGCTGTTGGGGCTACTGTGTACCTGGTGGGGCTATTGTGTAGCTGGTAGAGCTTCTGTGTAGCTGGTAGAGCTACTGTTTAGCTGGTGGGGCTTCCGAGTAGCTGGTGGGACTACTGTGTAGCGGGTCAGGCTAAAGTTTAGCTGGTGGGGATTCTGAGTAGCTGGTCGGACTACTATGTAGCGAGTGAGGCTACTGTGTAGCTGGTGGGGCTTCTGTGTAGCTGGTAGGGCTACTGTGCAGCTGGTAGGGCTTCTGTGTTGCTAGTGTCGCTACTGTGTAGCTGGTAGGGGTACTGTGTAGCTGGTGGAGCTTCTGTGTTGCTGGTGGGGCTACTGTGCAGCTGGTGGGGCTACTTTGTAGCTGGTGGGGCTACTTTATAGCTCGTAAGGCCATTGTGTAGCTGGTGGGGTTTCTGTGCAGCTGGCGGGCCTACTGTGTTGCTGGTGGGGCTTGTGTAGCTGATGGGACTACGTTGTAGCTACTAGAGCTACGTTTTAGCTGGTAGAGTTATGTTGTAGCTCGTGGAGCTTCGTTGTAGCTGGTGGAGCTACGTTGAGGCTGGTGGGGCTACGTTGTAACTGATGGGGCTATGTTGTAGCTGGTGGGGCTACGTTGTAGCTCATGGGGCTATATTGTAGCTGATGGGGCTACGTTGTGTGTCCACCACCCGTGTCCTTGTGTGTATCCACCACCCGTGTCCTTGTGTGTGTCTACCACCCGTGTCCTTGTGTGTGTCTACCACCCGTGTTCTTGTGTGTATCCACCACCCGTGTCCTTGTGTGTGTCTACCACCCGTGTCCTTGTGTGTGTCTACCACCCGTGTTCTTGTGTGTATCCACCACCCTGTGTCCTTGTGTGTATTCACCACCCGTGTCCATGTGTATCCACCACCCGTGTCCTTGTGTGTCCACCACCCGTGTCCTTGTGTGTCTACCACCCGTGTCCTTGTGTGTATCCACCACCCGTGTCCATGTGTGTCCACCACCCGTATCCTTGTGTGTCCACCACCCGTGTCCTTGTGTGTATCCACCACCCGTGTCCTTGTGTGTGTCTACCACCCGTGTCCTTGTGTGTATCTACCACCCGTGTCCTTGTGTGTATTCACCACCCGTGTCCTTGTGTGTCCACCACCCGTGTCCTTGTATGTATTCACCACCCGTGTCCTTGTGTGTCCACCATCCGTGTCCTTGTGTGTCCATCACTCGTGTCCTTGTGTGTATCCACCACCCGTGTCCTTGTGTGTGTCCACCACCCGTGTCCTTGTGTGTGTCCACCACCCGTGTCTTTGTGTGTCCACCAGTCGTGTCCTTGTGTGTGTCCACCACTCGTGTCCTTGTGTGTGTCCACTACACGTATTTTTGTGTGTGTCCACCATCCGTGTCCTTGTGTGTGTCCATCACTCGTGTCCTTGTGTGTATCCACCACCTGTGTCCTTGTGTGTGTCCACCACCCGTGTCCTTGTGTGTCCACCATCCGTGTCCTTGTGTGTATCCACCACTCATGTCCTTGTGTGTCCACCATTCTTGTCCTTGTGTGTCCACCACCCGTGTCCGTGTGTGTCCACCACCCGTGTCCTTGTGTGTCCACCATCCGTGTCCTTGTGTGTATCCACCACTCGTGTCCTCGTGTGTGTCTACCACCGGTGTCCTTGTGTGTATCCACCACCCATGTCCTTGTGTGTGTCTACCTCCCGTGTCCTTGTGTGTATCCACCACCCTTGTCCTTGTGTGTGTCCACCCCCCGTGTCCATGTGTGTGTCCACCACTCGTGTCCTTGTGTGTGTCCACCACCCGTGTCCTTGTGTGTCCACCACCCTTGTCCTTGTGTGTGTCCACCCCCGGTGTCTATGTGTGTGTCCACCACCCGTGTCCTTGTGTGTCCACCACTCGTGTCCTTGTGTGTGTCCACCACCCTTGTCCTTGTGTGTCCACGACCCTTGTCCATGTGTGTCCACCACCCATGTCCTTGTGTGTCCACCACCCGTGTCCTTGTGTGTCCACCACCCGTGTCCGTGTGTGTCCACCACCTGTGTCCTTGTGTGTGTCCACCACCCGTGTCCTTGTGTGTGTCCACCACCCGTGTCCTTGTGTGTGTCCACCACCCGTGTCCTTGTGTGTCCACCACCCGTGTCCTTGTGTGTCCACCATCCGTGTCCTTTTGTGTCCACCACCCGTGTCCGTGTGTATCCACCACCCGTGTCCTTGTGTGTATCCACCACCCGTGTCCTTGTGTGTGTCCACCACCCGTGTCCTTGTGTGTCCACCACCCATGTCCTTGTGTGTGTCCACTACTCGTGTCATTGCGTGTGTCCTCCACTCGTGTCCTTTTGAGCGTCCACCACCCGTGTCCTTGTGTGTGTCCACTACTCGTGTCATTGCGTGTGTCCTCCACTCGTGTCCTTTTGAGCGTCCACCACTCGTGTCCTTGTGTGTGTCCATGTTACGGACCCGAGTCCAGCGTCGGAGCACGGAGCAGTGACGACAACGCCATCTGTGAGTCCGCTCCCGAAACCCCCTCCAAATGGACGACGCCATCTAGTGGTGACAGGATAGGCCAGCAATAAGTGTTGGATTCCTGTCCTAGTCAGCTCGTGACGTAGCTGCTACTGACCTCTGGTGAGGTGGCACTTAGACAGCAACGCCATCTATGGAGTGAAGAGGTGGACGTTTGTGTCTAAGCTAGTAAGTGATGTGTCCTAGTGGCCCCAGGTAGTACCCCAGTACTAATGACGTGTCTGCTTGCAGAGTCGACCTGGGACCGCTATGTTGGACGATGGGGCAGTCTTCCCAAGGCAGCCAAGGTCTCTTCACGAGTCTGCTTTGAAGAAGCTGTGAGCCACCCCCGGACGAACTCTGTTGAGAGTGTAATAGCCTGCCTGAGGCGTGGCAGTGTCGGGAATCGCCTTATCCGGGGCTGGTTGGTGGAAGAGACTAGCCACTGTGGTGCTTAATGAGGAGAGTGATCAGCGGGTCACACGAGGCTCCTGCCTAGGGCTCGCAACCCTAGTATCGGTCGTGGAGTGGCCTAAACAGCGAGGCTGACCGGTACCTGCCAGCTACAGGCTGGATTGTGGTTGAAGGCCATCACGACGAAGCACCCAGTGGGACTGTGATTTGGCTGGCCTGTGGCCAGTGTAGATTCGTCGTAGAATTATCGTGGATTCATCGTGAGCCACGGAAGCAGAGACCAGGGCTATCCAGAAGAAGCATCGCCGAGTGTTGAGCGTCTTCAGAGAGGGAGACCTCATTGTACATTGTGTAGTAATAATTCCCTTTTATGACTTTAAATTATGGTGGTGGGAATATATATATATATATATATATATATATATATATATATATATATATATATATATATATATATATATATATATATATAAATTTAGAATACTTGTCTTCAATGTACCTTCCTTGATAGCTTTGACTTGCATTACTAACACACCCCTTGAAAGCCTCTACTAACTTGGGGCCGGATTCCCAAACTCTACTACCATCAGAGAAGAACCCGGTTGCGTCCCAGTAGGGCCGTAACAGTCCACCACCCATGCCCTTATGTGTGTCCACCACCCCATGTCCTTGTGTGTCCACCTCTCATGTCCTTGTGTGACCACCACTCGTGTCCTTGTGTGTCCACCACCTGTGTCCTTGTGTGTCCACCACTCGTGTCCTTGTGTGTATCCACTACCCGTGTCCTTGTGTGTGTCTACCACCCATGTCCTCGTGTGTGTCTACCACCAGTGTCCTTGTGTGTATCCACCACCCATGTCCTTGTGTGTGTCTACCTCCCGTGTCCTTGTGTGTATCCACCACCCGTGTCTTTGTGTGTGTCCACCACCCGTGTCCTAGTGTGTGTCCATCACTCATGTCCTTCTGAGTGTCCACCACTCGTGTCCTTGTGTGTCCACCACCCGTGTCCTTGTGTGTGTCCACCACTCGTGTCCTTGTGTGTGTCCACCATTCGTGTCCTTGTGTTTGTCCATCACTCGTGTCCTTGTGTGTGTTCACCACTCGTGTCCTTGTGTGTCCACTACCCGTGTCCTTGTGTGTCCACCACTCGTGTCCTTGTGTATGTCGACCACCCGTGTCTTTGTGTCCACCACCCGTGTCCTTGTGTGTCCACCACCCGTGTCCTTGTGTGTCCACCACCCATGTCCTTGTGTGTCCACCACCCGTGTCCTTTTGTGTGTCTACTACCCATGTCTTTGTGTCCACCACCCGTGTCCTTGTGTGTGTCCACCACCCGTGTCCTTGTGTGTCCACCACCCATGTCCTTGTGTGTCCACCACCCATGTCCTTGTGTGTCCACCACCCATGTCCTTGTGTGTATCTACCACCTGTGTCCTTGTGTGTGTCCACCACCCGTGTCCTTGTGTGTGTCCTTATTATAGTCTTGTGGGTTGGTGGTGTTGTCGTCGTTGATCCTTCTCTACGGACAACCCAACCTACAACTCGGTAGAGTGCTTATACCTCACTAGGAGATCACCCTTGGCGCTTCTGGCTCTTGGAGAGGGGCTCAACGTCACACGTTTAGGGGATGTGGCTCCAACACTTAGCCTCTTTGTCACGTGCACACACCCACTCGAGCCGCTGTGACTCCCCACTCTCTCCTTAGGTGATGATCTCCTCAATCCCCTTTTGACTTATTAGTATTACCTTCTACCCTGTCCACAGCAGTGGTTCTTGGTTCTCTCTCTCTCTCTCTCTCTTCTTCTGTACTATTTCATGGGAAGCATCACTAGGACAAGGGAAAACACCAGCAAATTGGAATACATTTACTGGACAAAGCACATACACAATACATACACACATATAATAATAATGAATCCTATACTCTATACTATTACAATCAGGTTGCACTCCAACACCATCAGAACTCTATCATCAGCTTATCAAGTGGTATCCTATCTCCTGGTTCACCACCTGATACTATCAACCTCCTCAAGTTGATCAAGTCTACATACACTGTTGCACCATCAGCAAGAGAATATATATATGTATCTATAAATGTGTACAAAGAAAATCAGCATGTGAATGCAATAACATATATCAGTATAAATGTTCCTTGATACACAGCAATGATCAATCGATCACTCTATCAGTCCTAGAACACATACATCTGTAGGTAATCCAGCCTACGACTGTAACTCTAAACTTCAGTATAAAACACTCCTTGACATAAGAATGCAAACAATCACTCACCTCTCACTGCGTCTTGCGCACGCTAATGACAACCAAACACTATCAACTCCCTACAAGTAATCCACCAGAACTTCCCTTCCACCTCTGGAAGTTCACTACCCTGATCTTTAGGTTCTTCCGGGCTTAACTACCAGGATCCTCTGCAGCTCCTCCAGGCTGCTACCATAATGTTTCCTTGAGCAACTACGGTGCTTCACCCTTCTGCTAGGGTCCTCCACAGCTCTCTTGGCTGCTACACCATGAAGTTTCCTCGAGCAACTATGGTGCTTCACCACCTCTACAGAAGCACGTGACACTCCTCTTCACTGCTTCTCACAGCTCGAGGTCCTCTCCTCCACTACCTTGGAGTCTCATCAGCTACTCCCTCTGTGCTGGCTTCGAAGTTCTCAGCAACTTCTTCCCCAAAGACAAACCTGCAACCTATCGACACTCCAATAAAAATGTTTCCCCTTTAACACATAAACAAAAATAATCACACAATATGTTTGCCTCCAACCTCTATCTGTCCTCTACATACTGTGAGAGTGGACTCCCCCGTTGGGCGGGTCCATACTCCACCTCACCTGGCGGGTGTGAGTCACACTGGGAGGGTCCTCCGCCGTCAGTAGCGGGCTCCCTCAGTTGCCTGCCAGCGCTCAGAGGAGACGGATGTCGCTCCGTGTTCCTCCCTCTCCACTCTCTTATTTCAGGCCTTCTGCCTTATTAAAACATGTCTAACTTATAAATAAACATTGCTACTGTCGCTGGGCACACGACCAACTACAAGCAATCACTATGAACTGGCTTAAATCGTGCTTACCACAGATTGTCTAGTCGAGGGCGCTATCCCTCTGACAGAGCTTGGTCAGGGCGCTTCCACGGCCCACAATAATGTCTCTGGGCGGTTTAATAAACACTCCTCGTCGCCCAGGACTTGAGACCACAACGTTCCCAGCTTGATTCTACAGCTGGCACGTCTACACACTTCTCTTCTCTTGGAGATATATCACTAGGGGTTCCTTTCTGACAGGAGCTCAACGGAGCGCGGCTTTCCCCCTGCAATGTCTGGCCTCAAGTGAGGTCATAGCCCTCCAGAAGCGAGCCTCACGCCTCCAGCAAAATATCTACATCTCGAAGCCAGTCATTTATCTGTTTTCTTCTTCACTACCCATAATCTTAAATTGTTCATTATATCCAAGCAACTATTTTACATATGGGTTATCACCTCAATATTTGCTAGACCTTCTAATCAGGTCAGGCTTGATGAATAACTCTCAAGGGGGGAGAATCGTTTCTCCTGCAGGCTGAGATCATAACAGTCCACCACCCGTGTCCTTGTGTGTCCACCACTCGTGTCCTTGTGTCCACCATCCGTGTCCTCGTGTGTCCACCACCCGTGTCCTTGTGAGTCCACCACTCGTGTCCTTGTGTGTGTCCACCACATGTGTCCTTGTGTGTGTCCACCACCCATGTCCTTGTGTGTCCACCACTCATGTCCTTGTGTGCCCACCACCCGCTTCCTTGTGTGTCCACCACCCCTTCCTTGTGTGTCCACCACTCGTTTCCTTCTGTGTCCACCACCCATGTCCTTGCGTGTCCACCACCTGTGTCCTTGAGTGTTCACAACTCGTGTTCTTGTGTGTCCACCACCCACGTCCTTGTGTGTCCACCACCCGTGTCCTTGTGTGTCCACCACCCATGTCCTTGTGTGTCCACCACCCGTGTCCTAGGGTGTGTCCACCACCCATGTCCTTGTGTGTGTCCACCACCCGTGTTCTTGTGTGTCCACCACCCGTGTCCTTGTCCATCACCTGTGTCCTTGTGTGTGTCCACCACCCGTGTCCTTGTGTGTGTCCTCCACCCGTATCCTTCTGTGTCCACCACCCGTGTGCTTGTGTGTCCACCACCCATGTCCTTGTTTGTGTCCACCACCCGTATCCTTGTGTGTGTCCACAACCCGTGCCCTTGTGTGTCCACCACCTATGTCCTTGTGTGTGTTCACCACCCGTGTCCTTGTGTGTCCACCACTCGTGTCACCGTCTGTGTCCATCACTCGTGTCTTTGTGTGTGTCCACCATCTGTGTCCTTGTGTGTCCATCACTCGTGTCCTTGTGTGTCCACCAAACGTGTCCTTGTGTTTATCCATCACTCGTGTCTTTGTGTGTCCACCACTCGTGTCCTTGTGTGTGTCCATCACTCGTGTCATTGTGTGTGTCCACCACTCGTGTCCTTGTGTGTCCACCACTCGTGTCCTTGTGTGTGTCCATCACTCGTGTCTTTGTGTGTGTCCACCACTCGTGTCCTTGTGTGTGTCCACCACTCGTGTCCTTGTGTGTGTCCACCACTCGTGTCCTTGTGTTTGTCCACCACTCGTGTCCTTGTGTGTGTCCACCACTCGTGTCCTTGTGTTTGTCCATCACTCGTGTCCCTGTGTGTGTCCACCACTTGTGTATTTTTGTGTGTCCAACACTGGTGTCCTTGTAACACGGGTTAGGGTTCCTCTCTCTGTACTTCCCTTCTTTTCCCTCTACCCGTATTCTTACTTTTTATTCTCTACCAAGGAACTCCAAAACTTTTACCAAAGCCAACTCCACGCCACGTGGTCCTAAGACGATTGACCGACTTAGGATTCTACACCCAGTATGACGTGACCTAGGCTTTGAGCAAAACCCTAGAGTCGCCTCTACGCTGCCACCACCAGACCAGCAACACCGAGCAATGATCGAGGTCTGGATCGATCACGCTAATTAACCAACCTTGGGGCTTGATCCCCACTATAACCGATGACCGTGGAAACTTAAGAGTGTGAAATTAATTACACGGGCATGATTCGATGTTAGAATCGATGTTAGAATCGGCGCCCAATCCAACTCTGCCTCGTGTGGACCACGTGACCAGGACAAGTATACACATAAAACACATGGAAATAATAAAAATGCAATTTATTACCTAATTAATTTATTAAAAGAAAAACTAAAACAAAATCTAAATATGTTCACTCCCTGTCACTTTAACACTCCCTACTTGACCTGAATGGCAATGAGACTACCTCTATAAATAACCATAGCAACTATACCTTGGGCAACCAGCTAAAGATGTTGGGCTGGTCTTGGGGAGAGGTAAGATGGTTGACCTCTCCCAGTTGCTCTGGAGTCCACACTAGGCAGAGTTGGATTGGGCGCCGATTCTAACATCGATTCTAACATCGAATCATGCCCGTGTAATTAATTTCACACTCTTAAGTTTCCACGGTCATCGGTTATAGTGGGGATCAAGCCCCAAGGTTGGTTAATTAGCGTGATCGATCCAGACCTCGATCATTGCTCGGTGTTGCTGGTCTGGTGGTGGCAGCGTAGAGGCGACTCTAGGGTTTTGCTCAAAGCCTAGGTCACGTCATACTGGGTGTAGAATCCTAAGTCGGTCAATCGTCTTAGGACCACGTGGCGTGGAGTTGGCTTTGGTAAAAGTTTTGGAGTCCCTTGGTAGAGAATAAAAAGTAAGAATACGGGTAGAGGGAAAAGAAGGGAAGTACAGAGAGAGGAACCCTAACCCGTGTTACAATGGTGCACAGCGGTGGTTTCAACAATTTTGTTTGAAATTGTTGAAAGGCTCACGCGTCTAGCCGTTCGAACACGTGCACGGATGCTAAGGAGACAGCCGCGGGCCAGGATTAGCAGTGCGCCTCACAACAGTGTGTTTGAGTGGGGATTGGCGAATCTTGGGTCATGCGGGCTGATATGATTAAGGTTTAGTTAGTAAGATTAGGCTGTTAAGTTTTATTGTAAAAGGAGACCGCTCCGAGTTGATTGGACTGGGTACCATACTTGACCCATTGCAATTAATTCAGAGGTGTTGGGAGCCGCCATACTCTCAACAGCAGTTCCGTGTGGGCTGTCTGGGCGGATATATCTGTGGGACGCCAGTAGATAGTCCGAGGGCGTTATTAGACGACCCAAAACGCTAGGAAAAACGGAAATCCGTGAAGGGCGTTGCGGCCTCCGAGGGACGGACTAGTAACCTACCTAGCAGCGATTCAACAACTAAGTGATCGCACACTTAGTGGAGGTTGAGTCGTCCCTAGTCATAATTGTTGCTGAAAGGTGCGTGTCGCTCTGTTGGAACCTAGATGGTCGAGGCCCCTAGGCTAGGTGTGGTACGGCGAGCCGGTAGGAGCAATTATAAGATTAAGTCGAGTGCATTTTTGAATTAAGTATACTTAAATTTATAAAGTAATTCCGTTTATTTTCGTTGTTCTAGAGATTAATTTTTTTTTCCTTACATTCAATCCCCGGTTAAATTTTTTTTTTATCAAAGTGTTTAGCATTTTCTTGCATATTAGGCTAAGTGCGTACATTAAGTTTTGCTATTCCCTGTTGTATTAGTCTAAGTCAGAGGCGTTGTTACTAGAGTGTAGTTAATCCTCTGGACTTAGGGCTATTGGTCGGTCACTACAGTAAGTGAAGGAGTTTAAGGAATAGTAAGTTGCGTGTAAATGCTTAATAGAGTCCGTGGAATATTTCTAAGTATTTTGGGATAAGTTTTCGGCTAAGTCAATGTCGGAAAATCGTTAACTGTAATTAATTTGTATTCGTGGGTCACGTGTATGATCTGGGTATCATTAGGATTCCCCAGTCGATGCGAGTGATATTTTCTAGTTTTTACCAGTAAGACGGTAGAATTGTGTTTGTAGACTTAGAATTCTGTTTTCAGTAGAAACGTAGGTGAAAAATTTTCTAAGTCCAGCTTGGGCTAGAATCTGACTTTTTGGCGGAAATTCTAATTTTCATGTTTCGTGTATATTCTGGGGTCAGTATTACTCTCTAGTGCGCGCAAGGGACGTAATTCTGTTCGTAAGCATTAAACAGTGATAATTACATTTTTGCCGAATTTAGTTATTTTTCGAGAAAATCGTGTCGTAATTTTGTCAGAGTCCATTTGAGGTGAAAATCTCGGATTTTGACGAAAATTCGAATTAGTGAGTGTTGAAACCGCCCGATGTGTCAGTATTGTTCGGCCTACAGCGTCAGTATTAAATAATAACTTATTTATATCTGGGAACGAGAGACCCAAATTTTTGTGAATTAAAGGAGTTTTGTGATATTTGGGGTGATAGAATATTTTTCCCTCGGAGTCAGAAAAATTGGCAGAGTCCAGCAATTGAGTAAAAACGCAGTTTTTGATAAATATTCAATTTTTGGTAAGCATATATATGTCCTGGGTGTCTATATTAATCGCTAGAGCGGTTTATTAACGTAAAACTAGTTATTTTCCTTCAGAATAAAAATTTTGATTTTTCAGCGTTTAAGCGAAAAAGCGCAGGACTTAGTTTTTTTCAGCGCAGCTGGTCCTGCTCCATCAGTCATCAGTGGCCACGCTGCTCACTTCAAGTGCGTTTAGTATTCAAGTACAGTAAATATTCTTTATTAATCCATCACGAGTGCTGCGCGTTAGTTGCGTTATCATTTAAATTGTTTTATATAAATTAGATTCTTTAATTTTTAACGTAAAGGACTTAGGTTTCAGCAATAGAACTGCAGGATATTTCACGGTCAGACACGAGTGCGGGGCAGACACTCATTCATTGGATTCACTTCAGCGATTCTCTCGATAAATCTTGTATTTCCTATTTTGGGATTTAGTAGTTTCTTGGAAAAGAGTTGTGATTTTTTTATTTGTATAAGATCACGGTTGTAGTGAGTCCGGATCGAGGGTGTACTATAGGGTAGTTTAGAAGAGACATGGCACACCAGGAATCACAGAAAATGTTTAACCCAGATAGTGACCAGTCAGTAGGGACCAGTGGGAGTGGAAGTGTAGAGGACAGCACCTCTTCCGACACCACTGGGGACCGCTCAGGTACACCTCATCCGTCACTACAACAACCCCAACCCCACCTCCCATACCAACCCCATCCTCAATTCCCGTACCAACCCCATCCTCAATTCCCATACCAACCCCATCCTCAGTTCCCATACCAACCCTTCCCCCAACCCCAGGCCACTCCATACCCATTCCAACCCCAGGCCACCCCATACCCATACCCATTCCAACCCCAGGCCACCCCCATACCTATACCCATTCCAACCCCAGGCCACCCCATACCCACCCCAACCTCAATCCACACCCCAACCTGAGGTCACCCACACCATACCTCAACCCCAACCTCCATCCACACCCCAACCCGAGGCCACCCACACCATACCTCAACCCCAACCTCCATCCACACCCCAACCCGAGGCCACCCACACCATACCTCAACCCCAACCTCAATCCACACCCCAACCCGAGGCCACCCACACCATACCTCAACCCCAACCTCCATCCACACCCCAACCCCAGGCCACCCACACCATACCTCAACCCCGTGTTACATCCTTGTGTGTGTCCACCACTCGTGTCCTTGTGTGTGTCCACCACTCGTGTCCCTGTGTGTGTCCACCACTCGTGTCTTTGTGTGTGTCCACAACTCGTGACCTTGTGTGTGTCCACCACTCGTGTCTTTGTGTGTGTCCACCACTCGTGTCCTTGTGTGTGTCCACCACTCGTGTCCTTGTGTGTGTCCACCACTCGTGTCTTTGTGTGTGTCCACCACTCGTGTCCTTGTGTGTGTCCACCACTCGTGTCCTTGTGTGTGTCCACCACTCGTGTCTTTGTGTGTGTCCACAACCCGTGTCCTTGTGTGTCCATCACTCGTGTCCTTGTGTGTGTCCACCACTCGTGTCCTTGTGTGTACACCAACTGTGTCCTTATGTGTCCACCACCCTTGTCCTTGTGTGTGTCCACCACCCATGTCCTTGTGTGTCCACCACTCGTGTCCTTGTGTGTCCACCACTCGTGTCCTTGTGTGTCCACTACCCGTGTCCTTGTGTGTCCACTACCCGTGTCCTTGTGTGTCCACAACCCGTGTCCTTGTGTGTCCACCACCCATGTCCTTGTGTGTCCACCACCCATGTCCTTGTGTGACCACCACTCATGTCCTTGTGTGTCCACCACCCATGTCCTTGTGTGACCACCACCCATGTCCTTGTGTGTCCACCACCCATGTCCTTGTGTGACCACCACCCATGTCCTTGTGTGACCACCACCCATGTCCTTGTGTGTTCACCACCCATGTCCTTGTGTGACCACCACCCGTGTCCTTGTGTGACCACCACCCATGTCCTTGTGTGTCCACCACCCATGTCCTTGTGTGACCGCCACCCATGTCCTTGTGTGTCCACCACCCATGTCCTTGTGTGACCACCACCCATGTCCTTGTGTGACCACCACCCATGTCCTTGTGTGACCACCACCCATGTCCTTGTGTGACCACCACCCTTGTCCTTGTGTGTGTCCACCACCAATGTCCTTGTGTGTCCACCACCCATGTCCTTGTGTGACCACCACCCATGTCCTTGTGTGTCCACCACCCATGTCCTTGTGTGTGTCCACCACCCATGTCCTTGTGTGTGTCCACCACCCATGTCCTTGTGTGACCACCACCCGTGTCCTTGTGTGTGTCCACCACCCATGTCCTTGTGTGACCACCACCCGTGTCCTTGTGTGTCCACCACCCATGTCCTTGTGTGTCCACCACCCTTGTCCTTGTGTGATCACCACCCATGTCCTTGTGTGTGTCCACCACCCATGTCCTTGTGTGTCCACCACCCATGTCCTTGTGTGACCACCACCCATGTCCTTGTGTGTGTCCACCACCCATGTCCTTGTGTGTGTCCACCACCCATGTCCTTGTGTGTGTCCACCACCCTTGTCCTTGTGTGACCACCACCCGTGTCCTTGTGTGTGTCCACCACCCATGTCCTTGTGTGTGTCCACCACCCATGTCCTTGTGTGTGTCCACCACCCATGTCCTTGTGTGTGTCCACCACCCTTGTCCTTGTGTGACCACCACCCATGTCCTTGTGTGTGTCCACCACCCTTGTCCTTATGTGTCCACCACCCATGTCCTTGTGTGACCACCACCCACGTCCTTGTGTGTGTCCACCACCCATGTCCTTGTGTGTGTCCACCATTCATGTCCTTGTGTGTCCACCACCCATGTCCTTGTGTGTGTCCACCACCCATGTCCTTGTGTGTGTCCACCACCCTTGTCCTTGTGTGACCACCACCCATGTCCTTGTGTGTGTCCACCACCCATGTCCTTGTGTGTGTCCACCACCCATGTCCTTGTGTGTCCACCACCCTTGTCCTTGTGTGACCACCACCCATGTCCTTGTGTGTGTCCACCACCCATGTCCTTGTGTGTGACCACCACCCATGTCCTTGTGTGTCCACCACCCATGTCCTTGTGTGACCACCACCCATGTCCTTGTGTGTCCACCACCCATGTCCTTGTGTGTGTCCACCACCAATGTCCTTGTGTGTCCACCACCCATGTCCTTGTGTGACCACCACCCATGTCCTTGTGTGTCCACCACCCATGTCCTTGTGTGTGTCCACCACCCATGTCCTTGTGTGTGTCCACCACCCATGTCCTTGTGTGACCACCACCCGTGTCCTTGTGTGTGTCCACCACCCATGTCCTTGTGTGACCACCACCCGTGTCCTTGTGTGTCCACCACCCATGTCCTTGTGTGTCCACCACCCTTGTCCTTGTGTGATCACCACCCATGTCCTTGTGTGTGTCCACCACCCATGTCCTTGTGTGTCCACCACCCATGTCCTTGTGTGACCACCACCCATGTCCTTGTGTGTGTCCACCACCCATGTCCTTGTGTGTGTCCACCACCCATGTCCTTGTGTGTGTCCACCACCCTTGTCCTTGTGTGACCACCACCCGTGTCCTTGTGTGTGTCCACCACCCATGTCCTTGTGTGTGTCCACCACCCATGTCCTTGTGTGTGTCCACCACCCATGTCCTTGTGTGTGTCCACCACCCTTGTCCTTGTGTGACCACCACCCATGTCCTTGTGTGTGTCCACCACCCTTGTCCTTGTGTGTCCACCACCCATGTCCTTGTGTGACCACCACCCACTTCCTTGTGTGTGTCCACCACCCATGTCCTTGTGTGTGTCCACCATTCATGTCCTTGTGTGTCCACCACCCATGTCCTTGTGTGTGTCCACCACCCATGTCCTTGTGTGTCCACCACCCTTGTCCTTGTGTGACCACCACCCATGTCCTTGTGTGTCCACCACCCTTGTCCTTGTGTGTCCACCACCCATGTCCTTGTGTGTCCACCTCCCATGTCCTTGTGTGTCCACTACCCATGTCCTTGTGTGTCCACCTCCCATGTCCTTGTGTGTCCACCACCCATGTCTTTGTGTATCCACCACCCGTGTCCTTGTGTGTGTCCACCACCCGTGTCCTTGTGTGTGTCCACTACTCGTGTCCTTGTGTGTGTCCACCACCCGTGTCCTTGTGTGTGTCCACTACTCGTGTCCTTGTGTGTGTCCACTACTCGTGTCCTTTTGTGTGTCCACTACTCGTGTCCTTTTGTGTGTCCACCACCCGTGTCCTTGTGTGTGTCCACCACCCGTGTCCTTGTGTGTGTCCACCACCCGTGTCCTTGTGTGTGTCCACCACCCGTGTCCTTGTGTGTGTCCACCACCCGTGTCCTTGTGTGTGTCCACCACCCGTGTCCTTGTGTGTGTCCACCACCCGTGTCCTTGTGTGTGTCCACCACCCGTGTCCTTGTGTGTGTCCACCACCCGTGTCCTTGTGTGTGTCCACCACCCGTGTCCTTGTGTGTGACCACCACCCGTGTCCTTGTGTGTGTCCACAACCCGTGTCCTTGTGCGTGATACCACCCGTGTCCTTGTGTGTGATACCACCCGTGTCCTTGTGTGTGTCCACTACTCGTGTCCTTTTGTGTGTCCACCACCCGTGTCCCTGTGTGTGTCCACCACCCGTGTCCTTGTGTGTGTCCACCACCCGTGTCCTTGTGTGTGTCCACCAGCCGTGTCCTTGTGTGTGTCCACCACCCGTCTCCTTGTGGGCGTGTTAGGAAGGAATGGTGTACTCACCTAGTTGTGCTTACGGAGGCTGAGCTTCTGCTCTTTGGCCCTGCCTCTCAACCGTCAATCAATTGGTGTACAGATCCCTGAACCTACT
This sequence comes from Procambarus clarkii, assembly GCF_040958095.1. Lineage (NCBI taxonomy): Eukaryota > Metazoa > Arthropoda > Malacostraca > Decapoda > Cambaridae > Procambarus > Procambarus clarkii. The sequence continues at coordinate 19,889,313 of NC_091212.1, read as the reverse complement.
GGGCCGTATCATATCTACATATGAAACTGTGTGTGGAGTCAGCCTCCACCACATCACTGCCTAATGTAATTACTCTGACACTGAAAAAGTTTTTCTAACTTCCCTGTACTTTTGGGTACTCAGTTTCCACCTGTGTCCCCTTGTGCGGGTGCCACTTGTGCTAAATAGTTATCTTTTATTTACCTTCTCAATTCCTCAGATAATTTATAGGAAGCGATCATGTCTCCCCCTAACTCTTATTTCTTCCAGTGTTGTGAGGTTTTGTTCCAGTAATCTTTCCTCGTAGCTCGTACCCCTCTGCTCGGGGACTAGCCTGGTGGCATACTCTGAACCTTTTCTAACTTCGTTTTGTGTTTGACTAGATATGGACTCCAGGCTGGAGCCGCATGAGGTAGAGTGTGAGGGACGTATAGACGTAGGCTGGGAGGGGTGTTGAGGGAGGCTGGTGTGAGGTAGGGTGTGAGGGAGGTATACACGTAGGCTGGGAGTCTGTGGTAAGGAGGTGTGAGGTAGGGAGGTTGTGAGTGAAGTAAGGAGGGTGTGAGGGGAGGTTAGGAGGGTCTGAGGGAGGGTGTGAGGGAAAGTGTGAGGGAGGGTATGAGGGAGGGTATGAGGGAGGGCGTGAGGGTGGGTAGGAGGGAGGGTGTGAGGGAGGGAGGGAGGGCATGTACCACTGAGCTCACTGTAGTTAATGAGTAATATGTGATTGCGAAGTAAGAAGGAGAAGAGGCGGGGCGCCACGCTGGGCGGCTCTTGCTAGTGTTCACGGCCCCTTGGACACTTGTGTCTTGTGTGTGGCGAGCACAAGGGCGGCCCCGACGGCCACTCCGCCCGATCCAATCTGACACCCGTCTGCTGCAGGCCGCAGCCACCATCCTCACTCTCGGTTCCAACCTTCGACAGTCTCTTGTTTTTCGTGTCTTTGTCTCAAATCAGCGTCCGCGGTGGAAGGTAGAGATGCCTGACGTGACTTACAGATGTCGTCCGCCCCGCCCTCTGCTCGAGTCGGCCCCAAAACAATATGAAATGTGTACGAATCGTGGGAAGCATGATAGAGAGAGAGGGAGAGGGCGCAGCGATGCGATTATCATATTTGAGCGCGGAACTGGCCAGGAGTCGAGCCGCGCATGCGCCCTGCCCGCTCAGCCGACGGGGGGGACCCAAGATGGCGGTTCCTATATCCAACTCACACACCGATACTGCCTTATAAAGCTCACAATAACTGCGTTCACACCGTCCGAAACGGAGCCAAGGAGTTCGAAAATTCTTCTGGTGAGGTGTACGCATCGAACGGCGTCTCGGAGAGGACCTGAAATGTGTTTTCCTGTGAGGAGGGGCCCCGGTAGGGGATGGGTCCTACTTGTAGCCTCGCCTCATAATTTCGGGGTTTATGTTCATTCCTATGACGTAACATCGATAAAAGTAAATAGACTAAGTGGGGAGGCCCCGTGTTGATATCAAAGGCGGGTAGGGAGAGGCAGGAGGAGGCACACACACTCAAGGAACAGAACGAAGTAGAGGGAGAGAGAGAGAGAAGTGAAAAGAGAGATAATACAAAGGGGATAGACAAATGGAATATATAGAATGAGAAGGTGCAGAGAGATGCCTCACATCAATATCAAAATATAGATTTGTTATCTCACTATTTATCTTGACAATAAATAACTCAATTTGCATTTTTACCCAACCATTTATGTTCTCGTCGGTACATGTGTCAACGTGTTTGGTCTGCGCACTCGCTGAAGGCCCTGCTGTCTCTGTGTCTGTCTGTCTGTCTGCCTGAGACTTGAGCAGGACAGTCCAAGTGTGAGTCTCAGTGCTGAGCGGGACACTCCAAGTGCAAGTCTACCTGAGTGTTGAGCGGGACACTCCAAGTGTGTGCCTGAGTGTTGAGCGAGACACTCCAAGTGTGTGCCTGAGTGTTGAGCGAGACACTCCAAGTGTGTGCCTGAGTGTTGAGCGGGACACTCCAAGTGTGTGCCTGAGTGTTGAGCGGGACACTCCAAGTGTGTGCCTGAGTGTTGAGCGGGACACTCCAAGTGTGTGCCTGAGTGTTGAGCGGGACACTCCAAGTGTGTGCCTGAGTGTTGAGCGGGACACTCCAAGTGTGTGCCTGAGTGTTGAGCGAGACACTCCAAGTGTGTGCCTGAGTGTTGAGCGAGACACTCCAAGTGTGTGCCTGAGTGTTGAGCAGGACACTCCAAGTGTGTGCCTGAGTGTTGAGCGAGACACTCCAAGTGTGTGCCTGAGTGTTGAGCGAGACACTCCAAGTGTGTGCCTGAGTGTTGAGCAGGACACTCCAAGTGTGTGCCTGAGTGTTGAGCGAGACACTCCAAGTGTGTGCCTGAGTGTTGAGCGAGACACTCCAAGTGTGTGCCTGAGTGTTGAGCGAGACACTCCAAGTGTGTGCCTGAGTGTTGAGCGAGACACTCCAAGTGTGTGCCTGAGTGTTGAGCGAGACACTCCAAGTGTGTGCCTGAGTGTTGAGCGAGACACTCCAAGTGTGTGCCTGAGTGTTGAGCGAGACACTCCAAGTGTGTGCCTGAGTGTTGAGCGGGACACTCCAAGTGTGTGCCTGAGTGTTGAGCGAGACACTCCAAGTGTGTGCCTGAGTGTTGAGCGAGACACTCCAAGTGTGTGCCTGAGTGTTGAGCGAGACACTCCAAGTGTGTGCCTGAGTGTTGAGCGAGACACTCCAAGTGTGTGCCTGAGTGTTGAGCAGGACACTCCAAGTGTGTGCCTGAGTGTTGAGCGAGACACTCCAAGTGTGTGCCTGAGTGTTGAGCGAGACACTCCAAGTGTGTGCCTGAGTGTTGAGCGAGACACTCCAAGTGTGTGCCTGAGTGTTGAGCGAGACACTCCAAGTGTGTGCCTGAGTGTTGAGCGAGACACTCCAAGTGTGTGCCTGAGTGTTGAGCAGGACACTCCAAGTGTGAGTGTGTCTGAAAATGAGTGATCGCTGATAAAATGATGATCTACATATTGGTACATACAACATGAGGATATTGATGGCTGAGCGCCTTGTGTTACGAATGCCGTCTCGTTATTCATGGAGTTGGGGAATCTTGAGAACATTGATCAATATCTAACAGTAAGATCACCACCAACGTCGGTGTTGAAGGATCAGATGAACTGACCAGTCCAACCAGACTGGGTTAAGACCAGAGATGAGTGTTCTCACACAGTTCTCTACTTTGTCCACGATTTTGATAAATGTTGAGAAGGAGGTTGGGGCAGGGCATCAAAAATTGATACATATTCAAGATGAGGCAAACTTCATATAACGTTTTGCAACTCCTGCTGTCGAGAAGCTATGAAATGCGTCACAGAGCTGTTAGTAAGGCTGCCTTACTTTCTTGGCTCAACACGGCTCTTCACGAACATTAAAGTGTAAAATTGTATCTCTTAAGATAAAAACCTCATCTTCACTCACTAGATTTGTCCACCCATCCATATGCCAGTCCCAGTGATTAATGAGACTCATAGCAGGCGGCATTTCATCTCTTGTATATGTAAAGGTTACAGTGTAGTCATCAGCATAGGTTAGAGCTGAAGGAATGAGTAATAGATGGTTGAAGTTGGCGTTCCACAACAACAAGCACACTCTCCTCTCGTATTTCAAATTCTACTCCATTATGGACCACCCTTTGAGATAGTTCTTGAAGGTAGTCCCTAATTAGCTGTAAGATGGAGTTTAAAATCCAAAGTGCTTGAAGGTCGTAAGTATAAAAATTATATAATATATGTATATGTGTGAGTGTGTAAATCACGAAGAGATTAACACCTGATGAACAATGTGACAATGTCAGACAACGATTAAAAACAGGAAATTCGTTAAGAACTTAATCCATTTGAGGATGTATTATTAGGAACATAAGGAATTTCCAGTTTTAGTCATTAATCTTCAGAGTATATATATATATATATATATATATATATATATATATATATATATATATATATATATATATATATACATTACATTTTCAAAGACTTAATTTACACACAAATTCATCGTACTTATACTCTATTGGATGAGGTGATATGGTACAAAAGTTTTGGGTGAGGTGACAAACACAAGACAGAACACGAAACAATGGGTATAAGTTGGATATGTGAACATAAGAATGGAAGTAACTGCAGAAGGCGTATTGGCCCATACTTCATATTGCTGCTTCTATATTGGTTCGGGGTCTTGAAGTGGGTAGAATATAGTTGTGCATTAATTGCATTTATAATATTATATAACAAGCTGAAGCTAAACTTCTGGTACGTTTTAACCTTTCACATGCAATTAAGTTAATGCCATCTTTTGTTGAGGCAGAAGTAGATGTCTATTTTACTTCATTTGAGGCTCTGGCTACCCAACTTAGCTGGCCTCAAGATCAGTGGTCTGTGTTCTCAGGTCTCATTTAACAGGTAGAGCTGCAGTGACTCTCAGTACTATGGCGTCTGAAACCGTCTACCAGGTACTGATGCAAGCAGTGCTCGATGCCTACCTCCTCTCCATCGAGACCTACAGACGTAAGTTCAGGGATTTCCTTAATGTAAGTGCCTAGAATTTGCCAATTGAAAAAATATATATCTTATGAAGTGGCGGGAAGCCGCACAAGTCTCCACCTTTACAGATCTCGTCAACCTCATCTTGGTGGAAGAATTCTTCAGAAGTGTACCTAATTCCATACATCTCTACCAAGCCGACAAGGAAGAAAGCGATCTTACCAGATTTGCTCAGTTAGCTGACTCCTACAGCCTTATTCACAGAGTACCATCCGACACTCCATCTAGTAAGACCTCCTGGTTTAGTCCTGAAAAAGTGAGTATCAATAATGTGAACTCCTCACCATAGCCCGTACTACTTGGAACTTTTTGTTTCAGGTAGCAAATCTTAAACAACAACATCCTCGTTCTATTGCAATTACTGCAAAGACTATGGGCATACCATAGAAAAGTGTAACAATCCACACTCTAAGGTCAGCAGTGAAAATAAGCCTAAATGACCTCCTAAAATTCATAAGAGTCCTAAGCCTGTAACGAATATTTTTGTTTCTTCCACTGATCTCTATCTTCAACAGACACTTGTACTTCGGAACAGTCTCTGCCAGCCTTAGAGATTCGGAGGAAAGGTTCAAAGTGAAGATCTTGAGGGACACAGCTGCTCTACAGTCCATTCTTCTGAAGTCAGCTGTACCCAACGTCACCTACACTGGAGAAACTGTCCTCATCACGGACCTAGCTGCCACTACTCCATATCCACTTGCCAGAGTCCGCCTGGATTGTCCATTTATGCAAGGTGAAGTCCAAGTCGCCATCCGGGAAAAGCCTTTTCCCATGTCAGGAGTTCAACTTCTCCTGGGCAACGACTTGGTAGAAGACCAACAACCTGCGAATTTAATCATCCCGAAAGAAGCCCAGGTATGTGACTCAGCAGTGAAAAATCCTTTCTTGCAGTTGGCTGAAGAGGTCTAAGCAACAGATTCTGACGACATCTTCCCTCCTGTTATGGTGACGAAGCTGGCCACAGCTGCTCGCCCGAAACCAGCTGCTGCAGCTGTTCCTAAAGATCCTCTGAGACCCCCACCGAATCTCACAGTGCTGGAGTTCCGTAAGTTGCAGAGAGAGGATCCCTCCTTAACATCTTTATTCTTACAGGCTGAGGCACAACCTGACTCTATCCCTGTTTTTTTGTAAAAAAATGAAGTGTTGTACCGACATTATAGAGCCAGGAAATTGAAGGTGAACGACGATCGGGCCACCATCAAACAACTGATAGTTCCCAACAGTCTACGATCAGATATCTTGTGTCTGGTCAGGGGATCTCGCTCACACTAAGGCTTCTACAAGACCTACAAGGCCCTGAAACAGGACTATTACTGGCCAGGTATGATTAGAAATATCAAAAATTTTGTGAACACTTGTCACATGTCTCAGATGACAGGTGAGCCGAACGCTCTTCTATGAAAGGCATCCCTAATACAGGTACCAGTGTCTTTTGAGCCATTCAGCCATATCAACAACTATGATGAGCCTCTGTCCCAGACAAGCTCGGGTAATAATCCTTTATATACTGTCCCGTGTTCTACCATCAGGTATTCTACAGCAGTTTCCGTCCAGAACAGTACGGCTGCTAACGTGAAACACTTCGGGAAGCAAGTGCCCGCAATACGGACACCGCCTGGAAATTCGGAACAAGTATGACACCATCTCCAATGATCTGAGTAAGACAACTAACATCACCAAGGTATTGTATAATCCTTCTCGTTGTTCTTGGACTGACTACAATGGTTCTAAATTCTCGACCTATTCCAACACCAGGAAAGATCCTTCTCTATACGAACCAAAACCAAATAAACGTGCTCCTCCAGATAACTTTACCAGCCCTCAGCTAAAATATTGTAAGACAAACTTGCCTTCCATTGCATTTGAAGGACGTAAATCCTTGTCAAGTACTAACTTCATTCTCGCCTTGCCAGATATTAGAAAACCTTCAGTCTTCCACCCTGGCGATAGGAACACCATCGCGAGATGGGATCATGAACTATAGCTACAGTCATCAGAGAGGACCCACTCAACATCCTACCCGACGTGCAACACAACGTATTATCCAATCTACTAGGTTACAACTTCAACCTCACCTCGGACTTCAACATTCTTCAGTCCCAGCATCAGGATCAGTTCTCCAAACTTCACTAAGTCCTGCATCACCATGTGAACATCATGTATCACAATTTCCTTCAGTTCCTACTGCTAGCCCAGTTCTCCAATTCGCGCTTGCTACGCTGGGTCTTGCATTAGAGGAACAATCTCACCCTCTCCTTGGATCACCATTCTCGTCGATTCATTCAGCGGGCTCGATTCTACAGCAGATTCATACTTCACAGAGTCCTGCAGTGCTACCTCAACATCTTCAAGCACCATCTTCTCCAGCTTCTGCAGCAGATCCAGTTCACCAACCAACATCTGCTTCACTGGGCCCTGTACCTGCAGAACTTCAACATTACCATCAACTTCATCAAAGACTCCACCAACGTGGTCGGCGATGCACTTTCAAGAGTTCACGGGAGTGGACTCATCCACTCCTACTATTCTACACTCTGCTGCAGTCGAGTAGGCAATAGGAGCAGGCTTCCGGGGAGAGCTGTCACGGTAAAATCTCTAGGAAGAGATCCTGCCTACTTCATTATCGCCTATCCTACTCATTCACGTTTATGTAATCAAGAACTGCAGCCAAGAACAAAAACAACAACTACTTCCAGACGTCTAGACAGTACTACCAGTCTCCCCCCATCACCACGGCCCGTCACCTCGCACCTGGGTCGCTGAGGGGCCACACCCTCCAAAACAAGCAGTTTAAGTGAGCCGGTTCGTAGTTAAAGAAGCCATCAGCGCCATCTGCCCGGCCGATATTCTGTATAAATAGGGCTACCAAGCTCTCCATGATTCAGATTACTCCTGAGTGCTCTTGCTGAGTAACCTGTTGACTTACCTTGGTGTGGTAACAGAGCTATTCAGTTTGACTCACAGTATTCCTGCACCATATTTTCTAGTGTTAACGTAACGTAAATTTAATTGTCTGTTTATCTTGTTTACTTTGCACTCTGTATAAAGCCAAATTTAATAACATTTTTATTTTGTAATTTGTTTAAAGTAAGTACGCCAGCAGAGTGCTCCTGGCAGTATGGGTTCGAGTCACTTCTGGGGTGTGAGTTTTCAGTTGTATATAGTCCTGGGGACCATTCAGGCTTGTTCGCATTTGTGTTCCTCACGTGTGCCCCAAATAATGAGGTGATTTGATAAAATACCATGCCCAAAATTACCAACCGAGTGCTGGCGGGGGAATGGAAATAGCCTCGGCTACTATCCTCTTTTGTCCAGTCTTGTTGGTCGAGCAGTTAAGGGATCCTGTACGCCAGCAGAGTGCTCCTGGCAGTATGGGTTTGTGGGGTGAGTTTTCAGTTGCATATAGTCCTGGAGACCATTCAGGCTTGTTCGCATTTGTGTTCCTCACGTGTGCCCAAAAGAATGAGGTGATTTGATAAAATACCATGCCCAAAATTACCAACTGATTGCCGGCGGGGGGATGGAAATAGCGTTGGCTACCATCCTCTTTTGCCCGGTCATGTTGATCGAGCGGTTAAGGGTTCCTGTATGCTAGCAGAGTGCTCCTGGCAGTATATATATATATATATATATATATATATATATATATATATATATATATATATATATATATATATATATATATATATATATATATAAATATAAATAAATATATAATATATATATATAAATATATAATATATATAATATATATATATATATATATATAAATAAATATATATATATATATATATATATATATATATATATATATATATATATATATATATATATATATATATATATATATATATATATACATATATATATATATATATATGTTTCTTTTCACTGTCGATGGTAATTGAAAAATCAATTTTCCAAAATTCATTTCTATTTCTAGTCTGACGCGACACTTGAACGCGTTCCGTAATAACTTATTACATTTTCAAAGACTTTAGTTTACTCACACACACAACTATAACCTGCAAACACTAAACAGAGTTTAAACAGCTTTCATTTTATACCTGCATTTGGGTGAGGTGATATGTTACAACAGTTTTGGATGAGGTGAAAACAAACTTTTAACACAAAACAATGGGTATAATCTTGGGTAAGTTAAAAGGAAGAATGGAAGTAACTGCAAAGGGCCTATTGGCCCATATTTCTTGATGCTTCTGTATTAGTGGGGAGTCTTGAAGTGGGTAGAATATAGTTGCGCATTAATTGGCTGTTGATTGCTGGTGTTGACTTCTTAATGTGTAGTGCCTCGCAGATATCAAGCCGCCTGCTATCGCTGTATCTATCGATGATTTCCGTGTTTTTTGTTAAGACTTCTCTGGTGATGGTCTGGTTGTGGGAAGAGATTATATGTTCCTTAATGGAGCCCTGTTGCTTATGCATCGTTAATCGCCTGAAAAGAGATGTTGTTGTCTTGCCTATATACTGAGTTCTTTGAGGCTTACAGTCCCCAAGTGGGCATTTGAAGGCATAGACGACATTGGTCTCTTTTAAAGCGTTCTGCTTTGTGTCTGGAGAGTTTCTCATGAGTAGGTTGGCCGTTTTCTTGGTTTTATAGTAAATCGTCAATTGTATCTTCTGATTTTTGTCTGTAGGGATAACGTTTCTATTAACAATATCTTTCAGGACCCTTTCCTCCTTTTAATGAGCTGTGGAAAAGAAGTTCCTGTAAAATAGTCTAATAGGGGGTGCAGGTGTTGTGTTAGTTGTCTCTTCAGAGGTTGCATGGCGTTTCACCTTCCTTCTTATGATGTCTTCAACGAAACCATTGGAGAACCCATTGTTGACTAGGACCTGCCTTACCCTACAGAGTTCTTCATCGACTTGCTTCCATCCTGAGCTGTGGCTGAGAGCACAGTCGACATAAGCGTTAACAACACTCCTCTTGTACCTGTCTGGGCAGTCACTGTTGGCATTGAGGCACATTCCTATGTTTGTTTCCTTAGTGTAGACTGCAGTGTGGAAACCTCCGCTCCTTTCCATGACTGTTACATCTAGAAAGGGCAGCTTCCTATCCTTCTCCATCTCGTAAGTGAAACACCCACAGAATTCTGCTCAAATGCCTCCTTCAGCTCCTGCAGATGTCTGACATCAGGTACCTGTGTAAAAATGTCGTCAACATACCTGCAGTATATGGCTGGTTTCAAGTTCATGTCGACTAAGACCTTTTGTTCGATGGTACCCAGATGGTATGTAGAAGTTCGCAAACAGGACACCTAGGGGAGAACCCATGGCGACCCCATCTACTTGCTTATACATGTGCCCATCCGGGCTCAAGAAGGGTGCCTCTTTAGTACAAGCTTGGAGTAGTTTCCCTTAGAATGTTTTCTGGTATGTCAAGAGGAGTACAGGCCAGATTACGATACACTCTGTCAGCTATCATCTCGATTGTTTCAGGTTTCTCCACAGGTACGTTGGTAAACAGTGATTCTACGTCCAACGAGGCTCTTATCCCTGTGGCCCGTGTTCCCCGCAGTAAGTCAACAAATTCCTTTGGAGACTTCAGACTGAAGGCACAAGGGACATAAGGAGTCAGCAAGCCGTTGAGTCGTTTTGCCAGTCTGTACATGGGTGTGGGTATCTGGCTGATGATTGGCCGAAGTGGGTTTCCAGGCTTGTGTGTCTTGACATTTCCATACGCGTATCCAGGTTTGTATTCCCCAATAATCTTTGGCAAGTGGAGTCCGGATTTCTTGGCGTTCACAGTTTCGATCAATTTGTTGACCTTGGCTTTCAATTCTGCTGTAGTGTCCTTCGTTACTCTTTGGAATTTAGTTTGGTCAGAGAGTATGAGATTCATTTTCGCCAGATATTTGTCTTTTTTAAGAATGACGTATATTGGCGACTTGTCACCTCTCCTGATGACTATCTCCTTGTTCTCACGAAGGCTCTTAGCTGCTGCTTTGAGCTCGGGGGACAGTATGGTGCTTCTGTAGTTGCCTCGATTCTTTCCTCCTTCTGCAATAAGTTCTGCTTGTAAGGTGTCCTTGGTGGTGACATTCTTTTGTGTCTCGAGGTCGAATATGTCCTCGAACAGGATCTCCAACTCCACTTTCCGGGCCATCTCACTTGGTCTGGACATAACGTGACAGTTTATACCCAGATTTAGGAGAGTGACTCGGTCCTCAGTGAGGTTGATTGCTGCAAGGTTCAGGAAGCCGTCTCTCGGTCGTGGAATTGCCATAGGTCCTCCATATAATGTTCTTAGTTTCTTGATTATCCTGGTTTCGGTGCTGATCCATGACTGTTACATCTAGAACGGGCAGCTTCCCATCCTTCTCCATCTCGTAAGTGAAACGCAACACAGAATTCTGCTCAAATGCCTCCTTCAGCTCCTGCAGATGTCTGACATCAGGTACCTGTGTAAAAATGTCGTCAACCTACCTGAAGTATATGGCAAGTTTCAAGTTCATGTCGACTAAGACCTTCTGTTCGATGGTACCCACGTAGAAGTTCGCAAACAGGACACCTAGGGGGAGAACCCATGGCGACCCTATCTACTTGCTTATACATGTGCCCATCCGGGCTCAAGAAGGGTGCCTCTTTAGTACAAGCTTGGAGTAGTTTCCTTAGAATGTTAATATATATATATATATATATATATATATATATATATATATATATATATAGTTCTCATATACATATATTGTTGTCTATTTCATTATACATAATGAAATAGCCAGATTTATCCATTCATAAGAAAAAAAAATTAGAAAAATATATAAATTCAGGAAAACTTGGCTTATTAGGCAAATCGGGCCACGCGTTGCTTTGGCTCAGCAACGCGTGTGTGTTTTGCTGAGCCACAGCAACCATCCCCTGTCACCCAGTACTCCCCACTATTGCCCCCTCCATCAGTCCCCTCATCCTCCCAACCATTCCTCACTCCCCTGTCCCCTCGTCCTCCCCACCATTCCCCCTTTCACGTCCCTTTGTCCTCCCCACCATCTACCACTCCCCTGTCCCTTCGTCCTCCCTACCATTCCCCCCTCCTCCTCCTCCGTCCCCTCGTCCTCCCGACCAACCCTCTGTCCCCTTGTCCTCCCCACCATTCTCCATTCTCCCTGTCCCCTCGTCCCCCACCATCCCCTTCCCGTCGTCCTCCCCGCTATAATCCCCCTTCCCTGTCCCATGAGCGTGAACAGGAAATGCTAGAGTTAAGAGAACGTGACCTTGAGACACAGCGTGAACACGAGAAGAAACAAGCCGCAATGGCTCTAGACCGCCGCAGAAAAGAGCTTGACTTGGAAACTACACACCACACTCGGCGCCAGACAGCGGAAGCTAATAATTCCGGTACGTTTTAACTTTTCTCATGTAATTAAGTTAATGCCATCTTTTGCTGAGGCAGAGGTAGATGTCTTTTTTTACTTCATTTGAGGCTCTAGCTACCCAACTTAGCTGGCCTCAGGATCAGTGGTCTGTGCTTCTCAGGTCTCATTTAACAGGTAGAGCTGCAGTGACTCTCAGTACTATGGCGTCTGAAACCGTCTACAAGGTATTGAAACAGGCAGTACTTGACGCCAATCTTCTCTCCATCGAGACCTACAAACGTAAGTTTAGGGATTACCTTAAAACGAGTGCTACCACTTACCTAGAGTTTGCAAATAACAAAAAGAGATATTTCATGAAGAGGCTGGAAGCAGCACACGTCTCCTCTTTTACAGATCTCGTCAACCTCATTCTGGAGTAAGAATTCCTTAGGCGTGTACCTAATCCCATACATCTCTACTTTGCAGACAAGGAAGAAACCGACCTTACTAGATGTGCACAGTTGGCTGACACATACAGTCTTATTCACAGGGTATCATCTGACTCCCCCTTCTAGTAAGACATCTTGGTCTAGTCCTGAAAAAGTGAGTACCAATAATGTGACCTCCTCGTTGTACTGCCGTTATTGCAAACACTATGGCCATACCATAGAAAAGTGTACCAGTCCTTATTGTAAGGTCAGCAGTAAGACTAAGCACAAGTCATCTCCTCCTATAATTCCTAAGATTCCTAAGCCTGTGACGAATATTTTTGTTTCATCCACGGATCTTTCTCTCTTCTACCGACACCTGTACCCCGGAACAGGCTCTGCAGCAGTGGAAATTCGGAGGAAAGGATCAAAGTGAAGATCATTAGGGATACAGCTGCTCTACAATCTATTCTTCTGAAGTAAGCTGTACCCAACGTCACCAACACCGGAGAAACTGTCCTCATCACGGACCTAACTGTCATTTCTCTTTATCCACTTGCTAGAGTCCGCCTGGATTGTCCGTTTATACAAGGTGAAGTCCAAGTCGCCATCCGGCAAAAGACTTTTTCCATGTCAGAAGTTCAACATCTCCTGGGCAACGACTTGGCAGAAGATCAACAACCTACGGATCTTATCATCACAGAAAAACCCCAGGTATGTGACTCAGCAGTGGAAAATCCTATCTTGCAGTTTGTTAAAGAAGAGGTCCAAGTAAGCGATGATTCTGATGACGTCTCTCATCCTGTCCTGGTGACGACACGTGCACAAGCCGCACTCCCGCTACCAGCTGCTCCATCTGCTGTTCCTTAAGATTCTCAGAGCCTCCCACTAAATCTCACCGTACTGGAGTTCCGTAAGTTGCAGAGAGAGGATCCCTCCTTAACATCTTTATTCTTACAGGCTGAAACAACCTAACTCTATCCCTGGGTTCTTTGTAGGAACAAAGTGCTATACCGATGCTATAGACCCAGGAAAGTAAAGGAGAACGACGATCGGGCCAACATCAACCAACTGGTAGTTCTCACCAGCAAACGGCCAGAGTTCATGCGTCTGGTCCATGGATCTCACTCATACTACGGTTTCTACAAAGCCTACAAGACCTTGAAACAGGACTACTACTGTCCAGATATGATTCGAGATATCAAACACTTTGTAAAAAATCGCCAAAAATCTCAGATGACAGGTAAGCCGAACGTTCCTCTATTCAAGACACCGCTGATGCAGGTACCAGTGTCTTTGGAGTCGTTCAGCCATTCCATCAGGAACTATGACGAGTTTCTGCCCCAGGCGAGCTCAGGTGACTTTCATATAAGTAACATCCCGTATTCTACCAACAGGTTGCGTCTTGAACAGTACGGCTGCTAACGTTGTGAAGCACCTCAGAAAGCAGTGCCCACCGTGCGGACATACCCAGGAAAGTCAGAGCAAATGTGACTACACCTTCTCCAACGACATGTGTAAGACAATCAACGTCTCCAAGGTATTGTCTAGTCCTTCTTGTTGAACTTTGCCTCACTGCAACGGTTCTAAATTCTCGATCTGTTCCACTACCAGGAAAGATCCTCCTATCTACGAACCAAACCCAAATAAATGTGCTCCTCCAGACAACTTTTCCAGCCCTCAGCTAAAATATTGCAAGACAAACTTACTTTCCATTGCATTTGAACGACGTAAAACATTGTCTTGTACTAATTCCCTTCTCGCCTTGCCAGGTGGTAGGAAACCTTTCATCTTCCACCTTGGCGATAGGAACACCTCATACCACAGCGGGATGGGATCGTGCACTCCAGCTACTACCATGATAGAGGAAACACTCAACTTTCTGCCCTGCGTGCAACACAACGAATCATGAAACCGACAAGGTTACAACCAGGACTTCAACATTCTTCGGTCCATGCAGCAGGCCCAGTTCAACCTTGGTCTAGTACTCCGCTGGGTCCTGCAACACAACTTCATCTCCTCGGACTTCAACATTCTTTGGTCCATGCAGCGGGCCCAGTTCAACAAGAGTATAGTACTCCGCTGGGTCCTGCAGCACAACCTCAACCTCCTCTAGGACCTCAACACTCTTCGGTCCCTACATCAGGATCAGTTCTTCAAACTTCGCTGAGTCCTGCATCACCCTGTGAACATCTTGTATCACAATCTCCTTCGGTTCCTACTACTGGCCCAGTTCTCCCACCAGCGCTTTCTACGCTGGGGCCTGCATCTGATCAACCATCTCACCATCTCCTTGGATCACCATTCTCGACGATCCATTCAGCAGGCTCGATTCTACATCAAACTTGTACTTCACAGAGTCCTGCAGTGCTACCTCAACATCTTCTATAAGCACCATTCTCTTCAGTTTCTGCAGCATTCTCAGCTCACCAACCAGCACCTACATTTGCTACGCTGGGTCCTGTATCGGCAGAACATCAGCATCTTTATCAAAGGCTCCGACAACGTCGTCGCCGACGCGTTTTCCCGAGTCCACAAGGTTGAACATTCCACTGCTACTACTCTACACTCCGCTGCAGTCGAATAGGCAATAGGAGCAGGCTTCGGGGGAGAGCTGTCACGGTAATCTCTCTTAAAAGGAGATTCGGCCTGCTACATCATCATCTATTCTACTACACCACGTCTACATATTTAAGAATTCAAGAATTTACAGCAGCAACAATGACAACAACTACTTCTCAGACGTGTTGAGAGTGTACCAGCAGTCTACCTCCCCCAGGGCCCGTCAGACCCTCGCACCTGGCGACGGCTCCAGAATCACGCCACTGCCTGAAGAACATTTCAGCTTGTAAATGCACATTAATGACACTATATAAAAGACACATCGAACACTTTATGTAGGGCATACGTAAATTTATGTGTCTATGTATTTACGTATGTAGGGTAGCTAAGCATTTTAAAAGCACCGAATCACCTTCTGTGGTTGATTGTTCAACAAACCCCTGAACTATATGTTTAACACGTCTCTAACCCTGTCCATGGAGGACAGAAGAAAATGTATGTATAGCATTGTAAATATGTGGCCACGTCTGTGGTAGAAAAAAAAAACTGCCTGAAACAAGCGTATGGTTGTTCCAGTGAACCGGAACAACCATGGAGCCCGTACCTTGTCAAGCACAAGACGAAGCTGGAGAAGGTTCAAAGGATTGCCACTAGACTAGTCCGAGAACTAAGAGGCATGAGCTATGAGGAAAGGTTACGTGAATTGCACCTCACGTCGGTGGAAGACAGAAGAGTTTGGAGAGACTTGATCACCACACAAAATTCTCAGGAGAATTGACAGGGTAGATAGGGATAGGTTATTTAACATGGATGGTTCACGAACAAGGGGACACTGGTGGAAGGTAAGTACCCAAATGAGATAGAGCATCATTAGAAAGAACTTTTTCAGTGTCAATGTAGTGTTATATGGAATGCATTAGGCAGTGATGTGGTAGAGGCTGACTCCATACACAGTTTCAAATGTAGATATGACAGAACCCTTATATAGGTTCAGGAATCTGCACACCAGTTGATTGACAGTTGAGAGGCGGGACGAAAGAGCCGAAGTTTAGCCCCCTCAACCACAACTAGGTGAATACAGATTATTTTGATTCATTCTCCTTAAACCTTAAAACTGGTCACTCAGTATACAAGAAGTCCAAAACCAAATTAATCATGAATTCTTCATATCCATCTTTCCCATCCATCCAGCGCGAGAGAGAGAGAGAGAGAGAGAGAGAGAGAGAGAGAGAGAGAGAGAGAGAGAGAGAGAGAGAGAGAGAGAGAGAGAGAGAGAGAGAGAGAGAGATAGAGATAGAGATAGAGATAGAGATAGAGATAGAGATAGATAGATAGAGAGAGAGAGAGAGATAGAGAGAGATATAGAGAGATATAGAGAGATATAGAGAGATATAGAGAGATATAGAGAGATATAGAGAGATATAGAGAGATATAGAGAGAGATAGAGAGAGATAGAGAGAGATAGAGAGAGATAGAGAGAGATAGAGAGAGATAGAGAGAGATAGAGAGAGATAGAGAGAGATAGAGAGAGATAGAGAGAGATAGAGAGAGATATGGAGAGATATGGAGAGGGGGGGGGAGAGGGGAATGCCGTGTCCTACATAAAGTGTTGATTGTTGAATTTTGGGTTGAGAGATAATTTGCAATTACACCTTCCAGTTTTATAATCAAATTTGGTGTGATTATACCAATTTGGTATATTCATACCAGATTGCTAATTTAATTTACAAGTTTGATTGAGTTCTATTTATTGTGTTTTGCCTAACAATATTTTAAATTTTTATTTTTGCAATTCACTTTCTCGAGCCTAGTCTGATATCTTGAGTGTTGTGTTACTTTTTTTAACATTCTATTTTATGCCTAGTGTGCCTAATTATAATCAACATTCTCACAAAAATTCCAGTGTCATGACAATGCTTACAACTGTTGTAACTCCTGGCTCAATGGAACAGTTGTTCATAATGATGTTCAGCATTCAACGCAAGAGATGCTATCCCACTTTTTGATGGAGAATCTCGCTTACTCGAATCATGGTGTAGCAATGTAGATGCGAAGGCCAAAGCTCATTTTTCCAAGCCTTCTGATGATGACTATTTAGCATTAGCTAGGTCGTCTATCGACAACACCAAAGGTGATGCATGTGTTGTCAATGAGAAAGCCATTGTTAGTCTGCAGTCATGGGCAAAATTTTAAGAATTTTTCTGATGTTTTGTTAACATGGGAGACTTGGACCCATACTGATTAGCAAAGAAATGCCACCATTCAACCTGGTGAATTGTATAAGGCATTTACTAGCCATCTAGATCAGTATGTGTATGCCTTAGAGACTGCAATATTGAGTTCATCATAGGGTGAACAAAGACTAATTACTGACCCCAGTGGCAATGGCCAAAATAATAGCTTTTGGGCCATTAATACATTTTGACCCACGAACACACCAAATCTATCCTAGAACAGCAAAATTTTGGATCTCAAAACAAAATTGGGGAAGTTTTTCTATGAATAATGCGGCAGATAAATTAGCTCCCCCGAACTGCCCAGATGTTGCCACCCCATGTCACTGTTAATGTAGTAGCAAGTCCTCAGCGCCCTCCTCCTACAAACTCACAAAATTCTTGGTCACCGAACCGCACAACTTTTCGTAACCCTCAGTCAAATTTTCCTCCTCATAAGTTAATGAGACACTATAGCCCACGATCAACCACTGCCTCGTTGGCATTGTGGAAAGACCAACCACGTAGCAAAGAATTGCTGGTCCGCACCTAGATCATCACCCCCTTGACAATTTTCTCGCTTTTCTCGTTATTTCAATAACTCTAGGTTCCCATATTGCAAGTATCATCAAGTTGGCCGCCACACTGCAGATTGTAGAGCTCTGCAAAGGTCATCCTCACCTCGTAGCTCCCATGTCAGTCTTGGCGAGGCCCACAGCATCCAAGACAGTATCAGCACTCCTGTAATTACAATAATCAGTTCAATTACAATACCCGGTCACAGATCGCTGGAGCTCAGAATGTTCACCCCATGTCGTCAGGGGAATCTCAATGCAACCTTCTAACCCAATCAAGTTAGCCAGTCCTAGTGCCATCCCCCGTGTATTCAGTAGCTATCCAAAATAGATTTGGACACTTGACAGAGGAGGACACGGACACTAGACCAGTTTTAGACGTTGATGAAATCCGCCTGAATTTGACGCTGACTAGACGCAGACAACCTAGGCGACATAAGTCACAAGCAGTAAAGTGTACAGTTTCTAGTGATGGTCCTCTTGTATCTGCCATTGTACATTGTAGAGTTTTAAAAGTTATTGTTGATTCAGGTGCTAAAATAAATATTGCCAAGCATTCAGCTCTTAGAAATATTGCAAGTAAGCACCCTATAACAGTACAAAAGTCACCCATACCTTTTCTGAGTGGTGTTTCAGGAAACATAATAACAGTTAAGGGGGAAATCGACCTCCCACTCAAGTTAAAGGATATCACGATTTTTATAACATGCCTAGTTGTTGACAGTATCCACTTTCCAGGTGACATATTACTGGATTTGTACACCATGATGGATGAAAATATTGCATTGTTTTCCCACCGTTGGAATATTAGTATTAAAGACAAAGTGATACATTTATGTAGCATGTATACGATGGGTCATGTGTTGGAAATAACCAACAGTTTCATACATCTTTGTATTTTATACAACTTTTGTATTAACCACAAGTAGTTACTAAAATCACTAACTTGTAGATTTAATCATCATCATGATTTAGTAAACATATTGCCAGATTCTTCCTAGTCAGAGTGACGACGCGAGGAACGACAGGCAGAAACATGAATTCTTTCCACATTTAGTTTGATTTAAAATACAGAGTCCTGGGGTCAGATTCACGAAAGAACTTACGCAAGCACTTACGAACCTGTACATCTTTTCTCAATCTTTGGCGGCTTCGTTTACAATTATTAAACAGTTAATGAGCTCCGAAGCACCAGGATGCTGTTTACAACAATAAAAACAGTTGAATGGCAAGTTTTCATGCTTGTAAACTTTTTAATAAATGTAACCAAAGCCGTCTATGATTGAGGAAAGATGTACACGTTCTTAAGTGTTTGCGTAAGTCCTTTCGTGAATCTGGCCCCAGTTTATCATTTCTTTTACTAAAAATAGTTACTTACTAATAAGTTTAATTTTGTAGCATACTACTGCTTACTGGAACTCCTTTATTTAGTAGATATTAATCATTCTAGAGGAAATTATTTAATGTAAATGATTTCCCTTTGATTTCCTCGATTAGCTGCATGACTTTAATAAACCCAATTTATGTTACGCGAAGTTATATTTTTACACAGAAGAATTAAATGTGACATCAATACTCGTCACCATCTCTTCTTTCCTTAGTTAATTCTGATATATATAAATCCATTTACGTTCGAGATGTCTATCGAGAGCCGCGCATGCGCAATCGGGAAGAGGAAGAAGATGCTAGAACGTCGCCCGCCACCACGCGACTTGGACGCCATTAGCAAGGAGCAACATAGATCTACGTTTCGATCTTGCTAACTATTTGTATTTCGCTCCCACGACCAGCAGAGCGGTGCCACGTTACTTGGCACATCATGGCAGTGTGCTAGGAACTAATAATTACTCCAACCCACAAGTAACGTCTTATCACGGCAGCTGAGGAAAAAGGATCTGGAATCATTCCTACATCAGTGGACACTCGGCCCGGCAACTAATAATTTTCTAAACTATAATATTGTGCACATGTTTATATTTAGACTAGTTGTCGTTAGGCTGTGTGATTAACAACAAAATATAGTACGTTGAATCTCCAAATTTATTCCGCCCCTTATTGGAATATAAATTGCATAGTTATTTACTAAAGATTTCTGCAGTGATAATTATATTCTGTAGGAAGATATTTTGTAACTCAGGATGTACTTGTAGTTACCAATTAGTGGAATTCTACAATGTAATTGCCTTCCAGCTCCGGGTCCACGACAACCGAGGTATTAGGCTTCTCTACTTGCACGTGCAACAATTTGCTTCAGGCAACACGTCGTCGGTGGATCCTGACAACAAATTACGCCTCTCTAGAATTTACAGCTAAGCTGACTTGATTTCTAGTAGTGTAGTATTAGATACACTAATAATTGCTACATGAATGATTTCCTCTTAAATCACCATTTACCTGCCATTTAGGAAATCGTATTGTTTGCTAACAATTTTCTATTTGATTTATATATGAATTATGATATAAATTTATGCATATACATTTCTTTGTGACGAATGAACCAGGGTCGGATTATAGTTGCTAGAACTTAATTGTATCCTAGCACTTGAACCCCCCATTTTTGTGCAGGTTAATTTGACTCCCTTTACATAAGAAATACAGTTTCACTAAAATCCATAGGACACTAGTTCTTGGTATCAATTCGCCGCTCTGCTACCGGAGGGCGCTGACGTTCAGCCCGGGCTGTCAGTGTTGACCTGTAGCTGCTGCGTGGTGGTCGTCTTCTTGACGGTGTGGTGCGGCCATTGTCTGGGCCCTGGCGGGTGTTATGGCGTTGGCTAGTGGTGGCCGTGTTCGCCGGGTCGACACCGCCCGGCTTGATTTCTCGGCACCCGTTGACTGGCCCTTGGTGGAGGTTGCCCTTATGGACGTTCTGGGATTGGAGTACCCTTATCTCTACGGTTTAGAGAAACTTTTCCCTACCTGGGTGGCGGTGACGTTCTCCTCGGCGAGTGTGTATCAACTGTTTGTGCGCCGCTGGGGTACGCAGACGCATGTACTTCCGGATTCTGCTGTGACGGTGGAGGTCTTAGATCTGTGGGGACCCCTGACATTTGTAAGTGTCCATGGTGTGCCGGTGCAGTTTCCTGAGGATGAGCTGTGCGCTGCATTCTGTCGGTATGGTGAAGTGGTGGGGCACCGTCATACCTGTCTGCATAGTGGGCGCCTGAACGGGCTCCGTATGGGTGCGCGTACTTTGCACATGGGGCTCTCTGGGGCTATTCCATCCCGGGTGGCTGTATGTGGATTTTACGTGCGTGTAGTTTACCAGGGTCAGACACCCTCCTGCTTCCGGTGTGGTGAGGTGGGACATTTCGCTGCTGCTTGCCGTGCCCCTCGCTCGGCAGACCCATCGGTGTTCCATGGGGATGATTTTCCGCTTTTGCCGGAGGCTGGAGCGCCCCCTGTGGAACTGGGTTCTAGGGGCGCACTTGGAGAGATGTCTTCCCCTGTTGTCTCTGTCTCTACATCTGCTGCTGGTCCCTCCGCTTTGCCAATTGACTCTGCTGTTCTCGCGGCTCCTGCTTCAAGTGCGCCTTTGCTGGTGGTGGCGCAGGTGCATAGCGTTCCGTGTGATGTCTTGGCGTCCGACGCGTGTGGTGTGGGGTCGAAGGGCGGCCCGTGCACTGTGGCCAGTGCGTTGCCCGAGGCCAGGGGTGGTGTTGCTACGGTGTCTCCTGATGGCCAGCCCTGCGGTGTTCCTGCGGCTGGTGAAGTGGTGCCACCGTCTGCAGTTGGTTGTGCTGTGTTTCCTGTGTTTGCACTAGGATCTTCTATTCCTCGACGGAAGCGCGCTCTGCGGGATCGGTCGCATGGCTGTGGGCCCCCTGGGAAGAGGATTGAGGCTTCGGATGGTGTGGCTTTGGCTGGTGCTCCTCCCTCCGCTTCTCCCATGGTTCCTCCTCCCCCTTCGGAAGCGGGGTATGGCGATGAGCAGGGCGATGAGCATGGCTTCGGGCTCGCGGCGGCGGAGGACGTGGTGAGGATGTGGACGGTGTCGCAAGCGCCTGGGGAGCCCTCGTCGGGTGGTGTCCATCCCTTGCTTGTTAAGGCGGTTCCTGGCCGATCGTCTTCCAGGGTGCGGCGGGGGGTTGAGCCTGGTGGTGAGGGTGTGGCTCCCACTGCGGGTGCGGTTGTGTCCCCTGAGGGGCACGTCGGGTTGGGGGTGTCCTGAGGTTCTCCCGATGGCGCCCTCCGTTGTATGTGCGACTCTGAATGTTAGAGGTTTGAATGATCTTGGGGTCCAGTTGGGCCTGTTGCATGTTCTGCAGGAGCAGCACGTGGATGTGGCTCTGATCCAGGAGCATAATGTTCGTGATGTGTCTGTGCTGCAGTGTTTGAGTGTTCATTATCATGTTGTGCTCAACCCGCCGAGGACGTCGAGGACGTCTTTCGGGGGGACGTTCATGTTGTTTTCTAGGAGGGCTTCCTTCTCCGTGCTTCACACGGAGATGTATGAGGATGGGCGGGTTTTGTTTGTGAGGGTTGAGTTTTTGGGGGTTGTCATTCCATTCCTGACGGTGTACGCCCCCTCGGGGGCAGCGCGCCGTCAGGAGCGGGAGGAGTTTTTTCGGGTGGGGCTTCTCCCTTTCCTGCGTCATGACACGCGGAGTTTGATTTTTGATGGGGATTTTAATAGTGTGATGAGTGCGCGGGACTGTAGTGGCGCCCGCCCGCATAATGTTTCGGGTGCGCTGCAGGAGGTGGTGCGTTCTTGCGGTTTCCAGGATACTGCTGTGCTTTGTGGGGGCGAGTTATCCTTTACTTTTGCTGTGCGTGGAGCGCGTTCGAGGATTGATCGGGTGTATGTTACTGGCGGGGGGTGTTCTGTGTTTGCTTTCCACACTGTCGCGATTGCATTCTCGGACCATAGTTCAGTGGTGGTCCAGGTTGGTGTGCCCAGTCAGGTGTGGGGTGGTGGAAGCTGAATTGTGGGTTGCTGCATTGTCCGCGGGTTTGTGACCAGTTTCGGGTGTGGTGGGTCGGGGTTCTGGCACGGCGTTCTGAGTTTCCTTCTGTTTTGGATTGGTGGGAGTGGTCTAAGGTGCAGTGTCGGTTGTTTTTTAGGGTGGTTGCCAAACGTGTGGCTGCTGGGAGGTTTGGGTTACTGCGATTGTTCCAGGCGAGGCTTTTGCGGTTGTACGTGCGGTACAATGCTGAGATAGACTGTTTAGGGGAGATTGAGGAGTGCAAGGCGCGTATTTGTGGTCTGCGGGAGGAGTGGGCCGAGGGTGTTCGTGTGCGTGCTCGTGTGGGTGAGTGTGTTGACGGGGAACGTCTTTCTCCGTTTCTTTTAAGGAAGGTGAAGGCTGCGCGGGACTCTGTTCTTTTTACGGCTCTGCAACGGCCGGATGGGTCCGTTGTTTCAGACACCGGTGGTGTGTTGCACTATGTTCGGCAGGAGTTGGCTGCGCTCTATGAGGAGGTGGATGGGGACGCCGCGCTTGCGGATGATTTTTTGAGTGGGTGTGTTCCAGGTTTGTCTGCTGAGGATTGTGTCGGTTTGGTGGCTGATGTTTCATTGGGGGAACTTTTCGATGTGGTCAGGTCGTTTCATTCTGGGAAGGTGCTGGGCTCGGATGGTCTTCTTGTTGAGTTTTATGTTGCCTTTTGGGATGTGTTGGGGCGCGTTCTTTTGGAGGTGGTCCGGGCATGCCTTCGGGGGTGCGTTCTGCCTGTGTCTCAGTGCGTTGGGATTGTGCAGTTACTCCCGAAGCCGGGCGATTTGCGGTTCTTCTCGAACTGGAGGCCCATTACGTTGTTGAATGTGGACTTTAAGGTCCTGTCAAAGGTTTTGGCTGGTCGGTGTCGCCGTGTTGTTGCGTCTGTTGTTTCTGTGGAACAGTTTTGTGGTGTTCCGGGTCGTTCGTTACTACAGTGCAATGTGTTGTTTCGGGATGTGCTTATGTATGTGTCGGGCTCTCGCTCGTCGGCGGCGATGCTCTGCCTGGATTGGTCGAAGGCTTTTGACCGTGTGTCTTTAGCCTATGTTTTTCGTGTGTTAGAGCGGCTTGGGTTTCCGCTTTTGTTTGTTCGTTGGGTGCGTATGTTGTACGCTCGGTGTTGCAGCCAGGTATGCATTAATGGGTTCTTGAGTGCTCCTTTCCCTGTGTGCCGTTCGGTGCGGCAGGGTTGTCCACTTTCTATGCTCCTCTATGTGCTCTTTCAGGAGCCTTTTTTTCGGGCGGTCAAGGCCTGTGCATTGATCCGCCCTCCCCGGCTGCCGTCTGGTCTTCGGTTACCCATCTGCGGTTATGTGGATGATACCGTCCTGTTTGTGGCCTTGGAGGGTTCTGTTCGGGCAGTCCAGGCCTTGGTTGAGAGGTTTGAGTTGGCCACTGGGGCCCAAGTTAATCGTGCCAAGTCCGGACTTCTGGGTATCCGTGGGTGGTCCTCTCGCCTTGTGTGGGAGGGGTCTTGGATTCCGGTGGTCACCTCTCTTCGTGTTCTGGGGATCACCTGGTTTGCTTCCTACGAACGCTCTTTGGAATGTAATTGGGGTGCGGTGGTTTCGCGTAGTGTTGGTGTTGCGGTTGGGTTGTTGGCTGCGCGCCCATTGACGATTTATCAGCGGGCGTTGCTGGTTACTGGTGAGGTTTTGTCGTGTGTTTGGTTCATGGCTCAGTGTTTCCCCCCTGGATCGCCGGCTGGCTCTGGGGTTGGAACGTCAGGTTTATAGGTACGTGTGGTGTGGACGTTACCACCCGATTCGTCGCTCGACGTTGGTGTTAGCTATGCGGGAGGGTGGGGTTGGTATTCCGGATGTGTTTACCAGGGCCTGGGTGCTGTTCTGGGTCTCGTTGCGTCGGGGATTGGCGATGATTGGAGGCTCAATGCTTTGTGTGTTTATTATTGTTCGGTTAGGTTTAGTTTCTTGGTGGATTTCGGTGGTTGTCGGGAGGTGGCCTTCTGTACCCCACCTGTTTACTCTAGGGCGGTGGATATTCTCAGGGATGTCTGCCGTTCTCCGGGTATTATGTCTCTTTCGGTTAAGGCGATTTATGGGATTTTGTTTCGTCGTGTTCGGCCGCGGGCGGAAGATTTATTCCCTTGTTGGAATTGGGGGGAGGTGTGGGCGGCGTTGGGGGCGCGGTTTTTGGCGCCGCAGCAATGGGAGTTGTTGTTTCGTGTGTTACATTTGTCGTTAGTGACAAATGAACGGTTGTGCATGCTGGGTTTGCGCACTTCTGCCGCGTGTGTTCACTGTGGGTTGCCCGAGACTCAGTTGCATGTTTTATATTTTTGTGAGCGATTGAGTGGTTTGCTTGATTGGTTTCGGGATGTTTTGGCCGTGGTTTGTGGGCCAGGGTATAGGGGTGGGTTTTTGCAGTTTTTGTTTTTGTCTTTTCCGCAGGGCTCTCGCCGGGTGCGGAATACGTTATGTCTTCTAATGGCTGACTATGTGTATTGTGTGTGGGTTGGTCGGAGGGAGGGTTATGGGGTTGATATGGTTTTGGGGTTTTTGAGAGGCCGAAGCGGTACACCTGGTGGTTGCTGCAGCGTGCTTTTCTGGGGAATTTTTGCGGTTGGTTTACTGGTGCGTATGTTCGTGGGGATGCTTTTGGGTGACTGGTCGTGGGTTGGGTGGGTGGGTCTTGTTTCGGTTAGTCTTCAGTTTCCAGCCCTCCGATGAGCCTCCTCGGCGGAGGTTGGGCTGGGTGTGTGTGTGTGGTTGTTTCGTTTCTGTTGGTTTTGCTCCCGTGGTTGTGTGTTTTGGTTTGGTGTGTTTGTGCGTGGGTGTGGCTTTTCTTCTTTCCCTGGCTCCTGCGTGTGCCTTTTTGTTTGCTCTGTGTTAGTTGTGTGCTTTATGCCTTTTGTTTGCCCTGTGTTAGTTGTATGCTTTGTGCCTTTTTGTTTGCCCTGTGTTAGTTGTGTGCTTTGTGCCTTTTTGTTTGCCCTGTGTTAGTTGTGTGCTTTGTGCCTTTTATGTTATTTATGGTATGTGTGCTTGTTTGCTCCTCTGTTTCTGGGGCATGCCTCATATGTATTTTGTGTTACTCTGTGTGGGGTTTGGGGTGTTTGGGGTTATGCTTTATTCTCCTCCCCTTTTGATTATCGGGGTGTTTTGTATTACTGTCCCTGTGTTATGTGTGTGTGTGTGTGTTTTTTTTTGTCATTACCTAATGTTAATGTTATGTGTTTGGCTTATGCTGATTGTGTATTGTTTATGTATTATTGTTCTATTCTTTCTTTGATTTGTGTTTGTCTTATGATTTTGTACTCTGTTTGTATTCTGATTTTTTATATAAATAAAAAAAAAAATACCTGCCATTTAGGAAATCGTATTGTTTGCTAACAATTTTCTATTTGATTTATATATGAACTATGATATAAATTTATGCATATACATTTCTTTGTGACGAATGAAACCGGGTCGGATTATAGGTGCTAGAACTTAATTGTATCCTAGCATTTGAACCCCCCATTTTTGTGCAGGTTAATTTGACTCCCTTTACATAAGAAATACAGTTTCACTAAAATCCATAGGACTCTAGTTCTTGGTATCAATTCGCCGCTCTGCTACCGGAGGGCGCTGACGTTCATCCCGGGCTGTCAGTGTTGACCTGTAGCTGCTGCGTGGTGGTCTTCTTCTTGACGGTGTGGTGCGGCCATTGTCTGGTGCCTGGCGGGTGTTATGGCGTTGGCTAGTGGTGGCCGTGTTCGCCGGGTCGACACCGCCCGGCTGGATTTCTCGGCACCCGTTGCCTGGCCCTTGGTGGAGGTTGCCCTTATGGACGTTCTGGGAGTGGAGTACCCTGATCTCTACGGTTTAGAGAAACTTTTCCCTACCTGGGTGGCGGTGACGTTCTCCTCGGCGAGTGTGTATCAACTGTTTGTGCGCCGCTGGGGTACGCAGACGCATGTACTTCCGGATTCTGCTGTGACGGTGGAGGTCTTAGATCTGTGGGGACCCCTGACATTTGTAAGTGTCCATGGTGTGCCGGTGCAGTTTCCTGAGGATGAGCAGTGCGCTGCATTCTGTCGGTATGGTGAAGTGGTGGGGCACCGTCATACCTGTCTACATAGTGGGCGCCTGAAGGGGCTCTGTATGGATGCGCGTACTTTGCGCATGGGGCTCTCTGGGGCTATTCCCTCCCGGGTGGCTGTATGTGGATTTTACGTGCGTGTGTTTTACCAGGGTCAGACACCCTCCTGCTTCCGGTGTGGTGAGGTGGGACATTTCGCTGCTGCTTGCCGTGCCCCTCGCTCGGCAGACCCATCGGTGTTCCATGGGGATGATTTTCCGCTTTTGCCGGAGGCTGGAGCGCCCCCTGTGGAACTGGGTTCTATGGGCGCACTTGGAGAGATGTCTTCCCCTGTTGTCCCTGTGTCTACGTCTGCTGCTGGTTCCTCTGCTTTGCCAATTGACTCTGCTGTTCTCGCGGCTCCTGCTTCAAGTGCGCCTTTGCTGGTGGCGGCGCAGGTGCATAGCGTTCCGTGTGATGTCTTGGCGTCCGACACGTGTGGTGTGGGGCGGCCCGTGCGCTGTGGCCAGTGTGTTGCCCGAGGCCGGGGGTGGTGTTGCTACGGTGTCTCCTGATGGCCAGCCCTGCGGTGTTCCTGCGGCTGGTGAAGTGGTGCCACCGTCTGCGGTTGGTTGTGCTGTGCTTCCTGTGGTTGCGCTAAGATCTTCTGTTCCTCGACGGAAGCGCGCTCCGTGGGATCGGTCGCACGGCTGTGGGCCCCCTGGGAAGAGGATTGAGGCTTCGGTTGATGTGGCTTTGGCTGGTGCTCCTCACTCCGCTTCTCCCATGGTTCCTCCTCCCCTTTCAGAAGTGGGGTCTGGTGATGAGCGGGGCGATGAGCAAGGCGTCGGGCTCGAGGCGGCGGATGACGTAGAGAGAATATGGATGGTGTCATCAGCGCCTGGGGAGCATTCGTCGGGTGGTGTCCATCCCTTGATTGTTAAGGCGGTTCCTGGCCGATCGTCTTCCAGGGTGCGGCGGGGGGGTTGAGCCTGGTGGTGTGAGTGTTGCTCCCGCTGCGGGTGCGGTTGTGTCCCCTGAGGGGCGCGTCGGGTTAGGGGTGTCCTGAGGTTATCCCAATGGCGCCCTCTGTTGTATGTGCGACTTTGAATTTTAGAGGTTTAAATGATCTTGGGGTCCAGTTGGGCCTGTTGGATGTTCTGCACGAGCAGCGCGTGGATGTGGCTCTGATCCAGGAGCATAATGTTCGTGATGTGTGTGTTGCAGTGTTTAAGTGTGCATTTTCATGTTGTGCTCCACCCGCCGAGGACGTCTTTCGAGGGGACGATGATGTTGTTTTCTAGGAGGGCTTCCTTCTCCGTGCTTCACACGGAGATGGATGAGGATGGGCGGGTTTTGTTTGTGAGCGGGAGGAATTTTTTCGGGTTGGGCTTCTCCCTTTCCTGCATCATGATACGCGGAGTTTGATTTTTGGTGGGGATTTTAATTGTGTGACGAGTGCGCGGGACTGTAGTGGCGCCCACCCGCATAATGTCTCGGGTGTGCTGCAGGAGGTGGTGCATTATTGTAGTTTCCGGGATGCTGCTGTGCTCTGTGGGAGCGAGTTATTCTTTACTTTTGCTGCGCGTGGGGTGCGTTCGAGGATTGATCGGGTGTATGTTACTGGCGGGGGGTGTTCTGTGTTTAGTTGTGGTTCGGGTTGGTGTGCCTAGTCAGGTGCCGGGTGGTGGAAGCTGAATTGTGGGTTGCTGCGTTGTCCGCGGGTTTGTGACCAGTTTCGGGTATGGTGGGTCGGGGTTCTGGCCCGGCGTTCTGAGTTTCCTTCTGTTTTGGATTGGTGGGAGTGGTGTAAGGTGCAGTGTCGGTTGTTTTTTTCGGGTGGTTGCCAAACGTGAGGCTGCTGGGAGGTTTGGGTTACTGCGGTTGTTCCAGGCGAGGCTTTCGCGGTTGTACGTGCGGTACAATGCTGGGATTGACTGTTTTGGGGAGATTGTGGAGTGCAAGGCGCTTATTTGTTGTCTGCGGGAGGAGTGGGCCGAGGGTGTTCGTGTGCGTGCTCGTGTGGGTGAGCGTGTTGACGGGGAACATCTCTCTCCATTTCTTTTAGGGAAGGTGAAGGCTGCGTGGGACACTGTTCTTTTTACGGCTCTGCAACGGCCGGATGGGTCCGTTGTTTCGGACACCAGTGATGTGTTGCATTATGTTCGGCAGGAGTTGGCTGCGCTCTATGAGGAGGTGGATGGGGACGCCACGCTTGCGGATGATATTTTGAGTGGGTGCGTTCCAGGTTTGTCTGCTGAGGATTGTGTTGGTTTGGTGGCAGATGTTTCGTTGGGGGAACTTTTCGATGTGGTCAGGTCGTTTTGTTCTAGGAAGGTGCCGGGCTCGAGTGGTCTTCCTGTCGAGTTTTATTTGCCTTTTGGGATGTGTTGGGGGGAGTTCTTTTGGAGGTGGTCCGGGCTTGTCTTCGGGGGTGCGTTCTGCCTATGTCTCAGTGCATTGGGATTGTGCGGCTACTCTCGAAGCCGGGCGATTTGCGGTTCTTCTCGAACTGGAGGCCCATTACGTTGAATGTGGACTATAAGGTCCTGTCAAAGGTTTTGGCTGGTCGGTGTCGCCGTGTTGTTGCGTCTTGTTTCTGTGGAACAGTTTTGTGGTGTTCCGGGTCGTTCGTTACTGCAGTGCAATGCGTTGTTTCGGGATGTGCTTCTGTATGTGTCGGGCTCTCGCTCGTCGGCGGCGATGCTCTGCCTGGATTGGTCGAAGGCTTTCGACCGTGTGTCTTTAGCCTTTATTTTTCGTGTGTTAGAGCGGCTTGAGTTTCCGCTTTTGTTTATTCGTTAGGTGCGTATGTTGTACGCTCAGTGTTGCAGCCGGGTATGCATTATTGGGTTTTTGAGTGCTCCTTTCCCTGTGCGCCGTTTGGTGCGGTAGGGTTGTCCGCTTTCTATGCTCCTCTATGTGCTCTTTCAGGAGCTTTTTTTTCGGGTGGTCAAGGCCTGTGCGTTGATCCGCCCTTCCCCCCCCCCCCGGCTGCTGTTTGGTCTTCGGTTATCCATCTGTGGTTATGCGGATGATACCGTCCGGTTCGTGGCCTCGGAGGGTTCTGTTGGGGCGGTCCAGGCCATGGTTGAGAGGTTTGAGTTGGCCACTGGGGCCCAAGTTAATTGTGCCAAGTCCGGACTTCTGGGTATCAGTGGGTGGTCCTCTCGCCTTGTGTGGGAGGGGTCTTGGTTTCCGGTCGTCTCCTCTCTACGTGTTCTGGGGATCACCTGGTTCGCTTCCTACGAACGTTCCTTGGAATATAATTGGGGTGCGGGTTTGCGTAGTGTTGGTGTTGCAGTTGGGTTGTTGGCTGCGCGCCCGTTGACGATTTATCAGCGGGCGTTGCTGGTTACTTGCAAGGTTTTGTCTCGTGTTTGGTTCATGGCTCGGTGTTTCCCCCTGGATCGCCAGCTGGCTCTGGGGTTGGAACGTCAGGTTTATAGGTACGTGTGGTGTGGACGTTACCACCCGGTTCGTCGCTCGACGTCGGTGTTAGCTGTGCGGGAGGGTGGGGTTGGTATTTCGGATGTGTTTACCAGAGCCAGGGCGCTGCTCTAGGTCTCGTTGCGTCAGGGATTGGCGATGCGTGGGGTGGGGGCTCAGTGCTTTGTGTGTTTATTATTGTTCAGTTAGGTTTAGTTTTTTTGGTAGATTTCGGTGGTTGTCGGGAGGTGGCCTTTTGTACCCCTCCCGTTTACTTTTGGGCGGTAGATATTCTCAGGGTTGTCTGCCGTTGTCCGGGTTTTATGTCTCTTTCGGTTAAGGCGATTTATGGGATTTTGTTTCGTCGTGTTCGGCCGCGGGTGGAGGCTTTATTCCCGTGTTGGGATTGGGAATTCGTTTTTTGAGCTGTTTTTCTTATACTTCAATGATAGGAACAGCTGGGGTCAGATTCACGAAGCAGTTACGCAAGTACTTACGAACGTGTACATCGTTCCTCAATCTTTGATGGCTTTGGTTACATTTATTAAACAGTTTACAAGCATGAAATCTTGCCAATCAACTGTTGTTATTGTTATAAACAGCCTCCTGGTGCTTCGAAGCTCATTAACTGTTTAATAATTGTAAACAAAGCCGCCAAAGATTGAGAAAAGATGTACAGGTTCATAAGTGTTTGCATAAATTCTTTGTGAATCTAGTCCCAGATCATTTGATGTTCCCAATTTTCTGATAGGAACATCAGATCATTTGATCATCGGACGATGGAGTGGGGAATGGTGGGAAGGACGAGGGGATGGGAGTGGGGGATGGTCGGGAGGACGAGGGGATGGGGAAGGGGGGGGAAATGGTAGGGAGAATGAGGGGACGGGGGAGTGGGAGATAGTGAGGAGGATTAGGGGATAGTGCAGTGGGGAATGGTTAGGAGGATGAGGGGATGATGGGGAGGAAAAGGGACGAGGGAGTGAGGAATGATTGGGAGGACAGGGGGGGGGGACAAGAGAGTGAGGAATGGTCGGGAGAACGAGGGGACGGGGGTGGGGGGGAATGGTGGGGGGAATTGTGGGGAATGGTGAGGAAGGACTGGGAGACAGGGGAAGGTTCTGTGGCTCAGCAACGCACATGCATTGCTGAGCCACAGCAACACATGGCCGGGTACAGCTAGTAATTAAATCTAAATGAAAATAAATCGAAATCTATGAAAATTAAATTTATCAATGAAATCGGAAACATTGAAATGGAATTGTTACATATTTATTATAGTGTGTGTTTCTCTTACATTCACCAGATGATGCTATTTTTCAAAAAGCATGTTTTTACCTGTCACAGGCATGGCATCTATACTTGTCCTCATGAAATGAACAAAATGGTAACCAACACAGCTCAATTCCAATGCAATGTCACACAAAATAATTAAATCGAAATGAAAATAAATCAAAATCTATGAAAATTCATAGAACTTTCGGAGATTATAGCATGTATTGCTCTTATGTCCAACAGATGGCGCTGCTTAAAAAAATTATGTTTTTCGTTCACAGGTAAGGCATGTATATAGTAGGTATATAAAAACACACACCCATTCGAATGCAACGTTGTCAAAATTTCAAAGCAATCGGTAAAGAGGTTTCAAAGATTTCCTTCACATGAAAAACAGATGGAAAAACACAGTTTAAAAAAAAAACATATTTTTTCACATCACAGATATGACATCTATATAGTTTTTATATAAAAACTCGCTTGGATGCGAATAGAATGTTGTGTGAAAATTTAAAAGCAATCGGTGCAGAGCTTTCGGAGATTAGCGATTTTGAACAAATGAACATTTACATTTTTATTTATATAGTCTAGCTGTACCCGGCCACAGCAACCTTCCCCTATCCTCTAGTCCTCCCCACCATTCCCACGACCCCCATCCCATCGTTCTCCCAACCACTCCCCACTCCCCCCATCCCCTCATCCTCCCAACAATTCCCCTCTCCCTCATCCCCTCGTCTTCCTGACCCTTCTGCTCTCCCCCGTCCTCTTGTCCTCCCCACCATCACCCACTCCAATGTCCCCTTGTCCTCCCCACTACCCCGTCCCCTCGAACTCTCCACCATCTCCCACTTCCCCGTCCCCCTAGTCTTGTTTACCATTCTTCCCTTCCACGTCCTTCCCACTATTCTCCATTCCATCATCCCCACCATCCCCAACACCCCCGTCCCCTCGTACTCCCAACTATTATCCCCTCCCCTGTCCCCTTATCCTCCCGACCATCCCCTTCTCCCGTCCCCTCATCCTGCCCACCATTCCACACTCCCTCTTCTGATTCATTCCCAAATGATCTGATGTTCCCATTAGAAAATTGGGAACATCAAATGATCTGATGTTCCCATCACTGAAAAATTAGAACAGTTAGAAAAACGAAATGAAAAAAATGACAAAATACTATACTCACGAAATAAATGGTATGGTAAACAACACAACTCAATTCCAACACAATGTCACACAAAATATTTAAATCAAAATGAAAATAAATTGAAATAAACCCAACATAATACATACCCAATCAAACGACACACACACACACACATGCCAACCCATGGTGGACAGGCCACTGAACATTCAAACCTTCATACTCTCCCTTCATACCCACATCCTCTTCCAGAATTTCACCTCCCCATCCTTCTACCTCCCTCATCCTTTCCAAAACCTTTGGACATCATATCCAAATCCAATCGAAATCTATGAAAATTCTATTTATCAATGAAATCGGAAACATTGACATGGAAGTGTAACACATAAGAGCGTGTGTGGCTCTTACGTGCAACAGATGGCGCTTTTTCTTAGAAAAAAATGTTTTTACCTGTCACAGGTGTGGCATCTATACTTATACTTACAAAATGAACTGTATGGTAAAAAACACAGCTCAATTCCAATGTAATGTCAAACAAAGTAATTAAATCTAAATGAAAATAAATCGAAATCTATGAAAATTCAATTTGTCAATGCAATCAGAAACATTGAAATGGAATCGCAACATATATAGTAATAGTTGTGTTGCTATGACGTGCAATAGATGGCGCTGTTTAAAAAATATGTTTTTACCTGCCACAGGTGTGGCATCTATATAGTAGGTATATAAAAACATGCACGTATTCAGATGGAACGTCATGTCAAAATTTCAAAGCATTTGGTGACGTACTTTCGGAGATTAAAGCATGTGTTGCTCTTACGCCCAACAGATGCAGTTGTTTTTCCAATTTTTTTTTTTTCCTGTTACAGGTGAGGCATGTATATAGTAGGTATATAGAAACACACACCTATTCAAATGCAACGTAGTGTCAAAATTTCAAAGCAATCTATAAAGAGGTTTCGAAGATTTCCCACACATGAAAAACAATGTTTTTCGAAAAAGCGTGTTTTTTCTCGTCACAGACAAGACATAAATATATGTATATAAAAACCCGCTCGGATGCGAATGGAACGTTGTGTGAAAATTTCAAAGCAATCGGTGAAGAACTTTCGGAGATTAGCGATTTTGAACAACCGAACATTTCCATTTTTATTTATATAGATTTATTGCTGTCGGGAGATGGATTTCTTCAGCAAGTTTATGCACTATTGTGTGTGTGTGTGTGGGCACAAGCAGGAAAGAGCCAGTGCACAAAGCTGTGCTCTGGTGTTACGAACCCGACTACATCTTTGGAGCATGGAGCAGCGACGTAAACGCCATCTGTGAGCCTCTCCCTAAACCCCCAATAAATGGACGACGCCATATGGTAGTAGCAGTATGATACCTGCAAGAGACTAAAGATTCCTGCCTTGGTCAGCCCAAAGAGTCACTGTGGCTGACCTCTGGTGAGGTGACGAAGAGAAATCAGCGCCATCTGTTGTGATATGAGCTGTATTTCAATGCCAGAGTCCGTAAGTGGTATTTCCTAGTTTCACAAGTACCGGCCAGGCCACCGATCATGGCTTCAAGTTCTCTACTTCTAAGACTTGTGCCATGACTTTTACGCGGAAACGGGTTGTTCTTCGTCCCTCTTTGTCACTTTATGGTCGTCCCCTTGAATACAAAGATTCTGCAAAGCTTTTGGGGTTATTCCTTGACACTCGTTTGTCTTGGTCTCCCCATATCTCTTACCTCCGTGTTGAGTGCTCTAAGGCCCTTACCCTCCTTCGAGTCTTGTCCCATACTTCTTGGGGAGCAGATAGGCGCACTCTCCTTGCTTTACATTCCTCTCTTGTCCTGTCTAAGCTCGATTATGGTTGCCCTGCTTACTCGTCTGCTTCTCCTTCTACTCTTCGCCGTCTTGATGCTTTGCACCATACTGGGTTGCGCCTCAGTTCTGGTGCCTTTCGTTCGACTCCCGTCCTTAGCTTGTATGTTGACACTGGCTTCCTGTCTCTCCAGGACCGCCGTGATCGTTACTGTCTTCGCTATCTTGCGCGGTCCTTACAACATCCTTCCTCTCGCCTCTGTCGTGCTTTAACTTTTACCCCTCCTGCGGTTCCTGTTCCTCTTCACCACCTCCCTCTTTCTGTCCGGTTATCTCGCCTCCAGGATTCTCTTTCCGTTCGTATTTCTAATGTTTCTCCTCGTGTTGTTCCTTCTTTGCCCCCGAGGAGAGTCCCTCTTCCGCGGTTTTGTACTTCCTTGACCCATATCACTAAAGCTTTTACCCCTCCTACGGTTCTAAAACGCCTTTTCCTTGAGCACTTTTCTTCTCACTCCCGCTCCGTTTCTGTCTTCACCGATGGGTCTAAGTCGGCGGACGGTGTTGGCTACTCTGTTGTTTTTCCTGATCGCACTTATATGTGTCGCTTTCCTCCGGAGACTAGCATCTTTACAGCGGAACTTTATGCTATTCTCTATGCTCTTCGTCTCCTCCTTTCTCGTTGTCAGTCTTCCTTTGTAGTTGTTGTTGACTCTCGTAGTGCCCTCATGGCTCTCGGGTCCTTTAATCCGGTTCATCCGGTAGTTGTCGAGATCCAGCATTGGCTGTTTCTCGTTCACAGTAAATTTAAGTCGGTTGAGTTTTGTTGGGTTCCCAGCCATATTGGCGTGTCTTTAAATGAGCGTGCGGATGCTGCCGCTAAGGAAGCTGTCCGCTCTTGTCCCATCTCTCGTAAAGGCATTCCGTATTCCGACTTTTACCCGGTTATCCATTCCTCAGTCCTTACCCGTTGGCAGGCTTCTTGGTTGTCTGTTACTGGTAACAAGCTACGTACTCTTAAATGTTGTGTTTCCTCGTGGCCGTCCTCCTTCCACCGTAACCGGCGGTGGGAAACAGCTCTGGCGAGGTTGCGTATTGGCCATACTCGCTTAACCCATGGTCACTTGATGGAGCGCCGCCCTGCTCCTTATTGTCCTAGTTGCATTGTCCCTCTTACGGTCGAGCATGTCCTTCTTGAATGTCCTGACTTCCAGGACGAGCGTGTGTCTTGCTTTCCGACCGCCCCTCGCGGTCACCTGTCCCTCGATAGAATTCTTGGTGACTCGGATACTTTTGATATCGTTCGCCTTATGCGTTTTTGTTCTCGTATTGGCATCCTTGGTGATATTTAGCGCCCTCTGATTATTTTGCGTATTTGATGGTGCTACATAGCCTTCCCGGTTTGGTGCCTTCTTTTGATAATTACTTACTTACTTACTTGGTGCCTTCTTTTGATAATTACTTACTTACTTACAAGTACCGGCCAGTTTATTGATGACGTGTCTGTATCCACAGAGGCGATGTAGGGCTGCAGTGGTACGGAGATAAGCAGTCTACCCAGGGCAGCCTATTATCTCTCTACTCAATTCTGCTTGGCGGGAGCAGTGAGCCGCCACCGAAGAGGAACTGAGTAGTATCTGCTGTCTGCCTGTGAAGTGGCAGTGAAAGAATTCGGCGTATCCCGAGACTGGCTAGAGGAAGAGACGACCGACAGTGAGGTTCTATGGAGAAGTGTAACTAGCTCATTGCAAGAAGCTCCAGCCAGGGTTCGCTACCCCGGCATTTGTTCGTGTTGAGGCCCGGCACCGCGAGGCTGAAGTTCTCTGCCAGCAGCAGGCTGGAGAGTGATTGTGGGCGTTCACGAGAAGCACCTAGTGATACTGTAGATAGGCTGGCCCATGGCTAGGGTAGACTCGTTGGTGTTTCCCAGTACTGGTTGAGGACGGTACTGTGTGTTGAGGAAACACGGAAGGTGACAAAGGCTGCATCGAGTTAGCATCGAGGAGTACTTAGTGTCCTATGAGAGCAAGACACATGTGTATATATCAGTGTAGTAATACTTCGTTTATGATTTTATATTTTATATTTAAGATTATGGGAAAATGGTGATAAGTGGAGTGAATATATTGATAAAAGATGAAGTGTTGTATTCATTTAAACTTCCCCCTTTCTTTACTTGCATTACCAAGCCTACTCCTTGAAAGTCATTACCGACTTGGGGTCGGATATTAGTACTTTAGTTCCTCTAGCAAAGAATCCGGTTGCGAACCATAGTGGCCGTAACATCCGGGCATCTCTTTTAGAAAGACTTGTCCTACACCTTGTAGATGGGGGTCTACGGACAGCCCAAGTTATGACCATTGCTACTACAGGGGCCGCTGTGGCAAGTCTGCAAGGAAAGATATAGTCATGAATATGTTTCTTGTGAGTTTTGTGTAGCAGGTGAAGTAGGGAGGGTGTGTGAGGGGGGGGGGGGTAAGCCGAGCCAACGGTCGGCTCACCTCACCCCCTAGAACCCCTATTTCTGTCACGTCAGAGGCATCGCGCCATTTCAAGGAGAGGCGTGATTGGTGGAGCCTTCTGTGATTGGCAGATTTGAGTACAGAGGGGACCCGCTTGGCATGGTCCTGTTTAAGGCGCGAGAGCTCATTCTTGCTTATTTCCTTACATTAGCCTTATGTATTTTTTATAGTTTCGGCAAAACTATTCGAAATCGCGTCTGCAACGACACTAGAGTCACTTATAATCATAGTACCGTCTTCGCGGGTCTCCCGAAAGAAGAATTCGGAGCCGAGGGAAGGGGTATTCAATTTATTTGAAGAAGTGAACTTATTAAGTATAGTCATTGACCATGTGATACGCCTTGCAGAGGGCAACAGACTGTTGGTTATATCCGTGATTAGTCTTGACGTCGCTCGTCACTGGGGCCTTAGTCTAATGGTATCTGATAGAGACGAAACATGTGGAAGGCTTTCCAGCGTTATGGAAACTTTCCGTTGGTAATTCTTGGAATTACGGTCCAACGCTCAAGACATTAACGTTCATCATCCGTGTCGTCATTTCGTTTCTCACCACACACAATATGAGCACTACCTGCTCGTGTTAGTATGAGTGGTTCATCCATGAGAGAGTGTGGCAGCCAGCCACACCGCCTCGCTACCACCATCATCCGTGGTGCGGCGACTACAAGTGGCATGAATGTTGGTAATGTAAATGCGTTGAGACCAGTCTGGTAAGAGTGAGTACCCTGTTTGTTTTCGTGTAGTTAAACCTCAGGAACTGGATTCTGTCGCCATAGTTCCGTCATAACATTGTCCTTAAAATACCTGCTAGGTGATTTGGAAGTGTAGACGCGTGAGGTACAACAGGATTAACATCATTTACAAGTTGAGGGAAGGGCCCGACTGTGTGTGTGTGGCAGTACGTAAATTTGTGTATGTATTACACTTGGAACCCATTTAGTGTGTGTCATTAAGATGGCTCATCACCATCAGGTTGCAGTAATTGTCCATGGTGGAGTACAGTGTTGAGATTATTTATTCCATGCTTTATGTACCATATATATGTTATCTTTCCAGAAGTAGCCAATTCCGGCAGTGTAGTGTACTGTTAAGGTATTTACTAGGAGTTTCCCATTGGTGTTTATTGTAATATAATTGTGCCAGTGATCACTTTATACCAAGTATGTGTTGTGTGATTTTTGGGCCTTGATTATATTTTACTAGTTGTACCCCGCCATGCGTTGCTGTGGCTCAGCAACACTTGTGCATTTACTGAGCCACAGCAGCCTTCCCCCGTCTCCCAGTCCTCCCCACCATTCCGCCCCCCCCCCCTCATCTTATCTACCATTACCCCCTCCCCTGTCCCTCGTCCTCCCCACCATCCCCCACCCCTGTCCCCTCGTCCTCCCCACCATTCCGCCCCCCCCCTCCCCTCATATTGTCTACCATTACCCGCTCCCCCGTCCCTCGTCCTCCCCACCATTCCCCACTCCCTTGTCCGATACATTCCCAAATGAACTGATGTTTCCATCAGAAAATTGGTAACATCAAATGATCTTATGTTCCCATCACTGAAATATAAGAAAAACAGTTAAAAAACAAAATGAAAAACAATGAAAAAATAAAAAAATAAACTATACTCGTGAAATGAGTGGTATGGTAAACAACAAAGCTCAATTCCAACGCAATGTCACACAAAATAATTAAATCGAAATGGAAATAAATTTATATCTATGAAAATTCAATTTATCAATGAAATCAGAAACATTGAAATGGAATCATAAAATATTTAATATAGCGTGTGTTGCTCTTACATGCAACAGATGGCCTTGTTTAAAAAAAAACATGCTTTTACCTGTCACAGGTGTGGCATCTTTACTTATTCTCACCTAATGAATGGTATGATAAACAACACAGCTCAATTCCAATGCAATGTCACAAAATAATTAAATCAAAATGAGAATAAATTGATATCTATGAAAATTCAATTTATCAGTGAAATCGGAAACATTGAAATGGAATTTGTGACATATTTTGTATAGTGTGTGTTGCTGTTACGTGCAACAAATGGTGTTGTTTAAAAAAAACATGTTTTTACCTGTCACAGGCGTGGCATCAATATAGTACATATATAAAAACATGCGCATATTTGAATGGAATGTTATGTCAAAATTTCAATGCAATCTGTGAAGATCTTTTGGAGATTACAGCGTGTGCTGCTCTTACGTCCAACAGATGGCACTTTTTTTTATAAAGCATGTTTTTTCCTTTCACAGGTGAGGCATGTATATAGCGGGCATATAAAAACACGCGCTTATTCTTATGCAATGTTGTGTCAAAATTTCAAAGCAATCGGTAAAGAGGTTTCGAAGATTTCCCTCACACGAAACACACATGAAAAAAACAGTTTATAAAAACATGTTCTCGTCACAGACGTGACATCTATATAGTATGTATATAAAAACCCGCTTGGCTGCAAATGGAACATTGTGTGAAAATTTCAAAGCAATCGGTGAAGAATTCTCGGATATTAGCGATTTTGAACAAACGAACATTTACATTATTATTTACATAGATTTCACTGTGGCGAGTGTGACATTCATTGCAAGTGGGCTGCAGGGTGTACCATGTAGTGTTACATGTCAGTATGACAAGACCTTGAGTATAATCTTTAATTGTGGGACACATGAAGGATTCAGTGAGAGTTAAATGTAAGTAATTAACTACACCTATAAGGCCCCCTCCCCGCTCAGCTCGTTGTCGCCGTGTGGGGGCTTAG
The DNA here is from genome assembly GCF_040958095.1 of Procambarus clarkii. Lineage (NCBI taxonomy): Eukaryota > Metazoa > Arthropoda > Malacostraca > Decapoda > Cambaridae > Procambarus > Procambarus clarkii. Next base: position 19,849,776 of record NC_091212.1, on the reverse strand, counting down.
TGGGCGGCTGCCGGAGTGTGATGCTCCTTGGGACAGTCCTCTGTCCTTTTTTTTTTTTTTTTTTTTTTTTTTTCTAGCCTTGTGCTCCTGCTGCCGTCCTCTCCAATTCTGCTGGGCATCTTTTCCTTTTCCTTCTGTTTCGTTTTTCTCCCCCCTCTTCTCCTATCTGCTTGCCGTTTCCTACCGACCTTTTGCTCGTTCTGGTTCTTCCCTTGGACTTCTTCTATTTTGACGCCCGGGTGCTTGAGGAGGCATACTCATGCACCCGTAGAACTGCAGTACCCGACGTTGAGAGCGAGGGGAACCTTTTATTGTCAATCCCCACTTCGTCACTGAACCCGATCTCGACGGACTGTCGGTTTCTTAAGGTGGCGTTTGTGGGGCGTATACTCGCGACGCACCCCTAGGAGGCCCCGGCAAGATCGGCGATAGCTTCTTGTTGGGTGTCCTGCCTCTAATTGTGGCTCCATGGTGGGTGTGGGGGCACATTCGTGAGTGAATTCTTTCTTTCATCAAGATGATTACCCCTGCTTCGGCTTCTTCTGGTTTACCTTCTCAGGCTCGTGGGGTGGGCGACCAAGCCCCCGAGTCGGTCCGTATTGGAAGACCGGGCTCTGTAGCCTCCGCTGCATTGGGCCCCGACCTTGCTCCTCCTTTGGCCTCTCTGACTCCTTCCTCTGGCTCCCCTCCCTCCTCTGTGGTTGGGTCGAGCCCCAAGCCCCCAGTGGTGACTACCTCGTCCCCTGGCGCGGCTCCTTCTCTAGTTGTAACTACTGCGCCTTTTAGCCCCTCTCTCTCTGGGGGTTCTCACCGCCGTCCTCGTCACGGCCGCCCTCGCTCGTTTCCTTCCAGTTCTGCTACCTATCAAGCCTTGTTTGGTCCCGCTTCGTGGGCCAAATATTTTGATCTCCTCCCTCTTGATTCTGCGCCTCCTGACGATTTCTCCCTCCATCGACATCTCATTGATTCCGTGGATGCCTCCATTACTTTCAACCCCACTCGTCTCGGTACACGTGTCGTTGCTGCTCCTTCTCAGGATGCTGCTTCCCGCTTGGCTGCCTTATCCTGCCTTGGCGAGACCCCCGTTCGGGTCTCGAAGAACGTTCAGTTGAATGCCAGTGTTGGCACTATTTTGCTCCCGCCCCATGTTGCGACCGGTGTTCGGGACCTGCGCGACTGCCACGACGATATTCGACATATCCTCGCTGCCCAGGGCCACTCTATTCTCCAGGTGGACACGTTTACTCGTCCCCCTCGTGGTAGTCGCCGTCAACCCCTCCGGGTTGTGAAGATTACCTTTGATGGTAGGACCCTTCCACCCTCTGTCATTCTTGCTGGTGCCAGGTGCTCTGTCCAGGAGTACATTCCTTCTCCTCGGCTCTGCAACAAGTGCTGGAGGTTTGGGCATGGTGCCCTCCGCTGCTCCGGGACTGTCTCTCTCTGTCCTTTGTGTGGTGGCGAAGGTCACTCTAAGTCGGAGTGCGCTTCTCCCCAGGCTCGTTGCCTCAACTGCGGTGAGGCCCATCCTGCCTTCTCCCGTGCGTGTGTCCATTACAAGCTTGAGGCAGCCGTCCTCAACTTGAAGCACCGGGAGCGTTTATCTTTTCCTGAGGCGAGGCGCCAGGTTCGCCGGTTCCCGCCTTATGCTAATATCTCTTATGCTCGCGTGTTGCGCTCTTCCTCTCCTCGTCCTTCCCGCCTTCCTCAGACTCACAACCGTTTCCGGGCCTTGGACCCTGATGCGCCCACTGCCCCCTCCTCTGTCCCTTTGGGTTCTCTCCCGAAGGATCCTCCTCCTGGTCCTCTGTCTGGGGTTCCCCTTCCTTCTACCCGGTCTGTCGTGTCTTCTGTGTCTTCTTCCTCGTCCCCCTCCGATCCTCCTTCCCATCCTCTTCCTCCATCTATCGGCTCTCCCCGCCGCCTGTCGGTGCGGGCGGATGTCCATCGCTCTCCTAACGGCCGTCGTGTGTGCTCTCGTTCGGCTTCTCCTGTTGAGACACTGGAATCCGTTGCCCGGTACGTAGTTGCTGGGACACCGGTCTCTTTAAGTCAGAAGCGTAAGCCTGGCTCCTCTCCTTCCTCTTCCCCGGCGGGTAAGAAGGCTTCGCTTTCTTCCTCAGCTCCTCCTCCTGGCTCTGTTGCTCCTTCCCCTCCCGTTTCAGTGCTTGCGCCCCCTGTTCCTGCTATGGAGGTTTCTTTGGCCCCTGCTTCCCTTTCGGTTGCTGCTCTTGCTGGGGTGCGCTCCTCTCTTTCTACTCCCCCTCTTCCTGCTGCTGTCCTTGACTGCTCCTCTCCATTGTCTCCTCCTCCTCCTCCTCCTCCTCCTCCTCCGGACCCTGCCTGCCCACCTCTGATCTGTTCTCCCGTTTCCTTCCCTCCGTCTTTGCTCAGTTTACCCATGCCCCCTAACCCTGACTTTGCTGACCCTGATCCCGACCCTGATATTCTTTAACGTGCTCTGTTGCTCTTTCGCCTTTGTTTCTTCCTTGTTCTCTGTTTTTGTCCTTTCTCTTCTCGTCGTTGTCCATTCTTCAATGGAACGTTCGAGGTTATTACGCCAATTTCCTCGAACTCCAACTTCTGGTTTCGCGGTTTTCACCCCTTTGTGTCTGTCTCCAGGAGCCAATGCTTGGTGCTCGTCCTGGTCGTTTTCGTGGCTATTCCTTTCTCTCCCCCCCCCCCAGCCATTGCTGGGGCTTCTAATTCTTCTGCTCTCTTGATTCGGGCTGATGTTCCCTTTGTTCCTTTACTTTTTCCTTCGCCTCTCCATTGTTCTGCTGCTCGTATCTTTGTGGGGAAATGGTACACAGTTTGTTCCATTTATCTCCCCCCGAGTGTCCCGCTCTCTCTTCCTGATTTGAATCACCTCCTAGACTCCTTGCCGGAGCCTGTGCTCCTGCTGGGTGACTTCAATTGTCGTCATTCTCTTTGGGGTGACGTTCTGACGAATACCCGGGGTCGCCTCCTTGAGCCGTTTCTCCTCTCTTCTTCCCTGTCTCTTCTGAATTCTGGTGAGCCCACTCATTTGGACTCTCGAACTCGCACCCTTTCTTGTCTTGATCTTTCTCTCTGCTCTTCTTCTCTTTACTTAGATTTCACGTGGCAGGTTCTTGATAACCTCCATGGAAGTGATCATTTCCCCATCCTTGTTTCCTTTTTCTCTTTTCGCCCTTCCCTCTCTTTTCCTAGGTGGCAGTTTGCTAAGGCAGACTGGACCCTATTTTCCCTCAGTGCTACTCTCTCTGACCTCTCCCTTCTGCCCCTCTCTCGCGCTCTCCTCCTTTTTCATGACACTGTCTTCGACGCTGCCCTCCGCTCTATTCCTCGCTCTTCCTCTCGGGGTCCACGGAAGTGCGTTCCCTGGTGGAATGCGGACTGTGCTCGGGCTGTCCGCTGTAAGCGTGCAGCCTGGAAGAAGCACCGCCGTAGGCAGACGACCGATTCTTTTCTTTTCTTTCGGAAAGCGAGTGCGGTGGCCCGTAGGGCCATCCGTACGGCTAAACGTGAATGTTGGGCATCTTATGTCTCGACAATTACGTCCGAAACCCCTCTGGCCCAGATCTGGAAGCGTATCCGCAAGATAGCGGGTAAGTTCGTTCCCGATGTTTCACCGGTCCTTCACCTCCATGATACTCTTGTGGCGGACCCGTTGCGGGTCGCTTCCGAACTGGGTTCCCACTTTTCTTCTGTTAGCTCTGGTCTTCATCTTCCCCAATCTTTCCTTCTTCGTAAACCTGTCCTTGAGTCTCGTCCTTTAGATTTCTGCACTCATCTTCAGCTTCCCTATAATGATCCCTTCTCTCTCTCTGAACTTCGTTCTGCCCTGGCCCTCTGCGGTTCTACGGCGGCGGGCTCCGATGGTATTCATTATGAGATGCTTCGCCATCTCCCTCCGAGCACGTCTCAGTATTTACTGAGTCTGTATAATCGGATCTGGGAGTCGTCGTCAGTCCCTGAGGACTGGCTCGATGCCGTTGTCCTCCCTGTTCGCAAACCGGGGTCTCTGGGTACTTCCCCTAAGGACTTTCGCCCTATTGCTCTCACAAGTTGTGTCTGCAAACTCTTTGAACGTATGGTTAATATTCGTCTGATGTGGTTCCTGGAACACCATCACCTCCTCTCCCCTTCTCAATTTGGTTTCCGCAAGTGCCGCAGCACGACAGATGTCCTGGTGAACTTGGAGGTCTATATTCGTACTGCTTTTGCTGCGAAGACCTCCGTTGTTGCCGTCCTTTTTGACCTAGAAAAGGCTTACGACACCACTTGGCGTTATCATATCCTATCTCAACTTCATTCTTTTGGCCTTCGTGGTCATCTCCCTCTCTTTCTCCGCAGCTTCCTCTCTCGTCGTTCCTTTCGGGTGCGCCTTGGTACCGCTCTGTCTCCCTCTTTTCAGCAATACGAAGGTGTGCCCCAGGGTAGTGTTCTGAGCACTACTCTTTTTCTGGTTGCCCTCAATGGTCTTCTTTCCTCTCTTCCTTCTGGTGTATTCTCCGCTCTCTATGTCGATGATCTTACCCTTTGTTGTCAGGGTGATGATTCGCCTCTCCTTCAACGCCGGCTTCAACTTGCAATTGATGCCGTGTCGTCTTGGGCCACAGGTCATGGCTTCAAGTTCTCTACTTCTAAGACTTGAGCCATGACTTTTACGCGGAAACGGGTTGTTCTTCGTCCCTCTTTGTCACTTTATGGTCATCCCCTTGAATACAAAGATTCCGCGAAGCTTTTGGGGTTATTCCTTGACACTCGTTTGTCTTGGTCTCCCCATATCTCTTACCTCCGTGTTGAGTGCTCTAAGGCCCTTACCCTCCTTCGGGTCTTGTCCCATACTTCTTGGGGGGCAGATAGGCGCACTCTCCTTGCTTTACATTCCTCTCTCGTCCTGTCTAAGCTCGATTATGGTTGCCCTGCTTACTCGTCTGCTTCTCCTTCTACTCTTCGCCGTCTTGATGCTTTGCACCATACTGGGTTGCGCCTCAGTTCTGGTGCCTTTCGTTCGACTCCCGTCCTTAGCTTGTATGTTGACACTGGCTTCCTGTCTCTCCAGGACCGCCGTGATCGCTACTGTCTTCGCTATCTTGCGCGGTCCTTGCAACATCCTTCCTCTCGCCTCTGTCGTGCTTTAACTTTTACCCCTCCTGCGGTTCCTGTTCCTCTTCACCACCTCCCTCTTTCTGTCCGGTTATCTCGCCTACAGGATTCTCTTTCCGTTCGTATTTCTGATGTTTCTCCTCGTGTTGTTCCTTCTTTGCCCCCGTGGTGGGTCCCTCTTCCGCGGTTTTGTACATCCTTGACTCGTATCACTAAAGCTTTTACCCCTCCTACGGTTCTAAAACGCCTTTTCCTCGAGCACTTTTCTTCTCACTCCCGCTCAGTTTCTGTCTTCACCGATGGGTCTAAGTCAGCGGACGGTGTTGGCTACTCTGTTGTTTTTCCTGATCGCACTTATATGTGTCGCTTGCCTCTGGAGACTAGCATCTTTACAGCGGAACTTTATGCTATTCTCTATGCTCTTCGTCTCCTGCTTTCTCGTTGTCAGTCTTCCTTTGTGGTTGTTGTTGACTCTCGTAGTGCCCTCATGGCTCTCGGGTGCTTTAATCCAGTTCATCCAGTAGTTGTCGAGATCCAGCATTGGCTGTTTCTCGTTCACAGTAAATTTAAGTCGGTTGAATTTTGTTGGGTTCCCAGCCATATTGGCGTGTCTTTAAATGAGCGTGCGGATGCTGCCGCTAAGGAAGCTGTCCGCTCTTGTCCCATCTCTCGTAAAGGCATTCCGTATTCCGACTTTTACCCGGTTATCCATTCCTCAGTCCTTACCCGTTGGCAGGCTTCTTGGTTGTCTCTTACTGGTAACAAGCTACGTACTCTTAAATGTTGTGTTTCCTCGTGGCCGTCCTCCTTCCACCGTAACCGGCGGTGGGAAACAGCTCTGGCGAGGTTGCGTATTGGCCATACTCGCTTAACCCATGGTCACTTGATGGAGCGCCGCCCTGCTCCTTATTGTCCTAGTTGCATTGTCCCTCTTACGGTCGTGCATGTCCTTCTTGAATGTCCTGACTTCCAGGACGAGCGTGTGTCTTGCTTTCCGACCGCCCCTCGCGGTCACCTGTCCCTCGATAGAATTCTTGGTGACTCGGATACTTTTGATATCGTTCGCCTTATGCGTTTTTGTTCTCGTATTGGCATCCTTGGTGATATTTAGCGCCCTTTGATTATTTTGCGTATTTGATGGTGCTACATAGCCTTCCCGGTTTGGTGCCTTCTTTTGATAATTACTTACTTACTTACACCTATAAGGGGTAACACATTGCTTGATGGGAGGAACAGTGATGTTGAGACAGTCTTGAGATTAACAGTTATATGTTCGTGGGACACCTTATTGATCACTCTAGCTAATTAGTGTCATTAGCATCACATAAGTGAATCCACACAATAGTGAGGAACTGTCAGAAGGGCGACAGTAAGTTGCGTTAACGTAATTTGCTCTAGTTTAATTATCTGTCCAGGGAACAGATAATTAGTGGCTCAAGTTAATTGGGGATAATTAACGTCAAAGGGTTTGACTGTTGGAGGGCGAAGTCAATTGGTCTAGCATAATTAATTGGTTTAATTAGATCTGTCTGTGGGATAGTTGATTAGGTTAATTATTGGTAATTAACACCTCCACATGAATTTACAAGTGTATTGTTGACACTTAGGCAGTGCGATAGGATAACGTAATACGAGTAATATTAATTATCAGTCTTTGGGACAGTTAATTAATTGTTCTAGTTAATTAGTGTAATTAATATACTATGTGTAAAGGCCAAGACTTGAGAGAAACTGTCAATAGACTAATAGTGGGGTTAACGTAATTCATTGTGCATTAATTAGCTTGTCAGTAATTAATAACAACTCACTGAATGCTTAATGGGTCATGTGTGATGTAATTAAGGGCGAGCAAGTTAGTGTGTTGACAGTTGAGTGTCTGAGAGACACGTTTGTGTTAGTGTAAACAAATTGTTGCCGATTGCTGTTGACAGTCATCGTAATTAATCATTGTTGATCAATTAGAGTAATTTTCATTCTATTGGTTGATTGTGTCTTGAGAGTCAAGTGTTAACATAGAATTGATAGTTTACTTGTGGTGTCGTTTAACCTCTTAGTCGTTACAATCTCAGTGCAGTGGGGCTGCAAGAATTGTCTTAGCAAGTTGTGGTTTTAGATTTATATTGCAGAGGGCTGAGAATCATTTTGATTACAATGTTGCGCCGTCAGTGAGCACTCCAAATTGTTCAAGTTAGTTCAGTTCAGCCTTGCGGCAATTGACAGGAGTCGTTGCTATACTTGGTTGTTGATTAGCTGTATTTAATATGCCATTGAAAGACATTAACATAAGGTAAAATAGTTGTTGTAGTAGTTTAGTCCTTTATTTTAATAAACATATTGTTATAGAGAATGGTCTTTATGTCAATACCTCCTGTAATATTGCTCTACTTACCAATATTCTGCATAGTACTACGTCATGTGAACTTTAATGAAGGCCTGCTTCTGGGAATTTGAAACCCAATTCATAATGCCACACATCAAATAATTTGACGTGAAATCCCGTGACCTATTCGTATTAATTTGCACCTGTGTTATGGCCCTACTGGGACGCAACCGGGTTCTTCTCTGATGGTATTAGAGTTTGGGTATCCGGCCCCAAGTTAGTAGAGGCTTTCAAGGGGTGTGTTCCGTAACGCAAGTTAAATTAAAGGGGGAGGGATACAAATGTTCCAATTTATATATATTCACCCCCACCATAAATAAATAACAGTTGCATACGGGGGTTATAACTACACGATAATGTACAGGGTTGTCTTCCTTCGAAGACACTGGATGCTCCACGGTGCTCACTCTGGGTAGTCCTGGTTCCTTCTTCCGTGGCCCACGATGAATCCTCTATGATTCTATAGGCGAATCTACCCTGGCCACAGGCCAGCCAAATCACAGTCCCACTGGGTGCTCTGTCGTGGAGGCCTTCAACCACAATCCAGCCTGTAGCTGGCAGGTACCGATCAGCTCCGCTGTGTAGGCCACTCCACGACCAATACTAGGGTTGCAAGCCCTAGGCAGGAGCCTCGTGTGATCCCGCTGATCACTCTCCTCACTAAGCACCACAGTGGCTAGTCTCTTCTACCAGCCAGCCCCGGATAAGGCAATTCCCGACACTGCCACGCCTCAGGCAGGCTAATACTCTCAACAGAGGTCGTCCAGGGGTGACTCACTGCTTCTTCAAAGCAGACTGGCGAAGAGACCTTGGCTGCCTTGGGTAGACTGATCCATCGTCCAATACAGCAGTCCCAGGTCGACTCTGCAATCAGACACGTCATTAATACTGGGACGCTCTAGGGAACCTCACTTACAGGCTTAGACACAAACGTCCACCTCTTCATTCCATAGATGGCATTGCTGCCTAAGCGCCACCTCACCAGAGGTCAGCAGCGGCTATGTTACGAGCTGATTAAGACGGGAATCCAGCACCTGTGCCAGTATATCCCGTCCTTACTAGATGGCGTTGTCCATTTGAAGTGGGTTTCGGGAGCGGACTCACAGATGGCATTGTCGTCACTGCTCCGTGCTCCAACGCTGGACTCGGGTCCGTAACAACCTGCAATTGGCGGAGGTCGACGACCTAGTGGATAGGGACTTCAACTTCATTGAAGTCCTGGCGGCTGTTATTTCCTTTCTATGGTCTTTTGCCTTAAGTATAATCTGCTACCACACTTAATGTGTTAGCTAAGCAGTCTTTCCGTTGGAGGTCCTCCTCCTAAGAGTGGTAAGCATAGATAAATCTCACAATTGCTGGTTTTTCTATCATAGCCACTCCAATTTACAAGTTGCAAGGAAAAGCCTAAGAAGGTCACCTGTCCTTAGGGCGCCTGACAGCTGAGTAGACAGCGCTTTGGATTCATAGTCGTGAGGTTCCAGGTTCGATCCCCGGTAGAGGCAGAGACAAATGGGCAAAAAGTTTCTTTCACCCTGATGCCCCTGCTACCTAGCAGTAAATAGGATCCTGGGAGTTAGACAGTTGCTACAGACTGTTTCCTGGGGATGTGTAACAAAAAGGAGTCCTGGTCGAGGACCGGGCCGTGGGGACGCTAAGCCCTGAAATCATTTCAAGATAGTTAACCAGATTTTTTTAAATCTTTTATGTTGGTCACAGATGCTACTGCCGTCTATCTATGCAGAGTGTCAGCTGCTATATAACGTAGTGTTGGTAACGATCGGCGTACCCGGGAATAGGCTTAGGAGAGTGACGGACGACAGTGAGGTGCCTGCTGTGACGTGCTGCTAGCCCTGTCGCTAGAGGCTTCTTCCAGAGGTTCGCTACCCCTGAATTGGTTGTTTCGTGACCCCGATCAGCATATGGCTGAGGTCCTCTGCCAGCAAGCGGCTGGAGAATGATAACGGGGTATAGGCACCTCGTGATACTGTGTTGGTGCATTGGCTCACATAAAAGGTGAACTCGCCAATGTTTCTCAGTACGAGTGGAAAAGGTACTGAATGAGGGAAGTGCTGGGGTTGAGGAACACTGCATGTGAGCGCCCGGTGTCCTGAGTGAAAGTGATACCAATGTATATAAGTATAGTAATAACTTATTTATTATAGTTTAAAGGGTTTAAGTATAAATATATTGGAGAAGGAAATAGTGTTTTGTTCGTCCCCTCCCCCCCCCCCTTATATATTCTTTGCACTATATAGTCAAATCTTGAGAGCATACTACCGACTTGGGGTTGGATACAACAAACAAGGTTCATCCATCAAGAACCCAGTTACTGGTCCATAGTGACCGTACCATTATTTAATTATAAATTTATTGTGGTTGATAGGTTATAATTCTTGTTCTACTAATTCAGATTTTGTATTATTGTATTATTTTTCCAAACACATGTCATTACCACAATATGTTGATAATTTAGTTTTATGCAATATTTTGAGTTCAATTGTTCATATCTGATACTTAGACATGCATATGTTCTTCATGCTCTTCTTCCAATTAATGCATTGTTACTATGATTTTTCACTGAGTAAGATTAAGTTCTAATTTTTGTGTACATGCCGAGCAGCGTCAGTATTAACGCACACCTGATCTGTCTTTTTCATGTGTAATCTGATATTTTGCATATAAGCTATTATTGAATGCCACTGAGATCTTTCAGAATCATTGTATTAGCTTGCCGGAGTTTTGTCGACAAGGGATGTCGACTTGGTAGCAGGTCCGAGCGGTGTCAGCTTTCAAATTGTAAGACCGTTGGAGAATAGCCAATCACAGAGGCAGCTAGGCCTATGATGTCATTTCCCATAGAGTTGGCAAGCGCGCTCCTAAGTGGCTGCGGCCAGTATCTCACAGACCTAAAACAGGGTAGGACGTCAGTGTGCTGGATATATATTTTACCTCACTCAATAAAGTCCTGTGAAGCGATCAAGTGTCTCTCTTCAGACCCAAGCAAGTTCCAATCAACCAACCAAGCACGAATACATGTTTCTGTCCCTCCGTGCAGTTCTCTATTTTCCCAGTTTATCTTTCCATGGCTGAAGTCACCCATGATCAACATTTTAGATTTATTCCTGCAGGCAGTAGAAGCCACTCTCTCTATTATGTCATGGATGTCATGTTGTTCCTGTCATACTCCAGTCTGGATCTTGCCATTTAACATGGGGGTTATATGATAGTAGTAGTAGGCATCCTTCAGTCTTGGGAGACTGTGGAGTTGCGCCCTGGTAGTCAATCCTGGTGCAGCATCTTGCGTAACTGATGAGGCCAATCCAAGAGTGGCAGTCCATCCCACACCAAGCACAAGCGAAGTCCGATTCTGGTCTGTCTTCCTGGCTACCGGCTCTTCTTCTCTGTCTCTTTGCCTCCGATTTCTTGGCAAGTGACTCTTGGAGAGTCAACTTGGAGAGACCTCTTTGAACAGATTGCCCCCAGGCTGAACGGTCTGCGGCCAGTGTCTCCCTCATAGCAAAATCGACGTCCATGGCTTTCAGGTTCCTCTTGCATACGTCTTTGTACCGTAGCTGGGGCTTGCCTGTTGGACGCTTTCCCTTCATTAGCTCTCCATACAGGAGATCCTTGGGGATCTTATATATTACTACTGACATTATCCTTGGTCTCCCCCCACCTCCATTGTTATAGTGCCTGCTCTGAAATCTCCACATCCTGGGATGTCCATCTCTTAAAAACTCCATGCCTTCCTTATCAGCAGAGCCACTCCTCATCTTCCCTCTTTCTCTTTCCTTACTATATAGTAGCCCTGTGGAAACACTTCATTTGTTATGATGCCTGAGAGTTTTGTTTCTTTGATTGGTATTACATTAGGATTTTCTTCTTGTGTCCTTTCTACAAGTTCACTTATTTTATTCGTAATTCCATCTATGTTTGTGTACATCACTTTGAAGCTCACTTTCGTCTGTCCATCCTCACATAATTTTACTCTTGCAGGCTGTTCCTTTGGTGCAGACAGTTGCTCCATGAACTGTACTGCATGGGTGGGGTTGATGTGCTGTGCGATACTTAACAAGGATTCAGAGGATGCTGGGGTGGGGCATGGTTCAAGGGGTGGCCGGGAAGAAAGGAGGGCTTGGGGGTGGGGGAGAAAGGAGGGCTTGGGTGTGTAGGGGAGAAGGGAGTGCTTGGCTGGTAAGGGGAGAAAGGAGGGCTTGGGGTGAAGGGGGGGGGGGGGAAGGCGGACTGGGTGATCACATAATGTGGAGCTGGTAGGGTTTGGGGCAGGCAGGACTTCTATTGGGTGGAAGGTGGGGGGTGATGCTCCTCTCATTGGGGCTGCTGAACTGCATGTGGACAGTTCCTCACTCCTGTCTGGGATTGAAGGGTTTGGGGCTGTGGTTCCCTGATTTCCTTCTCTCTCTCTCCCTCTCCCTCTCCCTCTCCCTCTCCCTCTCTCTCTCTCTCTCTCTCTCTCTCTCTCTCTCTCTCTCTCTCTCTCTCTCTCTCTCTCTCTCCCTCTCCCTCTCCCTCTCCCTCCCTCCCTCTCCCTCCCTCCCTCTCCCTCCCTCCCTCTCCCTCCCTCCCTCTCCCTCCCTCCCTCTCCCTCCCTCTCCCTCTCCCTCTCTCTCTCTCTCTCTCTCTCTCTCTCTCTCTCTCTCTCTCTCTCTCTCTCTCTCTCTCTCTCCCTCTCTCTCTCTCTCTCCCTCTCTCTCTCCCTCTCCCTCTCCCTCTCCCTCCCTCTCCCTCTCTCTCTCTCTCTCTCTCTCTCTCTCTCTCTCTCTCTCTCTCTCTCTCTCTCTCTCTCTCTCTCTCTCTCTCTCTCTCCCTCTCCCTCTCTCTCTCCCTCTCTCTCTCTCTCTCTCTCTCTCTCTCTCTCTCTCTCTCTCTCTCTCTCTCTCTCTCTCTCTCTCTCTCTCTCTCTGCACTCCTTCCATGCATCTGCAGCCCTCATTTTTTCGTTCCTTGTCATATCCCTCTGAAGGAATACCGTTTTGAACTTTGTTACATGTAACAGTCTGTTCGTCCTTGCTAGAAGGTCCTCTTTCATGCTCTCGTTCATGAATACTACCTTTATCATCCCGTATCGGTCCTAGTTGCATTGGCCAAGCCTGAAAACCTTTTCTATATTTTGTTGAGCCCTCTCTATCTGTACCCTTATCAAAATCTGTCACTGCAGCTTTGTCCTTAAATTCTCCTCTCCAATCTGACTGGAACCTGCTTATCCCCTCATACATACTAGGACTACTGCTCTTTTCCTTTCTATCACCTGAACAGTACATCTTGCTGCTTCCTGAAGAGTAGCTTCTTTCATGGCAACTTCCTTTACTGCAGACACAGCATCTGGGCTCTTTCTAATCATATCTGCATATGAGGCTTGTACTGTAGAAGTTCCTTCAATTGATACATTACCAGCTTCCTGATGGGCTGGTTCGTGTCTAATACTGAGTAGGATTCTCTTTCAGGCTTTTTATCTCATCCTTTTCGGCCTTCAGCTCATCCTGCAGGTTGGTTATTGTCACCATCAATACCCTCAGTTCTTTACTGAATTGACTTCACACGCGAACGATCATCTCCTTAATTGGTCATCTTGACCCTGGCCTCCACCTGTGTTTTGGTATCTCCCTGCCATGTTTGTTTCTTATCCTTATGTGTAGGGACAGTGATGTGAGAAGGGTGGGCAAGGGTGTGTGTGTGTGTTTGGGAGGATGTTGCGAGAGCGAGCGAGCGAGCGAGCGAGCGAGAGCGAGAGCGAGAGAGAGAGAGAGAGAGAGAGAGAGAGAGAGAGAGAGAGAGAGAGAGAGAGAGGGGGGGGGGAGGGGGGGGGGGAAGAGGGAGAAGGGGAGATGTGGGTGAGAGTGTGGATGGGGGAGGATATATGTGTGCGTGTGTGTGTGGGTGAGAGTGGGGATGGGGGAGGATATATGTGTGCGTGTGTGTGTGCGTGCACGCGCGAACAGGGGAGGGTAAAAGAAAAAGTGAGTGAGTGGCAACTAGCGGGTGTAAACGCGTTACTCATCCAGCGGCGGAGTTTACGACGCGGTGGGTCACGCCGCGCGCTCTTTATTGGTTTATGTGAACAAGCACAAGCAGCCAGCCTTGTCGCCCTCGAGGGGCTTGTGACTTACAAGCCTCTTATGGATATTCCTAAATGAATAGAACAATTTCTGAAGGCATCAGATAATAACAAGTATTCATTATAGTTTACATATCTACGAAGTTAATAAATAATTATTGTTGCTTTTTGTGAACGTTTCATCCGTGTGGTAACCCACACTAGGGACACCATCACATACTGTGTAAGATGATCAGATCGGAGTCTTGATGCCCAGTATTACTGACCCGCCACCAACCCTGCCACTATAATATGAATGCAACACAACCTACAAGTGAATAACATAGAGTACTACACGACCCAGGACTAGAATGGTTTTACAAGTTAGTGTTAGTGTCCACTGTAGTGTTCGTGACCACCAGAGTGTTCGTGACCACCATAGTGTTCGTGACCACCAGAGTGTTCGTGACCACCATAGTGTTCGTGACCACCATAGTGTTCGTGACCACCAGAGTGTTCGTGACCACCATAGTGTTCGTGACCACCCGAGTGTTCGTGACCACCAGAGTGTTCGTGACCACCATAGTGTTCGTGACCACCGTAATATTCGTGACCACCGTAATATTCCTGACCAGAATAGTGTTCGTGACCACCATAGTGTTCGTGACCTACATAGACTTTGTGTTCACCGCAGTTTTCTTGTCCATTATAGTGATCGTGATCACTGTATTGTTCGTGTCCACCGCAGTGTTAGTGTCCACCATAAGGTTAGTGTCCATCGAAGTGTTCGTTACCTCCGCAGTATTCGTGACCACCGTATTGTCCGTGTCCACCGTGGTGTTCGTGACCAGCATAGTGCTCGTGTCCACAATAGTGTTAATGGGTATCTCTTCTGCAGGGTCAGTTCGTTGGAAAGGTACAGAAGATATTTGCAGCTATGCCTTTAAGTGACAGTTTTGACTATGAGAAAGTAAAGGCAGCCATCCTTACTGTTTATCAACTGGTTCCTGAGGTTTATAGGCAAAAGTTTAGACAACTGAGACGAGACCCAAGTCAAACCTTGGTAGAATTTGTACAAGAAAAATATAATATGTTTAATAAATGGTTAGATGCTGAAAAAATTAGGGATCTGAACTCTCTAACAAAATTTACGCTTAGTAGAAGAATTTTTATCTTGTGTACCTTTTAATGTGACTTTGTATTTGGCAGAGGAATTACCCAGAGATATTTATGAGTTGGCTAAATTAGCAGATAAATATGAGTTGATTCATAAAGTATCTTTTAAAAATAAAACTCATTCAACTAGACAAGGATCTGGTCGAGCACTAAACTCCTCAGTCAGATTTGGGTCCCAAATGTACCCAACAGTAGGTCAAGGAAACACTTTTCAAAGGTGCCAGGTGGTAAAGAGAGTAATGTGAAGCCCAAAGAGGATCACACTAGTAATAAGCCTCACCCAGAACTGAAACAGTGTTCTTACTGCCATAGGAAGGGTCATGTTGTTAAGAGTTGTTGGTTACTTCACCCAGAAAAGAGGCCTATGGCACTCACAGTGTGTGATGGGAGGAAAACCAAATGTGTAGCAAAAATAATGGAAAAAAAGCACTTGCTATAAATCATTTTGGAGAGTTTATATCAAATGAAAAAATACAGTGTGCATATGGTTTGTGGCATGATGTTAAAATTTTGAGTGATACAGGAGCAACCCAATCTTTGAGAGAGTGTTACAATATATACAGTCTACAGAGACAGGGAAGGTAATGATTATACAGGGAATCACCGGAGATTTCCAGATTGTACCCTTAAGGGTCACAGTCTGGATACCAAGGGTCAAGTCACAGTTAAGTCAAGTAAACCTTGACTGTGATTTTATTAAAGGCAAAAATTTAGTAGGTGTTAGTCCTAAATTACAAGTTGCTGGCATTGACCTAATTGTGGGGAATATTCTTGCTGGTAATCGAGTTAAAAAGAGATGACCACCCAGACGTGATTAGGGCACGGACAAATTCTGAGGACAAGGTAATGAGCATGTTCCGTGACCCAGTCAAAATAAGAGTCTCAAATATCACAAACTTCCAATAATATAAGTCAGGACACAAAATTATAGGTTAACAAATCAAATAGTGAAGTGGATCTTTGTGACACTTTTATGACCAAGTTGGAAGAAGCAGCTGGGCACAGGATGGGGAACATCTCCACCAAACCACCTAGGAAAAGGGGTAGGGGAGAGTGCAGTCCAGTTACCACATCTGGCTCTTCAGACTTGAGATCAAAATAAAATTTTATTTATCAGCAATGAACTGATCCTACGTTGACTGACTCGCATAATAAGGCAGTAACTGAACTAGAAGCAGAATCGGAGGCTATGACTTATTACTACACTAAAGAGGTGTTGATGCAGAAGTGGAGACCTAGGAGCTCACCTGTATCACACACTTGGGAGGTAGTTAATCAAGTGGTCCTACCGAGAGGTTATAGAGAAAAGGTGCTAAGTGTAGCCCATGATTCACCAATAGGCGGTCATCAGGGTACTGCAAAAACATATAATAAAATAAGCAAGTACTTTACCTGGCCTGGATTAAAGAAAGATGTCATCCAGTATTGTAATGAATGTCCGTATGTGTAAAAACTGGCAAACCACACTAGGTAATACCAAAAGCCCCTTTACAACCAATTGTGGTGGCTGAAGGACCCTTTACCCATATTATAGTTACCACCATAGTGTTCGTGACCACTATAGTGTTCGTGACCACCATAATCTTCGTGACCACCATAGTATTCGTGACCACCATAGTATTCGTGACCAACGTATTATCCGTGTCCATCATAGTGTTCGTGACCACTGTAGTGTTCGTGTCCACTTTAGTGTTAGTGTCCATCGTAGTGTTCATGACCACCGAGGTGTTCGTGACCACCGTAGTGTTTGTGGGAACCGACCTGTGAGATTTATATTTATTTAATTTATATGAATTTATATAGAATTTATATTTACGTTAATTTATATACTTCGATAGCAATTTGTATGATGTTAAGTGGACTGTATTTCTGCAATAATCTCACAAGTTGATCCATACACATTAGGGGGGGTTTATATTAAATTTATATATATATGCAGCCAATCAAACTACAGTATTAAACTACATATATTAGTATACATTGAGGAGGTTCCTTATCTTAGTGTACAGCCAGCTTAGTCCACCAGATATAACTAGGATGTAGACACCAAATTATCCTCTTTGAGGCAGCTTCCATCACCCAGTAACTGATATACCAAGCCTGCTTCCTCTTCTTGTTCCTGTCAAAGGGCGCTAGCTATAAAGCCAGAATCCTAATATATGACAGGTATATCAGAGAAAACACTGTATAATGATTCAGATAAGGACCAAGGCTTAATTACCTTTTTTGAGTCAATCATTTGTGTTCTCACCGGTTCGCCCAATATCTATCTAACATTAATGGCCAAAAATGATTAGATAAACGGGTTTCGGAAAAACACTTCCCTTGTGATTGATGACAGCGTGTTGATGATGGAAGACCTTTGGTTTCCAAAACACTTCGTCCAAGAGAATTTATAGGAGCCGAATTTGGCCCACGACTCTCAGGTCTTAACAACAATGGCTGACCACTCCTTCCTCCTGATGCCTAGCCTACTTTGTCCGGATATCAGTAACTGATAGAAGGGTCACATTTACTTTATTTTGATACTAAAAATTAATTTAATTCAAATAAGATGTTTTATGATGGTAAAAAGTTCAAAGACTAATGTATTTAAAATAATTCCCAACAAATAGCTGGTGAATATATAATAGTATGTGGCAATGATATCCCGTTTTCTATTGACGGAAAATTTCACTACAAGCTACATTTTCTATGGGTTAAATTGTGTATACAATGGCAGCAATATTATCTGCAATTGCATGTAATATTATTAAATGGTGTCGGATTTTCCGACAGTGTTCGTTGTCCATGCAGAGTTCGTGATCACCAGAATGTTCGTGACGACCATAGTGTTCGTGACCACCGTGGTGTTCATGACCACCATGGTGTTCATGACCACCGTGGTGTTCATGACCACCGTGGTGTTCATGACCACCGTGGTGTTCATGACCACCGTGGTGTTCATGACCACCATGGTGTTCATGACCACCGTGGTGTTCATGACCACCGTGGTGTTCATGACCACCGTGGTGTTCATGACCACCGTGGTGTTCATGACCACCATGGTGTTCATGACCACCGGGGTGTTCATGACCACCGTGGTGTTCATGACCACCGGGGTGTTCATGACCACCGTGGTGTTCATGACCACCGTGGTGTTCATGACCACCGTGGTGTTCATGACCACCGTGGTGTTCATGACCACCGTGGTGTTCATGACCACCGTGGTGTTCATGACCACCATAGTCTTCGTGACCAATGTATTGTCTATGTCCATCTTAGTCTTCGTGACCACTGTAGTGTTCATGACCACTGTAGTGTTCGTGACCATCGTAGTGTTCGTGACCACTGTAGTGTTCGTGACCATCGTAGTGTTCGTGACCACTGTAGTGTTCGTGACCATCGTAGTGTTCGTGACCACTGTAGTGTTCGTGGCCACTGTAGTGTTCGTGACCACTGTAGTGTTCATGACCACTGTAGTGTTCGTGACCACTGTAGTGTTCATGACCACTGTAGTGTTCGTGACCATCGTAGTGTTCGTGACCACTGTAGTGTTCGTGACCACTGTAGTGTTCTTGACCACTGTAGTGTTCGTGACCATCGTAGTGTTCATGACCACTGTAGTGTTCGTGACCATCGTAGTGTTCGTGACCACTGTAGTGTTCGTGACCACTGTAGTGTTCATGACCACTGTAGTGTTCGTGACCACTGTAGTGTTCATGACCACTGTAGTGTTCGTGATCATCGCAGTGTTCGTGACCACTGTAGTGTTCGTGACCACTGTAGTGTTCGTGACCATCGTAGTGTTCGTGACCACTGTAGTGTTCGTGACCACTGTAGTGTTCGTGACCAGTGTAGTGTTCGTGACCACTGTAGTGTTCGTGACCAGTGTAGTGTTCGTGACCACTGTAGTGTTTGTGACCACTGTAGTGTTCGTGACCACTGTAGTGTTCGTGACCACTGTAGTGTTCGTGACCACTGTAGTGTTCATGACCATCGTAGTGTTCGTGACCACTGTAGTGTTCGTGACCACTGTAGTGTTCGTGACCACTGTAGTGTTCATGACCACTGTAGTGTTCGTGATCATCGCAGTGTTCATGACCACTGTAGTGTTCGTGATCATCGCAGTGTTTGTGACCACTGTAGTGTTCGTGACCATTGTAGTGTTCGTGACCACTGTAGTGTTCGTGACCATCGTAGTGTTCGTGACCACTGTAGTGTTCGTGACCACTGTAGTGTTCGTGACCAATGTAGTGTTCGTGACCACTGTAGTGTTCATGACCACTGTAGTGTTCGTGACCACTGTAGTGTTCGTGACCACTGTAGTGTTTGTGACCACTGTAGTGTTCGTGACCATCGTAGTGTTCGTGACCACTGTAGTGTTCGTGACCACTGTAGTGTTCGTGACCACTGTAGTGTTCGTGACCACTGTAGTGTTCGTGACCACTGTAGTGTTCATGACCACTGTAGTGTTCATGACCACTGTAGTGTTCGTGACCACTGTAGTGTTCGTGACCACTGTAGTGTTCGTGACCATCGTAGTGTTCGTGACCACTGTAGTGTTTGCGACCACTGTAGTGTTCGTGACCATCGTAGTGTTCGTGACCACTGTAGTGTTCGTGACCATCGTAGTGTTCGTGACCACTGTAGTGTTCGTGACCATCGTAGTGTTCGTGACCACTGTAGTGTTCGTGACCATCGTAGTGTTCGTGACCACTGTAGTGTTCGTGACCATCGTAGTTTTCGTGACCACTGTAGTGTTCGTGACCATCGTAGTGTTCGTGACCATCGTAGTGTTCGTGACCATCGTAGTGTTCGTGACCATCGTAGTGTTCGTGACGACAGTAGTGTTCGTGACCACTGTAGTGTTCGTGACCACTGTAGTGTTCGTGACCATCGTAGTGTTCGTGACCATCGTAGTGTTCGTGACCATAGTAGTGTTCGTGACCACTGTAGTGTTTGTGACCACTGTAGTGTTCGTGACCATCGTAGTGTTCGTGACCACTGTAGTGTTCGTGACCATCGTAGTGTTCGTGACCACTGTAGTGTTCGTGACCACTGTAGTGTTCGTGACCACTGTAGTGTTTGTGACCACTGTAGTGTTCGTGACCATCGTAGTATTCGTGACGACAGTAGTGTTCGTGACCACTGTAGTGTTCGTGACCACTGTAGTGTTCGTGACCACTGTAGTGTTCGTGACCATCGTAGTGTTCGTGACCACTGTAGTGTTCGTGACCATCGTAGTGTTCGTGACCACTGTAGTGTTCGTGACCACTGTAGTGTTCGTGACCACTGTAGTGTTTGTGACCACTGTAGTGTTCGTGACCATCGTAGTGTTCGTGACCACTGTAGTGTTCGTGACCACTGTAGTGTTCGTGACCATCGTAGTGTTCGTGACCATCGTAGTGTTCGTGACCATAGTAGTGTTCGTGACCACTGTAGTGTTCGTGACCACTGTAGTGTTCGTGACCATCGTAGTGTTCGTGACCACTGTAGTGTTCGTGACCACTGTAGTGTTCGTGGCCACTGTAGTGTTCGTGACCACTGTAGAGTTCGTGCCCACCGTAGTGTTCGTGGCCACTGTAGTGTTCGTGGCCACTGTAGTGTTCGTGACCACTGTAGTGTTCGTGACTACTGTAGTGTTCGTGACCATCGTAGTGTTCGTGACCATCGTAGTGTTCGTGACCATCGTAGTGTTCGTGACCATCGTAGTGTTCGTGACCACTGTAGAGTTCGTGACCATCGTAGTGTTCGTGACCACTGTAGTGTTCGTGACCACTGTAGTGTTCGTGGCCACTGTAGTGTTCGTGGCCACTGTAGTGTTCGTGACCACTGTAGTGTTCGTGACTACTGTAGTGTTTGTGACCATCGTAGTGTTCGTGACCATCGTAGTGTTCGTGACCACTGTAGTGTTTGTGACCAGTATGGTGTTCGTGACCATCGTAGTGTTCGTGACCACTGTAGTGTTCGTGACCATCGTAGTGTTCGTGACCACTGTAGTGTTCGTGACCATCGTAGTGTTCGTGACCATCGTAGTGTTCGTGACCACTGTAGTGTTTGTGACCAGTATGGTGTTCGTGACCATCGTAGTGTTCGTGACCACTGTAGTGTTCGTGACCATCGTAGTGTTCGTGACCACTGTAGTGTTCGTGACCATCGTAGTGTTCGTGACCACTGTAGTGTTCGTGACCATCGTAGTGTTCGTGACCATCGTAGTGTTAATGACCATCGTAGTGTTCGTGACCATCGTAGTGTTCGTGACCATCGTAGTGTTAATGACCATCGTAGTGTTCGTGACCATCGTAGTGTTCGTGACCATCGTAGTGTTCATGACCACTGTAGTGTTCGTGACCATCATAGTGTTCATGACCATCGTAGTGTTCGTGACCATCGTAGTGTTCATGACCATCGTAGTGTTCGTGCCCACTGTAGTGTTCATGACCATCGTAGTGTTCGTGACCATCGTAGTGTTCGTGATCATCGTAGTGTTCGTGATCATCGCAGTGTTCGTGACCACTGTAGTGTTCGTGATCATCGCAGTGTTCATGACCACTGTAGTGTTCGTGACCATCGTAGTGTTTGTGACCATCGTAGTGTTTGTGATCATCGTAGTGTTCGTGATCATCACAGTGTTCGTGACCACTGTAGTGTTCGTGACCATCGTAGTGTTCGTGACCACTGTAGTGTTCGTGACCACTGTAGTGTTCGTGACCACTGTAGTGTTTGTGATCATCGTAGTGTTCGTGACCATCGTAGTGTTTGTGACCACTGTAGTGTTCGTGACCACTGTAGTGTTTGTGATCATCGTAGTGTTCATGACCACTGTAGTGTTCGTGACCATCGTAGTGTTCGTGATCATCGTAGTGTTCGTGATCATCGCAGTGTTCGTGACCACTGTAGTGCTCGTGATCATCACAGTGTTCATGACCACTGTAGTGTTCGTGACCACTGTAGTGTTCGTGACCATCGTAGTGTTTGTGACCACTGTAGTGTTCGTGACCACTGTAGTGTTCGTGACCACTGTAGTGTTTGTGATCATCGTAGTGTTCGTGACCACTGTAATGTTCGTGACCATCGTAGTGTTCGTGATCATCGTAGTGTTCGTGATCATCGTAGTGTTCGTGATCATCGTAGTGTTTGTGCCCACTGTAGTGTTCGTGATCATCGCAGTGTTCATGACCACTGTAGTGTTCGTGACCATCGTAGTGTTCATGATCATCGTAGTGTTCATGATCATCGTAGTGTTCGTGATCATAGCAGATCAAGCGGCTTAGTAGCTGCATCCTGAGAAGAAGCAGCGACGACACACGTACCGTAACTGGTGGAGTTAAAAGCAACAGAGGCATCTACTGAATCAACAAGGTGTTTATGGAGGGAGAAATCGTCAGGAGTAGAATCCAGATGGTGGAGATCAAAGTACTTAGCCCACATAGCGGGACCAAACAAGGCGTTGTAAGTATTATTACGGGAAGGGATCATGCAAGTGGCCATGGCGGGGACGGCGTTGAGAACACCCAGAGAGAGAGGGGGTAAAAGGCACAGTAGTCACAATGAGAGACGGAGCCGTGTCAGGGGACGAGGTGGTCCGCACTGGGGGCTGGAAACTCGACCCTACCGCAAAGGAGGGAGGGGAGCTGAGGAGAGTAGTCAGGTCGGGGCCCAATGCAGCGGGGGCTACAGGGCCTGGTCTTCCAACACAGTCCGACTCGGGGGCTTGGTCGCCCACCCCACGAGCCTGAGAAGGTACAAGGGAAACATTATCTGCCATGAAAACGAGGAAAAAGTTTCATTCATGAATGTGCCCCCACACCCACCATGGAGCCACAATTAGAGGCAAAACACCCAACAAGCTATCGCCGATCTTGCCGGGGCCCCCCAGGGGTGCGTCGTGAGTATACGCCCCACAAATGCCACCTTAAGAACCGTGAGTCCATCGTGAGCGGGTTCAGTGACGAAAGGAGGATTGACAATAAAAGGGTCCCCTCGCTCGAGATGTTGGGTACTACAGTTCTACGGGTGCAAGAGTAGCTTCCTCAAACACCCGGGTGTCAAAACAAAAGAAGGTCGAATGAATAATCAAAACAGGCAAAAGGTCAGCGGGAAATGACAATTTGATAGGAGAAAAGGGAGGAGAACAATGAAACACGAGGAAAAGGGGTCTGGCAAAATTGGTAAAGACAGCAGCAGCAGGAGCATAAGGCTGCAAAAGGACAGAGGACTGACCCATGGAGCATCACACTCCGGCAGCTGCTGTTATGGCCACAATGGGTCGCAACCGGGTTCTTTGCTACAGGAACTAAAGTTCTGGTATTCAACCCCAAGTTAGTAGTGGTTTTCAAGGAGTGAGCTTGGTAATGCAAGTAAAACACAAGGGGATGTTTGCAATAAATACTACACTTCATCAATTATCAATATATTCACATATAATCACTTTCCCATCACCTCATAAAATCATAAAGGAAGTATTACTACACTGATATATCCACAAGTGTCGCTTTCACAGGACACTAAGCGCTCCTCAATGCTCAATTGATGCAGTCTTGTCAGCCTCCGTGTTTCCTCAACACACAGTACAGTCCTCCACCAGTACTGGGAAACACCAACGAGTCTATCCTAGCCATGGGCCAGCCTATACACAGTCTCACTAGGTGCTCCTTGTGAATGCCCACAACCACTCTCCAGCCTGGTGCTGGTAGAGAACATCAGCCTCGCGCTGCTGGGCCTCTTCATGAACAAATACAAGGGTAGCGAACCCCTAGCAGGAGCTTCTTGCAACTAGCTAGTTACACTCCTCCTTAGCACCTTACTGTCAGTCGTCTCTTCCTCTAGCCAGTCCCGGGAAACGCCGAATTCTGTCACTGCCACATCACAGGCAGACCGTAGAACACTGCACAGTTCCTCTTCGGCAGTGGCTCACTGCTTCCGTAAAGCAGAATGGAGTAGAGAGATAATGGCTGCCATGGATAGACTGACTGTCCTCGTACCACAGCAGCTCTACATCGCCTCTGTGGATACAGACACGTCATCAGTAAACTGGTAAGTACATGGGACACTAGGAAATACCACTTACGGACTCTGACATAGTCATACAACTCCTACAATAGATGGCGCTGATTTTCTATCTCACCAGAGGTCAGCACTAGCTACCTCTCGGGCAGACCATGACAGGAATCTAGCCCCTCTTGCTGGTATCATCCTGCCACCGCTAGATGGCGTTGTCCATTTTGTGGGGGTTTCGGGAGCGGACTCACAGATGGTATTGACGTCTCTGCTCCATGCTCCGACGATGGAGTCGGGTTCGTAACACTGTCCACCAAGCCCCCCTCACGGCGGCAACGGGCCAGACAGTGAGGGGGGGTACTAGGTGTCTCAAACAACATAATGCAACCAGCTGTGAGACCCGAATGAACACATGCAATAGGTGTCGAAGGAGCCAGCATCATGCCTCAATGTGCAAGTATGCTAAATCAAAGTATTCAAACCCAAGGGTGCGAGATAGAAAATCCACCCAAGTACAGTGCTGCAAGGTGCGAGAAAATAACAGCATGGATGCTCATACAGTCAGCCCTTCCAAGCCTGTAGTCCATACGTCACCCAAAGCTGTGACTCCTGCATCTACTATAGGAATGAGATGCTGTCTATTCTGACAAGAGAATCATACCATTTATCAGTGTCAGGCCTTTCCTGATCGCGTTACCAGAATAAAGCACCTCAAGGAACTGCACAAGTGCACTAAGTGCTTGATGCAACATGATCCTAATACCTGCACCACCCCATTGTAACAGGTGCCAAAAGGATCAACATCATTCTGCATTGTGTGGAGTTGATAGGCCAAAATCACCTAAACTCCAGGTGGAACAGGATACTTCCACTACTGTGCTGTAAGGTACGACGAGAGATTAAGGCGCTTAATACCAAGTTTCATAATGATGTCGCATTACCTACAGCACAACAATTAAATAATAAATCCAAGATCATTACACGAGGTCTATTCGACCAGGGATCACAGAGAATGTTCATCACTCAACAAGCGGCTAACAAGTTGAAACTTAAACCCTTGAGTAACATGACATTGAACATAGCAGGATTCCTAACAGATACTGGACCTCAGGAATAGAGAGTAGTACAACCACTAGTACACCAACCCATCCTCCGAATTGACAGTATGCTTTAATACTAAGTGAAATAACAACATTTCCTGACTGTCATACATAGTACATAATTGCACTTATGGGGCTGTTACATTTACCTACCCATTTATTTCTACTCATTTTCTGTTATGATACTCAGAATTTTAGGATCACGTTTTAAATTTCATTTTGCTATGCACAAGTTTTAAATATCAGGAATTTCTTTTTCAGTTTTATTAAACAATAGAGATTTTATACAAAATTTGAAAATATCCTGAGTTAATTTACAATTCATTTAAATATTTTAGTTTTGTTTTGTTTCAAAAACTGTAATATCAATATAGCAATACATTAAGTTGTAATTTTTATTAAGCAATACAATGCTTATCTTCACAAGCTAAGATGGTTAGGTTAGGTCGTGGTTTTTCTATTTAGCTTTTCAGGTAAACTCAAATATTCACAATATATTTGACAGTACGATTTAATACTAAGTGTATATAAGTACAATTCCTGACTGTCATACATAGTACATAAGTGCACTTATGGGGCTGTTACATTTACCTCCCCATTTTTGGAGGACGGGCTGAGTACGCCTAGGCGGTTATGTCCAAGCTTTCCAGGCCATAGTTGTTGATCACATCTTATTTGACCTAAATGTTAAAGGTCTAGGGAATACGGCCAGATTTTTTCAGAAGAATAGAATCAATCTGGCTGACCTCAAGATAACGTCTGGCCGCCTCACCGATGTAGGTCTATTAGTAGGCGCAGACTAATATTTATCAGTTCATTACTGGAACAAGAAGACAACAGGGTATGAACCTGTTAAGGTCAGCAGGAGGCTACTTACTCACAGGTAGAATCTTAAACCTCAAGAAGCCTATGCCAGCTGAGAACCAATAGTAATCAGAAAAGTCTGGTACAATTGCAGGCGATGAGTCACAATAACATGGCTAAAGTATGTTGACCAGACCACACACTAGAAGGTGAAGGTTATTATATCGGCCTTGCCAACAGGTGTCTAGGGGTAAAAAGAAACGCTGCATAAATTGGGAAAACAATGCATCTACGCTAAGGGTGACAAAAATAACAATTAAATGGTAAATATAGTAGCCAGAAATATTCTTTAGCATGCAATAATATAAATAAATTTTTTATTGAGCAATATTACCAGCACATGAATTATTAATTGGGATAATACACAATCATCTACCCAGAGAATTAACCGAGTATTAGCTAAAATAACAATAACCGCAGACTTAACTTAAAAACATGTCTCCTCTCGACCAAAGCCGCCACGCCTCTGCCCAAGCGTCGGTTCCCAGGGCAGGCGGTCTACCACAATATCAACTAAACATGCACATAAACTATTGTGTAAATTCTACTAACAAAATGTAGTACTAATATTCAAATCATTATTAATCTTGATAGTATTTAATACTGTTACATTGCTCAATATAATTTACTGGCAAACAATAATAAGAATTAATCAAGGTTGAACTATAACCACTCGCTTGACATCAAGTTCCCACACCGGCCACATCCAAATATGGTCATCCCCCCACACGGAGAAACCAACAGGAATTACCTTGCCAAAGAACCATACAAAATAATGCAACTCAGACGCACTACAGCATGCTACAATATATAAGATATTCTATCATCATAAAACTGGATACTATATTAATTATAGAACAAGACAATAAAGTTTATAAGCATCAGGAGTAATGTTAGAATCCTTGTAAGATTCTTAACCACCACAGTGATCATTACCACCAGTGTTCATTACCACCACAGTGATCATTACCA
Source organism: Procambarus clarkii (assembly GCF_040958095.1). NCBI lineage: Eukaryota > Metazoa > Arthropoda > Malacostraca > Decapoda > Cambaridae > Procambarus > Procambarus clarkii. The sequence goes on along the minus strand of NC_091212.1, from coordinate 19,823,156 downwards.
TAACAGTGTTCATTCTAACACAGTGATCATTACCACCAGTGTTCATTACCACCACAGTGGTCATTACCACCACAGTGGTCATTACCACCACAGTGATCATTACCATAACAGTGTTCATTCTAACAGAGTGATCATTACCACTACAGTGATCATTACCAACACAGTGTTCATTACCACCATTGTGATCATTACCACCACAGTGATCATTACCACCACTGTGTTCGTTACGTCACTGTGATCATTACCACCACAGTGTTCATTACCAACACAGTGTTCATTACCACCATTGTGATCATTACCACCACAGTGTTCATTACCAACACAGTGATCATTACCACCACAGTGATCATTACCACCACAGTGTTCATTACCAACACAGTGATCATTACCACCTCTGTGTTCATTACCAACACAGTGTTCATTACCACCATTGTGATCATTACCACCACAGTGTTCATTACCAACACAGTGATCTTTACCACCACAGTGATCATTACCACCACAGTGTTCATTACCAACACAGTGATCATTACCACCACAGTGTTCATTACCAACACAGTGGTCATTACCACCATTGTGATCATTACCACCACAGTGATCATTACCACCACAGTGACCATTACCACCACAGTGTTCATTACCAACACAGTGATCATTACCACCACAGTGTTCATTACCAACACAGTGATCATTACCACCACAGTGATCATTACCACCACAGTGATCATTACCACCACAGTGTTCATTCTAACACAGTGATCATTACCACTACAGTGATCATTACCACCACAGTGGTCATTACCACCATTGTGATCATTACCACTACAGTGATCATTTCCACTACAGTGATCGTTACCACCACAGTGATCATTACCACCACAGTGATCATTACCACCACAGTGATTGTTACCACCACAGTGATCATTACCACCACAGTGACCATTACCACCACAGTGATCATTACCACCACAATGACCATTACCACCACAGTGATCATTACCACCAGTGATCATTACCACCACAGTGATCATTACCACCACAGTGTTCATTACCACAAGTGTTTATTACTACCACTTTGATCATTACCCTCACAGTGATCATTACCACCATAATTGATCATTACCATTACAGTGTTCATTACCACCACAGTGCTCATTAACACCACAGTGATCATTACCACCACAGTGATCATTACCACCACAGTGATCATTACCACCACAGTGTTCATTACCACCACCACTGTGATCATTACCACCAGTGTGTTCATTACCACCACAGTGTTCATTACCACCGCAGTGTTCATTACCACCACAGTGAACATTATCACCACTGTGTTCATTACCACCACAGTGATCATTACCACTGTGTTCATTACCACCACAGTGAACATACCACTGTGTTCATTACCACCACAGTGTTCATTACCACCACAGTGTTCATTACCACCACAGTGTTCATTACCACCACAGTGTTCATTACCTACACAGTGATCATTACCACCACAGTGATCATTACCACCACAGTGATCATTACCATAACAGTGATCATTACCACTACAGTGATCATTACCACTACAGTGATCATTACCACTAATGTGATCATTACCACCACAGTGATCATTACCACCACAGTGATCATTACCATAACAGTGATCATTACCACTACAGTGATCATTACCACTACAGTGATCATTACCACTACAGTGACCATTACCACTAATGTGATCATTACCACCACAGTGATCATTACCACCACAGTGTTCATTACCAACACAGTGATCATTACCACCACAGTGATCATTACCACCACAGTGATCATTACCATAACAGTGATCATTACCACTACAGTGATCATTACCACTACAGTGATCATTACCACTACAGTGATCATTACCACCACAGTGATCATTACCACCTCAGTGACCATTACCACCACTGTGTTCATTACCACCAGAGTGATCATTACCACCACAGAGATCATTACCACCACAGTGTTCATTACCACCACTGGGATCATTACCACCACAGTGATCATTACCACCACAGTGATCATTACCACCACAGTGATCATTACCACCACAGTGATCATTACCACCACAGTGATCATTACCACCACAGTGATCATTACCACCACAGTTATCATTACCACCACAGTGATCATTACCACCACAGTGATCATTACCACCACAGTGATCATTACCACCACAGTTATCATTACCACCACAGTGATCATTACCACCACAGTGATCATTACCACCACAGTGATCATTACCACCACAGTGATCATTACCACCACAGTTATCATTACCACCACAGTGATCATTACCACCACAGTGATCATTACCACCACAGTGATCATTACCACCACAGTGATCATTACCACCACAGTTATCATTACCACCACAGTGATCATTACCACCACAGTGATCATTACCACCACAGTGATCATTACCACCACAGTTATCATTACCACCACAGTGATCATTACCACCACAGTGATCGTTACACCCACAGTGATCATTGCCACCACAGTGATCATTACCATAACAGTGATCATTACCACTACAGTGATCATTACCACTACAGTGATCATTACCACCACAGTGACCATTACCACCACAGGGATCATTACCACCACAGTGATCATTACCACCACAGTGATCATTACCACCACAGTGATCATTACCACCACAGTGACCATTACCACCACAGGGATCATTACCACCACAGTGACCATTACCACCACAGTGATCATTACCACCTCAGTGACCATTACCACCACTGTGTTCATTACCACCACAGTGATCATTACCACCACAGTGACCATTACCACCACAGTGATCATTACCACCTCAGTGACCATTACCACCACTGTGTTCATTACCACCACAGTGATCATTACCACCACAGTGACCATTACCACCACAGTGACCATTACCACCACAGTGATCATTACCATCACATTGATCATTACCATTGCAGTGTTCATTACCACCACAGTGTTCATTACCACCACAATGCTCATTACCACCTCAGTGACCATTACCACCACAGTGTTCATTACCACCACAGTGATCATTACCACCACAGTGTTCATTACCACCACAGTGTTCATTACCACCACAATGCTCATTACCACCTCAGTGACCATTACCACCACTGTGTTCATTACCACCACAGTGATCATTACCACTACAGTGATCATTACCACTACAGTGATCATTACCACCACAGTGACCATTACCACCACAGGGATCATTACCACCACAGTGATCATTACACCACAGTGAACATTATCACCACTGTGTTCATTACCACCACAGTGATCATTACCACCACAGTGAACATTACCACTGTGTTCATTACCACCACAGTGAACATTACCACTGTGTTCATTACCACCACGGTGATCATTACCACCACAGTGATCATTACCACCACATTGTTCATTACCAACACAGTGATCATTACCACCACAGCGATCATTACCCCCACAGTGTTCATTACCAACACAGTGATCATTACCACCACAGTGATCATTACCACCACAGTTTTCATTACCACCATTGCGATTATTACCACCACAGTGATCATTACCACTACAGTGATCATTACCACCACAGTTTTCATTACCACCATTGTGATCATTACCACCACAGTGATCATTACCACCACTGTGATCATTACCACCACAGTGATCATTACCACCACAGTGATCATTACCACCACAGTGATCATTACCACGACAGTGACCATTACCACCACAGTGATCATTACCACGACAGTGACCATTACCACCACAGTGATCATTACCACGTCAGTGATCATTACCATCACAGTGTTCATTACAACCACAGTGTTCATTACCACCAGAGTGTTCATTACCACCACAGTGATCATTACCACCACAGTGATCATTACCACCACAGTGACCATTACCACCACAGTGTTCATTACCACCACAGTGATCATTACCACCACATTGATCATTACCATTGCAGTGTTCATTACCACCACAGTGTTCATTACCACCACAATGCTCATTACCACCTCAGTGACCATTACCACCACAGTGTTCATTACCACCACAGTGATCATTACCACCACAGTGTTCATTACCACCACAGTGTTCATTACCACCACAGTGCTCATTACCACCACAGTGATCATTACCATCACAGTGTTCATTACCACCACAGTGATCATTACCACCACAGTGTTCATTACCACCACAGTGTTCATTACCACCACAGTGATCATTACCACCACAGTGATCATTACCACCACAGTGATCATTACCACCACAGTGACCATTACCAACACAGTGTTCATTACCACCACAGTGATCATTACCACCACATTGATCATTACCATTGCAGTGTTCATTACCACCACAGTGTTCTTTACCACCACAATGCTCATTACCACCTCAGTGACCATTACCACCACAGTGTTCATTACCACCACAGTGTTCATTACCACCACAGTGCTCATTACCACCTCAGTGACCATTACCACCACAGTGTTCATTACCACCACAGTGTTCATTACCACCACAGTGATCATTACCACCACAGTGTTCATTACCACCACAGTGTTCATTACCACCACAGTGATCATTACCAACACAGTGACCATTACCACCACAGTGATCATTACCACCACAGTGTTCATTACCACCACAGTGTTCATTACCACCACAGTGATCATTACCACCACAGTGATCATTACCACCACAGTGATCATTACCACCACATTGATCATTACCATTGCAGTGTTCATTACCACCACAGTGTTCATTACCACCACAGTGCTCATTACCACCTCAGTGACCATTACCACCACAGTGATCATTACCACCACAGTGACCATTACCACCACTGTGATCATTACCACCACAGTGAGCATTAAAACCACAGTGGTCATTACCACCACAGTGACCATTACCACCACCACTGTGATCATTACCACCACAGTGTTCATTACCACCACAGTGAACATTACCACCACTGTGTTCATTACCACCACAGTGATCATTACCACCACAGTGAACATTACCACTGTGTTCATTACCACCACAGTGTTCATTACCACCACAGTGTTCATTACCACCACAGTGACCATTAAAACCACTGTGATCATTACCACCACAGTGATCATTGCCACCACAGTGATCATTACCACCACAGTGATCATTACCACCAGTGTGTTCATTACCACCACTGTCTTCATTACCACCGCTGTGATCATTACCACCACTGTGATCATTACCACCAATGTGATCATTACTACCACAGTGTTCATTACCACCACTGGGATCATTACCACCACTGGGATCATGACCACCACTGTGATCATTACCACCAGTGTGTTCATTACCACCACAGTGTTCATTACCACCTTTCAATTAGCAACCTGGCAGGGATGGGGGGGGAGGGTACTTGTTTGCTGAAATTATTGTCATCACATTTGAGCTGGGAAAGTTCTCTTGATATTAAATGTATTTCAGCGCCGCATTTGATATCCGGCGGATCTTTTAGGTGTATCCTAAAATATTTGTTCGTTGTGACAGGAAAATTTCTAGAGAAAAATAGGCAATTATATTCTGGAATTTCTCTGTAAATTCTTATTCCTTTTAGAGGGAAAACTTTCTGCGTACTTGTCTTTTTTATGATGGGTAAGTTTTACGCGTTAACCGTTTTGATGTTGAGTTTAGCGGCGCGGAAGTTATGCGTTGGTGGCTGAGTTGCTCTCAACAGCGGCGGCGTCATTACCGAGGTGTCGACGCCCCCCCGAGGGAGCACTCCCAGGCTACAGCAGTTTTCAGGATCCCCGCCAACATGAAGGTGGAGATGATCACCTGCTATCATAATCACACATCTTTATCGGTCTTTACAATAAATGTCAGAGTATATTTATGGCGTGGTGGCGCTTCTCTCAATAAATCAGGATTGCCCTGGAGAGCGTGTAGGGACGAGGTGATGTCGTCACCGTGGGGGCGGAACTGCTAGACAATACTATTATAGTCCTTCCTCTTGATTTAACTCCTTCGGGAAAGTATCACGAGCCCGTCTTTCGGAATGAAACTCGCTCAGTAAATATTTTCGCTCCACAGAGCAAAAGCGCCGAACTCGGAGCAAATGGCAGTCCGAGGAAGTTATACTTTTTGAAAGTAGTGGGATACAAGGCGGGCGCTGCGGGGGAGCTGTGCTGTGGGCCTGGGAAGGGTTGGTAAGCTTGAGCCAAGGAGTCGTAAATCATGGAGGGAATAGGACCAGCGAAATCACGCAGGATAAAAAAGGCAGTGGAAGAAAATCTGAGGTCATGGTCGAAGGACTTTTTATGTTTTGTTTTATTATTCTCTTCGTTTGTTCTATTTTTGGTTCCGTCTATCTTCCCACACTTTTGTCTTTTGGTTCATCTACAACTTTATGGTTAACAATTGATTTCTAATTACTCTTTCTGTCCCAGTTATTCTTAATATAATTTCCGTTTCACACCACATTCTTTTTCTTGTACAAGTTCGTACAGGAACCAATAGTGTTAATGACTATTTTGTTCCTTGGTGAGGTGCAGTGGTGAGGTACCGTGGTGAGGTGCAGTGGTGAGGTACCGTGGTGAGGTACAGTGGTGTGGTACCGTGGTGAGGTACAGTGGTGTGGTACCGTGGTGAGGTGCAGTGGTGAGGTACCGTGGTGAGGTACAGTGGTGTGGTACCGTGGTGAGGTGCAGTGGTGTGGTACCGTGGTGAGGTGCAGTGGTGAGGTACCGTGGTGAGGTACAGTGGTGTGGTATCGTGGTGAGGTGCAGTGGTGAGGTACCGTGGTGAGGTACAGTGGTGTGGTACCGTGGTGAGGTACAGTGGTGTGGTACCGTGGTGAGGTACCGTGGTGAGGTACCGTGGTGAGGTGCAGTGGTGTGGTACCGTGGTGAGGTGCAGATGTGTGGTACCGTAGTGAGGTGCAGTGGTGTGGTACCGTGGTGATGTACCGTGGTGAGGTGCAGTGGTGTGGTACCGTGGTGAGGTGCAGTGGTGTGGTACCGTGGTGAGGTGCAGTGGTGTGGTACCGTGGTGAGGTGCAGTGGTGTGGTACCGTGGTGAGGTACCGTGGTGAGGTACAGTGGTGTGGTGAGGTGCAGTGGTGTGGTAACGAGGTGAGGTACAGTGGTGTGGTAACGAGGTGAGGTACAGTGGTGTGGTAACGAGGTGAGGTACAGTGGTGTGGTACCCTGGTGAGGTGCAGTGGTGTGGTACCGTGGTGAGATACAGTGGTGAGGTACAGTGGTGTGGTACAGTTGTGTGGTACCGTGGTGAGGTACAGTGGTGAGGTACAGTGGTGAGGTACAGTAGTGAGGTACAGTTGTGTGGTGCCGTGGTGAGGTACCGTGGTGAGGTACAGTTGTGTGGTGCCGTGGTGAGGTACAGTGGTTAGATGCAGTGGTGAGGTACCGTGGTGAGGTACAGTGGTGTGGTACCGTGGTGAGGTACAGTGGTGTGGTACCGTGGTGAAGTACAGTGGTGTGGTACCGTGGTGAGGTGCAGTGGTGAGGAACCGTGGTGAGGTGCAGTGGTGAGGAACCGTGGAGAGGTACAGTGGTGTGGTACCGTGGTGAGGTACAGTGGTGAGGTACCGTGGTGAGGTGCAGTGGTGAGGAACCGTGGTGAGGTACAGTGGTGTGGTACCGTGGTGAGGTACAGTGGTGTGGTACCGTGGTGAAGTACAGTGGTGTGGTACCGTGGTGAGGTGCAGTGGTGAGGAACCGTGGTGAGGTACAGTGGTGTGGTACGAGGTGAGGTACCATGGTGAGGTTTCCGAGGCGAGGTACAGTGGTGTGGTACCGTGGTGAGGTACCATGCTGAGGAACGAGGTGAGGTACTGTGTGAGGTACCATAGTGAGGTACCGTGGTGAAGTACTGTGGTGGGGTACCGTGGTAAGGTAACGAGGTGAGGTACCATGGTGAGGTACCATGGTGAGGTACGAGGTGAGTTACAGTTGTCAGGTACAGTGGTGTTGTACCGTGGTTAGGTACAATGGTGTGGTACAATGGTTAGGTACCGTGGTTAGGTACCGTGGTGAGGTACCGTAATGAGGTACGAGATGAGGTACAGTTGTGTGGTACTGTGGTGAGGTGCCGTGATGAGGTACGAGGTGAGGTACCGTGGTGAGGTACGAGGTGAAGTACAGTGGTGTGGTACTGTGGTGACGTACCGAGACGAGGTACAGTGGTGTAGTACCGAGGTGAGGTACGAGGTGAAGTACAGTGGTGTGGTAACGAGGTGAGGTACAGTGGTGTGGTACCGTTTTGAGGAACGAGGTGAGGTACCGTTGTTGGAAATTTCCAACAATTATTCTCATCCCTAATACAATAGGATGTATTTCCTGTATTAGGCTTCATACATATTGAATACTCATTTACTAATCCTTAGTACAATGGGATGTATTTCCTGTACTAAGCGTAATAATTAACTAACACTACTAATTCGTATTTTAGTATCATAGAATTCATTGCATTAGGATGTGGAACATCATGTAATTTCTCCTAGAATTGTGCAGTGTTGAGTCAGCCACCCATGGAGAATAAATTTCCACATACCTGTAGATCTAATAGAAGTTCAACCTCTTACTTTCATTTATCAAGGATAATTATTTAGTATTAATTTTAATTTTAGTATACAACAGTTTACTGGAATTCCTTTACCCAGCTTGATCGCTGTTCTAGTAAATAATATCATATTCTAAAATCATTTCCACCTCCAAAGGATTCTCGTTTTATTTGTGCAGTCTACATTAACTGACCTGCACTGTGAGAATCAAACATCACCACATAAAGTATTTAATCAAAATATAAAAAGTATTCATAAACACTTCCTTCCCTATTTAGCTTAAATAAATAAACGTAATTTATGCTCGGGCCCCCTATTGGGAACTATGCGCATGCGTGACTTTCGGGACGGAAGGAGACTCTCGCCATTTTCGATCAACTAGCAGTACTGTGTTCCGGAGCGGTCCCTACAAATCTTACAATCTAGCCAGCATCCGTACATCCTCGGACGTCAGATTGAGGACGCAGCTCACCAGAATCACACACACCAGTTCGGCAGGCATTTTTACCTCATTTGTTCTATTTAACGAGCTCTTAAATATGTTCTTGTAGGTGCCGTGTCGTAACGCTGCAGGCGATAAAATAAACCCCATGTAAGTGCAGTTTCTTCCCCTCAAAATATTTAAATATTACATTTATGTGTGTAAATACTAGTTTGGAGTGGAAATTATGGAATTTATTTATAGCAGCATGGTGCAACACCATTGAAGAAGCGTGTGACTGCCATATATCACTATCTCAAGCTGTTTCCAGACTGTTGTAGAGATTGAACTCCACCTACGTCCCTCTATGACAGCTGAGAATTAATAATTGTTCTTTGTAGATAGTATCTTTTAATTATTGAGAGTCAAAGCATTTCTAATCTTTGCATATTAATCAGATACATGATTTAAATTTTAATATGCTGTAGTATTTCTTGCATTACATTTTATATATCATTATCTATGTGCGTGCATATTATCATTTATTATTACATAATATATGTTACACACATAGATTAACCCCATAGAAGACCCCCCCCCCCCTCCCACCAAAATGTGTCATGGGAAGTGGTTCTAGCATGCATACAATTTACAGTCATTGCTTAATAGAATTTATTCACATATAATCATAGATCCATAAGTCACTGGTTCCCTCATCTAATAATGCATTCTGGTCCTTCGCGCTATCTTGGATTTAATCATTGGTTTGCATTTATAGAATTATACATTTTATTAGTATTAAACTAGAGCCAGATTTCCCCACAACCGTGGTGAGGTACGAGGTGAGGTACAATAGTGTGGTACCATGGTGAGGTACAGTAGTGTGGTACTGTGGTGAGGCACCGTAGTGAGGTATGAGGTAATGTACTGTGGTATAGTACCGTTGGGAGGTCCGAGGTGAGGTACAGTGGTGTGGTAACGCGGTGAGGTAACGCGTTGAGGTATGAGGTGAGGTACCGTGGTGAGGTAACGCGTTGAGGTATGAGGTGAGGTACCGTGGTGAGGTACCGCGTTGAGGTATGAGGTGAGGTACCGTGGTGAGGTACCGCGTTGAGGTATGAGGTGAGGTACCGTGGTGTGGTACCGAGTGAGGTACTGCGTTGAGGTATAAGGTGAGGTGGTGTGGTACCGTGGAGAGGTACCGAGGTGAGGTACAGTGGTGTGGTACCGTGGTGAAGTATGACGTAATGTACCGTGGTGAAGTACCGTGGGGAGGTACCGAGGTGAGGTACAGTAGTTTGGTACTGTGATGAGGTACGAGGTGAGGTACCGTGGTGTGGTACCATGGTGAGGCACGAGGTGAGGTACCGTCGTGAGGTACAGTGGTGTGGTACCGAGGTGAGGAACAGTGGTGTGGTACCATGGTGAAATACGAGGTGAGGTACCGTGGTGTGGTACCATGGTGAGGTACGAGGTGAGGTACAGTGGTGTGGTAACGTGGTGAGGTACCGTGAAGTACCGTAGTGAGGTACCGTGAAGTACCGTAGTGAGGTACCGTGAAGTACCGTAGTGAGGTACAGTGGTGTGGAACCGTAGGGAGGTACAGTGGTATGGTACCCTGATGAGGTACCATGGTGTGGTACGAGGTGAGGTACCGTCGTGAGTTACGAGGTGAGGTACCATGGTGAGGTACGAGGTGAGGTACCATGGTGAGGTACAGTGGTGTGTTACCATGGTGAGGTACCTGTTGGAAATAACCAACAGTTTCATACACCTCGTGTATTTTTAAACAACTTTTGTATTAACCACAAGTAGTTACTAAACTCACTAACGTGTACATTTAATCATCATGATGCAATCTAATATTACACATATTGCCAGATTCTTCCTAGTCAGTGACGACGCGAGGAACGACAGGCAGAAACATGAATTCTTTCCACATTTAGTTGGATTTGTAACAGAGTCCAGTTTATCATTTCTTTTACTAAAAATAGTTACTTACTAATAAGTTTAATTTCGTAGCATACTACTGCTTACTGGAACTCCTTTATTTAGTTGATATTAAACATTCTAGAGGAAATTATTTAATGTAAATGATTTCACTTTAATTTCCTCGATTAGCTACGTGACTTTAATAAACCCAATTTATGTTACGCGAAGTTATATTTTAACACAGAAGAATTAAATGTGACATCAATACTCGTCACCATCTCTTCTTTCCTTAGTTAATTCTGATATATATAAATCCATTTACGTTCGAGATGTCAATCGAGAGCCGCGCATGCGCAATCGGGAAGAGGAAGAAGGCGGGAGAACGTCTCCGGCCACCACGCGACTCGGACGCCATTAACAACGAGCAACAGAGATCTACGTTTCGATCTTGCTATCAGTTTGTATTTCGCTCCCACGACCAGCAGAGCGGTGCCATGTTACTTGGCACATCTGGCAGTGTGCTAGGAACTAATAATTACTCCAACCCACAAGTAACGTCTTATCAGGGCAGCTGAGGACGAGGGATCGGGAATCGTTCCTACATCAGTGGACACTCGGCCCGGCAACTAATAATTTTCTAAACTATAATATTATGCACATGTTTATATTTAGACTAGTTGTCGTTAGGCTGTGTGATTAACAACAAAATCCAGTACGTTCAATCTCCAAATTTATTCCTCCCTTTACTGGAATATAAATTGCATAGTTATTTACTCAAGAATTCTGCAGTAATAATTACATTCTGTAGGAAGATATTTCGTAATTCAGGATGTACTTGTAGTTACCAGTTAGTGGAATTCTACAATGTAATTGCCTTCCAGCTCCGGGTCCACGACAACCGAGGTATTAGGCTTCTCTACTTGCACGTGCAACAATTTGCTTGAGGCAACACGTCGTCGGCGGAGCATGACAACAAATTACGCCTTTCTAGAATTTGCAGCTAAGCTGACTTGATTTCTAGTAGTGTAGTATTAGATACTCTAATATTTTGTCACATGAATGATTTCCTCTTAAATTACAATTTACCTGCCATTAAGGAAATCATTATTTACTAATAATTTTCTATTTGATTTATATATGAACTATGATATAAATTTATGAATGTACATTTCTTTCTGACGAATGAACCAGCGTCGGATTATAGGTGCTAGAACTTAATTGTATCCTAGCACTTGAACCCCCCCTTTTTGTGCAGGTTAATTTGACTCCCTTTACATAAGAAATACAGTTTCACTAAAATCCATTGGACACTAGTTCTTGGTATCAGTTTAATCCATTGTCTCATTTTTTTCCACTTTTTCTAAAAAAGTGGTGGTCCTTCACAGTTATCGAAATATATTATTTTAATTACAAATTATTGGAGTCAGATTTTCCCCCACAAAAATTTGGTCCTGTCGAACCGGATAAATGCGGATAAATTAATCTACTGAATAGATAGCTGAGAATTAAGCTATCCTACACACTAACATAATCAACCATTTACTAACAATATTTATTATGTGATATTATTCTTAGGCTATTTACCAGTATATTTTGTTATTTACGGCTGTCAGCAGACTGCCCATATTACAGCCTAAAACTCATTAAATATTACCAACATTTCTATTAATACTTTATGTATAAAGTAGCCTTAGTGAGACATAGCCAATTACCCACAACCCTTAGACCTATACCTCACACCGAGATGAAAATTTTTAGGTCACCTGGAGCAACTGCTCATAATTTTTACAACAATCCAATATTAACACCTGCATTAGAATGGCCTCACCATTTAACCACAATTTATCTAGGGGGCAGTGATATCCATCCCACTCGTCAACCAGCCGAAATAATTAACAATTTAAAACTATTATCAGTTCCTTTAAACAAATCAGCAACTCTGTGGTATTCACATTGGTGAACCTCGCCAACTGAGAAGTGATAACCCTTGGGGAGTGAGTCCCGAATATTATCAGCGTTCTGCTAAATACATAAACTAAATCTTAGTCCAAAAATTGCTGGATTTACCAACTGCTAATAATTCTACAGATTCTCTCCAAACTTTCAGACTAAAGCTGAGTCTCTACTCAAGGCCTTAAGCCTTAAAGTCCAAATTCAGACTGCTGAATGGATGACAAAGGTAGTTGTAAGGCTCAAATTACCGAGAGAAACTTTAGATAAATTGTGTACTATGTACAATAAAATCTCTCTGACCATGAATGAAATCACAGAACGTTTGCATATCCTAGTCGAAAGACAAAATGCCAACGAAGATGGGAAGAGTGTTTCAAACTTCTCTACTAACTTTCATCATAAACTCCAACGTACTACAACTACTGTAGCAAAACCAAATTTCAATAAACTCTGAAATGGAAATCTGGAAACGTAGGTACATACACAGTGAACCCTTTATACCCCGTAGTGAGCACCACTCCTACAGTGAAGATGTGTTTGTTCTGCAATAAAGATCATTTTACTTATAAGTGTAGTACTTATCCAGACCATAACACCCGAATTCATCGTTTGCAAGAGTTACACAGATGCACAAAGTGCACGGGTCCTCATGACCACAATAGCTGTACTGTCTCCTTACATATGTGCAACAGTGTCACAAGGGTAAACACCATTACTCCTTGTGTGGTAGTGATCAATCAAGATCAACCAATCCTCATAAGAAAATTACAAAATTTACTTCTGTACAGTATTGCAAGGTGCATCAAGACATAAGTGTACTTGCGACAGAGTCGAGTAACACAACTACGTTACCAACAGCTCAATTAAAATTAATTACCAAGGGATCTAGGATTTCCACTCGTGGTCTCTTAGACCAAGGTTCGCGAGAAACCTTTATTTCTCTACAGTTAGTTGATCGGTTGAAACTGAAGCCTATTACTCGAGTGAATTTGAATATCTCTGGATTTCTAACTAACTGTGGACCTCGTAACTACCAGGTTGTTAAAGTCTTAGTACGTTTAGGAGTCTGCACCATCCCAATTCAAGCCATTATCGTTGACAAGATTCCCTCAGATTTACATGTTACAGGTCTTGCTCAAACAGTTAAATTTCTTAAACGCAGCAGTATTAGGCTAGTGGATCATAAAATGAATACAGACTGTCTCAACGATGTAGGTATTCTTATTGGAGCTGAATATTACTATTGATTTATTACTAGATGCACCAGGCAACGAGGTGTAAACTTGTTACTGTCAGCTGGGGGTAAACTACTCACAGGACCGGTGTTGATCCAACAACATTCTAAATCTACTAGTAATCAACCAACTAATTCAATAGTGGCGTGACTAGGCCGAGAGCAGTCACCACTACATGTCATCGACGAAACCGTGGATGATGAGTCCAATCACCTTGTTCACAAATTATGGGATTTGGACACCTTAGGCATAGTCCCTGATCAACCCAGTCCAGATGACACATGGACGTATCAACAATATCTTGATACTGCTATTTTTCAAGATAATCAATATTGGGTGAGACTCCATGGCAGCTGAACTACCCACGGCTTCCAGTAAATTATTTCACGGCTTCAACCCAATTAAATTCTCAATTAGCTAGGCTTCGGAAGCAACCAGATAAATTGCAACTGTATCATGCTTTGATACAGCAACAACTTGCTAACAAATTTATAGAAGTTGTTGAAGAAGACAACCATAATTCAGGCCATTATTTGCCACATCATGCTGTCCTGAAAGGATCAGTTACAACATCAATCAGTATTGTATTTTAATTGTAGTGCCAAATTATAGGCAGACAGCGTGTCACTAAATGATTGTCTACACACTGGACCCTAACCCAAAGACTACAAGATGTCTTATTACAATTTCACTCTGGTGTTTTTGCCTATACGGCCAACATTATTAAAGCCTTTTTAAAAGTAGGCTTACAAGAAACGGATCGTGATTTTACTAAATTTCTCTGGGTGAAAGATCCACAGGATCCTAATAGCAAAGTCATTACTTATAGATTTGCCTCAGTATAATAATATATAATAATAATAATAATTTTTATTTAGGTAAAGGTACATACATAAAGAGATTTTACAAAGTTTGTTGGCTTTATAGATAGAGCTAGTACATACAATGCCTAAAGCCACTATTACGCAAAGCGTTTCGGGCAGGAAAAAACACTAATGACTAAAGCTTAAAACTAATGGGTAAAAAGAATAAAATGTGTTGAGTACAAATAAAAATAGAGGTAAAAGAGGGGGGAACATTGTTGAAAAAGCAGCACAAATACAATTACAAATTATTACAGAAAATTACATTCAAACAGCGTTGATTTGAAAAAAAAAAAAAAAAAAAAAAAACATACATGAGTTGACAACAGAGGGGTAAGGTAGGTTACAGGGAATTTATTAGGTAAAGCTTCGTTTTTAACTTAAACTGGTTGAGAGAGGTACAGTCTTTAACATGGTTGGGAAGGTCATTCCACATTCTGGGCCCCTTGATTTGTAGAACATTTCTGGTTTGATTAAGTCGTACTCTAGGAATATCAAAACTGTATTTATTTCTGGTGTGGTGCTCATGGGTTCTGTTACAACCTTCTATGAAGCTTTTGAGATCAGGATTGGCATTATAGTTTAGCGTTTTATATATGTATAATACACATGAGAGAATGTGCAGTGACTTAATGTCTAACATATTCAGAGATTTGAGTAAGGGTACCGAGTGATGTCTGGGGCCAGAATTGGATATTGTCCTAATAGCAGCTTTGTGTTGAGTAATTAGAGGACGTAATTGATTTTGGGTAGTAGAGCCCTAAGCACAAATACCATAGTTGAGATATGGATAGATAAGGGAGTAATAGAGAGTCACCAGGGCAGGGCGTGGTACATAATATCTGATCTTAGAAAGAATGCCCACAGTTTTTGAAACTTTTTTTTATATGTTTAGAATGTGTCCCTGGAAATTCAGCTTGTGGTCAATGAGAATACCAAGGAATTTGCCATCTAATTTGTTACAAATTTGGGTATTGTTTATTTTGAGATTTATTTGATTAGAGGATTTATTGCCAAACAGAATATAGAAAGTTTTGTCAATGTTAAGGGTGAGTTTGTTGGCAGTTAGCCACAGATGGACTTTATTTAGCTCAGTATTTACTGTGGCATTTAGAGCAAGGGGGTCAGGACTGGAGTAAATGAAGGTTGTGTCGTCAGCAAATAGAATTGGTTTGAGGTGTTGGGAGGCATTTGGAAGGTCATTAATGTAGATGAGAAAGAGGAGAGGGCCAAGTATGCTGCCCTGGGGAACACCAATGTTGATGGGTAGGGTGGGAGAAATTGTATTATTCACAGAAACACATTGGAGCCTGTCAGTAAGGTAGGATTTGAGGTATTGTAGGGAGTGTCCTCTGACACCATAATGATGTAATTTAAGAAGAAGGTTTTGGTGGTTGACAGTATCGAAAGCTTTACGCAGGTCCACAAATAACCCAACAGGGAACTCATTTTTATCAAGAGCTGTATGAATCGTGTTAAGCATACTAATAAGTGCATCGTTAGTGCTTTTTTTGGGCCTGAAGCCATATTGGCAAGGGCTAAGTATATTGAGTTTGGCTAGATATGAGTAAAGCTGCTTATAGATTAGTTTTTCAAAATTTTTTGACAAGTTTGGCAGGATTGATATAGGTCTGTAGTTGTTAACATCTGTGAGATCACCACATTTGTGGACAGGCGTTACTCTCGCTTTTTTTAGAATATCTGGAAAGGTACTGTTCAGAGCAACATCTTTACCATTCTTACTCCAGGCTACTCTGGATACACATCTTAAGAAGTCTAACAGCCCCTACAAGACTGAGATCAGCAACAATTTATACGTTGACAATTTTCAAGGAACCACTAATGAAGAAAATAAACTAGTGGAAATTTACCATGAGGCTAATCGTGAACTGTTAGGAGCCAACATGCCCTTACAGTCGTGAACCTCAAATAATAAACATCTAAACCAAATAATCGAGGAAGAATTCCCTGGTTATAAGGTACCTCACAAATTGAAAGTCTTAGGTATGGAATGGAATACTTCCACAGACAAATTGAATATCAAGTCGGTGGAGATCAACCATTCACCTCTAACAAGGAGAAAACTATTACATGTCAGCAAGCCATTTGACCCTTTAGGCCTACTCAGTCCTATTCTAATTAAGGGTAAACTCCTTATACAGGAGTGCTGGAATTAACTGTCTTATTGGTAGGTGTAAGACTGGCTCAGTGCCTAATCAAAACCCTCAGTAATGTTCACCTTGGTGAAATAGTAGTGTGGTCAGACAATGAGGCAGTATTGCAGTGGGTAAAAAACGACAACAACAAAACTCCCTATGTCAGCAATAGAGTAAGGGAAATTCGAGAACTGTCTGCTGAATATAAATTAAGACATGTCTCAACCAAGGACAATCCAGCTGACTATTTATCCAGAGGTTTGACTTTAAAGCAATTAAATAAAACCGAGATGTGGTTTAATGGACCCCAATGATTTTTTTTTTTTTTTTTTTTTTTTTTTTTATACATGCAAGCATGCAAGGGAAAAACAATAAATACAATAAAACAATAAATGAAACAGTACACAACAAACAAAAAACCGCCGGCCAGAAGGACCGACAGCCCAGCACAACAATTATCAAAACCGGAGAAGGTAAGAATGGAGACATGAGATACACACAGCAAGACAAAACAGTAAATAATGTACAAACAGGCAAGCACGGCAAAGAAAACAATAAAACAGTAACATTATAAAGCATTTAGCAAGAAAATCAAAACAAGACAATCACACCGGCCGGAAGGACCGACAACAACGCACAACATTATGAACAACATGTAAATACACAAAAAATCACAATATATAACAAACAAACACAACACTTTAAGCATGAATATAACACATAGGGCAAAGAAATAACACAATAAATGAATACACGAAGAAAAAACTCACACCAAACTACCTGCTATGCCCCCCCCAAAAAAGGGGGAGGTACGGGCACAAACTACACGCGGGCAAACAAGCAGCCATAAGGGCACACAGGACAAGAGGAAAAACAGAAGTCAGGAAATCAGGAGACATACTTGTCCGGAAATAAACTCCTAGGGAACCGGACATGAAACGCCTCCCAATGCAACCACCGCCAAGGGTCGAGACCATCCACCGGGGACGCCATCTCATTCGGAACCCCGGCAACAAATATCTGTAAACAGGGGATCCAAATGGTATTACGCCGGAGGGGAGTGATTGGCACACGCTCCCACACGAAGACAGGCTCGTCACTAAAGTTCCGTGGCTCCTCGTACAATGGTAACGTAGCAATCCTCTTCCAGTGATTCTGCGGCAACGCAGACTCCGGCAACACGTCCCCCAGGTTCCCAATGCACATCCTCCGAGCTCAGACCCGCACAGTGGGCACCACCACAGGCGCACCAGCAGCTACAGGCACACCGCCTGTAGCTGCTGGTGCCTGTAGCTGGCACCAGCAGCTACAGGCACTGGTGCCAGCTACTCTCTCACACTTCGTAGCAGGAGAAGCTTGCTTACAAGAAATATGGAACCATCCAGAAGTACACTCTGTGCTCAAACAAAGACAATGCTACTGGAAATTTATCCCTCCAAGAGCATCATGACAAGGTGGTTTTTACGAAAGAATGTTGGGAACTGTTAAGAAATGCCTTAGAAAAACCTTACACCGGCAGAAAATTAATCTCACTGAATTACAGACCCTTGTGAAAATTGAAGCACGAGTCAACAACTGACCTCTAACCTACTTATCAGAAGATTTCTCCCAAAAAGAACCCCTAAGCTTCTCTCATTTGATTCATGGTGGTCTTTTGAGCCCCTGAGCCCTTCTGAGTAATAGAGAAAAGAATGAGGTCTGGACACGTGAATATTTAACTGCTTTAAGAGAATATCATTATGGAGCTGCAAACCCATACAACAAAGTTCAACTCAAACCAGGTGATCTTGTCCTAGTAGACAGTGATGGACCCAGGTCAGATTGGCCTATAGGTAAAATTGTTGATATCCATCCTGACCGCCATGGTATTTTACGAATAGTTAAGGTTCAGTGTCAAGGCACTACTACCTTGAAAACATTAGAAAAATTAGTACCTTTAGAGTTAGCAGAACATGAGTGTTCTACAGATAGCCAGGTCACTAGAACTCGACAGGAAAAAGCAGGCTGGGTACATTGCATTTTCCTAGACTGTCAAAAGGCATTTGATAGTGTTGGTCACGAGAGACTGGCGAACAAGCCAGAGAAGCAAGATAATTGGGTAGACAGTAAACTGGGTGAGGGAATACCTGAAGGACAAGAGACAGAATCACAGCCAGAGGCGAGGTCTCCAACTGGAGGAATGTAACAAGTGGGGTCATCTTGAGGTTATCCTGAGATGATTTCGGGGCTTAGCGTCCCCGCGGCCCGGTCCTCGACCAGGCCTATTTTTTGTTACCCCCCCCCCAGGAAGCAACCCGTAGCAGCTGTCTAACTCCCACGTACCTATTTATTGCTAGGTAACTGGGGCATCAGGTTGAAAGAAACACTCTGCCCATTTGTCTCCGCCTCCACCGGGGATCGAACCCGGAACCCCAGGACTACGAATTCGGAGCGCTGTCCACCCAGCTGTCAGGCGCCCAGGGTCCCTCAAGGATCGGTTCTGGGACCACTACTGATCTAACTGGGGAAGTGCGCTCGTGCATGTCAATGTTTGCGGACCATACCAAGATAATGAGGAATGTAAAAACAGAGGAAGACTGCAGAACGTTACAGGAAGACTTTAACAAACTCCAGGAGTGGACAAGCAAATGGTTGCTAGTGTTCAGTCTTAACACGCATGAGGAAATAGAGATGAAGAAGGGAGAAGGAAGACCAGAAGATGTCTACACCATTAAGGGAAAGCAATTGCAGAGAGAGAGAGAGAGAGATTTCGGAGTGAATATAATTCCATCACTAATTCCATTATTACCAACATACACGATGCTGAGGGGAACACACAAGATGCTGAGGGGAACAGACAAGGTGCAGAAGAACAGCCTCCTTCACGTGTGAGAAAGGACACAAGTGGAAGCTGGAAACACAAATGAGCAGAAGAAATGCCAGGAAATACTAACCGCCACACCTGCAGCTAGAACTACACACCTCCAACTAGCACTAACCACCACACCTCCAACCAGCACTAACCACCACACCTTCAGACAGCACTAACCACCACACCTCCAGACAGCACTAACCACCACACCTCCAGGCAGCACTAACCACCACACCTCCAGACAGCACTAACCACCACACCTCCAACCAGCACTAACCACTACACCTCCAACCAGCACTAACCACCACACCTCAAACCAGCACTAACCACCACACCTCCAGACAGCACTAACCACCACACCTCCAGACAGCACTAACCACCACACCTCCAGCTACAATTAACCACTACACACCTCCAGTCACCACCACATACTTCCAGCCACAACTACACACCTCCAGCCACCACCACACACTTCCAGCCACCACTATACACCTCCAGCCACCACTACACACCTCCAACCACCACCACACACTTCCAGCCACCACTACACACGTCCAGCCACCACCACACACTTCCAGCCACTACTACACACCTCCAGCCACCACCACACACTTCCAACCACCAGTACACACCTCCAGCCACCACCACACACTTCCAGCCACCACCACACACTTCCAGCCACCACCACACACCTCCAGCCACCACCACACCCTCTAGCCACCACTACACACCTCCAGACAACACTACACACATCCAGCCACCACTACAAAAATCTAGCCACCACCACACACCTGCAGCCACCACTACAAAAATCTAGCCTCCACCACACACCTGCAGCTACAACTATACACCTGCAGCCTCCACCACACACCTCCAGCTACCACTACACACCTCTAGCCACCACAACTACATACCTCCAACCATCACTACACACCTGCAGCCACCACCTCACATCTTCATCTACCACTGCATACCTCCAGACAACACTACACACCTGCAGCTGCCACCACACACCTCCAGCCACCACCACACACCTGCAGCCACCACTACAGTCTTCAAGCCACCACCACACATTTCCAGCCACCACTACACACCTGCATCCACCACTACACACCTCCAGCTACCACTACACACCTGCAGCCACCACACCACACACCTCCAGCCACCATTACACAAATGCATCCACCACTGCACATCTGCAGCCTTCACCACACACCTCCAGCCACCACTACACATTTGCAGCCAAAACTACACACCTGCAACCACCACCTCACACCTCCAGCCACCACCACACACCTCCAGCCACCACTACACACATCGAGCCACCACAACACACCTCCAGCCATCACCACACACCTCCAGCCACCACCACACACTTCCAGCCAACACTACACCCCTTTAGCCACCACTAGACACCTCCAGCAACCACTACACACCTCCACCACCCACTACACACCTGCAGCCACCAATATACTCCTCCAGCCACCACCACACACTTTCAGGCACCACTACACACCTGCAGCCAAAACTACACACATGTAGCCACCACCAAACACCTCCGGCTACCACTACACACTTCCAGCCACCATTACACACCTGCAGCCAAAACTACACACCTGCAGCCACCACCTCACACCTCCAGCCACCACCACACACTTGCAGTCACCACTACTCATCTGCAGCCAAAACTACACATCTGCAGCCATCACCACACACCTCCAGCCTCCACTAATCATCTGCAGGCAAAACTACACATCTGCAGCCTCCACTACACACCTCCAGCCACCACTACAAACCTACCGCCACCACCACACTCCACCAGCCACCACTACACACCTCCAGCCACCACCACACCCCTCCAGCCACAGCTACTCATCTGTAGCCAAAACTACACACCTGCAGCCACCACTACACACCTCCAGCCACCACCACACACCTCCAGCCACCACCACACACCTCCAGCCACCACTACATACCTCAAGCCACCACCACACACCTCCAGCCACCACTACACACCTCCAGACACCATCACACACCTGTAGCCACCACTACTCATCTGCAGGCAAAACTACTAACCTCCAGCCACCACTACACACCTCCAGCCACCACTACACACCTCCAGACACCATTACACACTTCCAGCCACCACCTCTACACACCTCCAGACACCACCACACACCTGCAGCCACCACTACACTCCTCCAGCTACCACCACACACTTCCAGCCACCAATACACACTTCCAGCCACCGCTACACACATGCAGCCAAAACTACACACATGCAGCCACCACCACACTCCTCCAGCTACCACCACACACTTCCAGCCACCAATACACACTTCCAGCCACCGCTACACACCTGCAGCCAAAACTACACACATACAGCCACCACCTCATACCTCCAGCCACCACCACACGCCTCCAGCACACACCACACGCCTCCAGCACACACCACACACCTCTAGCCACCACCACCACACACCTCCACCACAACTACACACCTGGAGCCACCACCACACACCTCCAGCCACCACTACACCTCTGCGCCACCACCACACACCTGCAGCTACCACTACTCATCTGGAGACAAAACTACACATCTGCAGCCATCACTAAACACCTACAGCCACCACCACACACCTCCAGCCACCACTACACACCTCCAGCCACCAATACACACTTCCAGCCACCGCTACACACATGCAGCCAAAACTACACACATGCAGCCACCACCAAACGCCTCCAGCTACCACTACACACTTCCAGCCACTACTACACACCTGCAGAGAAAACTACACACCTGCAGCCACCACCTCACACCTCCAGTCATCACCACACACCTCCAGCCAACACCACACACCTCCAGCCAACAACACACACCTCCAGCCACCCCTACACATCTCCAGCCACCACCACACACCTCCACCATAACTACACACCTGGAGCCAACACCACACACCTCAAGCCACCACTACACACCTCCAGCCACCACCATAACTCAACTCCAGACATTACTACACACCTCCAGCCATCACAACACATTACAGCCACCAATACACACCTCAAGCCACCACCACACATCTGCAGCCACCACCACACACCTGCAGCTACCACAACTCATCTGCAGACAAAACTACACACCTCCAGCCACCACTACACTCCTCCAGCCGCCACCACACACCTCCAGCCACCACTACACATTCCAGCCACCACTACACATTCCAGCCACGACTACACGCCTCCAGCCACCACCACACACCTCCAGCCACCACCACACACCTCCAGCCACCACTACACTCCTCCAGCCACCACCACACACCTCCAGCCACCACTACACTCCTCCAGCCACCACCACCACACCTCCAGCCACCACCACACACCTACAGCCTCTACTACTGATCTGCGGCCAAAACTACACATCTGCAGCCACCACTTCACACCTCCAACCACCACCACACTCCTCCAGCCACCACTACACACCTCCAGCCACCACCACACACCTTCAGCCACAACTACTCATCTGCAGCGAAAACTACACATCTGCAGACACCACTACACACCTCCAGCCACCACCACACACCTCCAGCCACCCCTTCATATATCCAGCCACCACCACACACCTCCACCACAACTACACACCTGCAGCCACCACCACACACCTCCAGCCACTAACACATCTGCAGCCACCAATAAACACCTCCAGCCACCACTACACACCTACAGCCACCAAAACACTCCTCCAGCTACCACTACACACCTCCAATCACCACCACACACCTGCAGCCACAACTACTCATCTGCAGCCAAAACTACACATCTGCAGACACCACCACACACCTCCAGCCACCACTACACACCTCCAATCACCACAACACACCTCCAGCCACCACTACACACCTCTAGCCACCACTACACATTCGCAGCCAAAACTACACACCTGCAACCACCACCTCACACCGACTGCCACCACCACACACCTCCAGCCACCACTACACACTTCGAGCCACCACTACACACCTGCAGACACCACCACAAACCTGCAGCTACCACTACTCATCTGCAGCCAAAACCACACACCTCCAGCCACCACTACACACCTCCAGACACCATTACACACTTCCAGCCACCACCACTACACACCTCCATCCAACACCACACACCTGCAGCCACCACTACATCCCAGCAGCCACCACAACACACTTCCAGCTACCACAACACACTTCCAGTCACCACTACACACTTCCAGTCACCACTACACACTTCCAGCCACAACTACACACCTCCAGCTACCACCACACACCTCCAGCCACCACCACACACCTCCAGCCACCACCACACACTTCCAGCCACTACTACACACTTCCAGCCACCACTACACACATGCAGCCAATACTACACACATGCAGCCAATACTACACACTTCCAGCTACAACTACACACTTCCAGCCACCACCTCACACCTCCAGCCTCCACTACACACCTCCAGCCACCATCACACACCTCCAGCCACCACTACACACCTCCAGCCACCAACACACACCTCCAGCCACCAACACACACCTCCAACCACCACAACACACCTGGAGACACCAGCACACACCTGCAGCCATCACTACTCATCTGCAGCCACCACTACACTCCTCCAGACACCATTACACACTTGTAGCCACAACCACTACACACCTCCAGACACCAACACACACCTGCAGTGACCACTACACCCCTGCAGCCAAACCCACACACCTCCAGCCACAACGACACACCTGCAGCCACCACTACACACCTGCAGTCACTACTACACACCTGCAGCCTCCACCACACACCTCCAGCCACCACCACACCTCCAGCGTCCACCACATACGTCCAGCCACCACTACACCTGCAGCCACCACCACAAACCTCCAGCTACCACTACACACCTCCAGCCACCACCACACACATGCAGCCAAAACTACACACATGCAGCCACTACCACACGCCTCCGGCTACCACTACACACTTCCAGCCACCACTACACACCTGCAACCAAAACTACACACCTGCAGCGACCACCACACACCTCCAGCCTCCACCACACACCTGCCGCCACCACTACACACTTGTAGCTACTACTACACACCTGGAGCTACCACTACACACTTCCAAACACCGCTACACACCTGGAGCCAAAACTAAACACATGTAGCCACCACCACACGCCCCCAGCTACCACTGCACACTTCCAGCTACCACTACACACCTGCAGCCACCACCTCACACCTCCAGCAACCACCACACACCTCAGTCACCACTACACACCTCCAGCCACCACTCCACACCTCTAGGCACCACCACACACCTCCAACCAGTCCTACACATCTCCAGCCACCACCACACACCTCTTCAACAATACACACCTGCAAGCACCACCACACAACTCCAGCCACCACCACACACCTCAGCCACCACTACACACCTCCAGCCACCACCACACATTCCAGCCACCACTACACACATCCAGCCACCACTACACACCTGCAGATTCCACTACACACCTGCAGCCACCACCACACACCTCCAGCTACCACTACACACTTCCAGCCACCACCACACACCTGCAGCCACCACTACTCATCTGCAGCCAAAACTACACATCTGCAGCCACCACTACACACCTACAGCCACCACCACACACATCCAGCCACCACTACACACCTACAGCCACCACCACACACATCCAGCCACCACTACACACCTCCAGCCACCACTACACACCTCCAGCAACCACTACACACCTCCAGCAACCACTACACACCTGCAGCAACCACTACACACCTCCAGCCACCACCACACACCTCCAGCCACCACCACACACCTACAGCCACCACTACACGCCTCCAGCCACCACTACACACCTCCAGCCACCACCACACACCTCCAGCCACCACTACACACCTCCAGCCACCACTACACACCTCCAGCCACCACTACACACCTCCAGCCACCACTACACACCTCCAGCCACCACGACACACTTCCAGCCACCACTACACACCTGCAGCCACCCCTACACACCTCCAGCCACAACGACACACTTCCAATTAGGTGAGTACACACCTCCAGCCTCCACTACTCATCTGCAGCCAAAACTACACATCTGCAGTCACCACTACACACCTCCAGCCACCACTACACACCTCCAGACACCATTACACACTTCCAAACACCACCACAACACACACCTCCATCCACCTACACACACCTGCAGCCACCACTACACCCCTGCAGCCACCACTACACACCTCCAGGTACGACCAAACACTCAGCCACTACTACACACCTGCAGCCACCTCTACACACCTCCAGCCACAACGACACACTTGCAGCCACAACGACACACTTCCAGCCACCACTACACACCTGCAGCCACCAATACACACGTCCAGTCACAACGACACACTTCCAGCCACCACTACACACCTGCAGCCACCCCTACACACCTCCAGCCACAACGACACACTTCCAGCTACCACTACACACCTCCAGATTCCACTACACACCTGTAGCCACCACCACACACCTCCAGCGACCACTACACACCTGCAGCCACCACTACACACCTGCAGCCACCACCCCACATCTGCAGCCACCACTACACACCTCCAGCCTCCACCACACATTCCAGCCACCACCACTACACACCTCCGTCCACCTCCACACACCTGCAGCCACCACTACACCCCAGCAGCCACTACTACACACCTGCAGGCACCACTACACACGTCCAGTCACAATGACACACTTCCAGCCACCACAACACACCTGCAGCCACCACTACACAACTCCAGCCACCACTACACACCTCCAGCCACAACGACACACTTTCAGCCACCACTACACAACTCAAGCCACCACTACACACCTCCAGATTCCACTACACACCTGCACCCACCACCACACACCTCCAGCTACCACTACACACCTGCAACCACCACCACACACCTTCAGCCACTACGAAACACTTCCAGCCACAACTACACAACTCCAGCCACTACTACACACTTCCAGATTCCATTACACACCTGCAGCTACCACGACACACCTCCAGCTACCACTACACACCAGTAGCCACTACTACACACCTGCAGTCACCACTACACACCTCCAGCAACGACACACTTCCAGCCACAACTACACAACTCCAGCCACCACTACACACCTCCACATTCCACTACACACCTGCAGCCACAAATACACACCTGCAGCCGCCACCACACGCCTCCAGCTACCACTACACACTTCCAGCCACCTCTACACACCTGCAGCCAAAACTAGACACCTGCAGCCACCATTTCACACCTTCAGTCACCACTACACACCTACAGCCACCCCTACACACCTGCAGCCACAACTACTCATCTGCAGCCAAAACGACACATCTGCAGCCACCACTATACACCTCCAGCTACCACTACACACCTCCAGCCACCACTACACACCTTAAGCCACCACCACACTCCTCAAACCACCACTACACACCTCCAGCCACCACTACTAACCTCAGGACATCATTACACACTTCCAACCACCACCACTACACACCTCCATCCACTACCACCACACACCTGCAGCCACCATTACATCCCTGCAGCCACCACTACACACCTCCAGCTACCACCACACATCTGCAGCCACCACAACACTTTCAGCCACTACTACACACCTGCAGCCACCACTACACACATCCAGCCACAACGACACACATCCAGCCACGACTACACACCTGCAGTCACCACTACACGCCTCCAGCCACCACCACACATTCCAGCCACCACTACACACCTCCAGCAACCACCACACACCTGCAGCCAGCACTACTACTCTGCAGCCAAACTACACATCTGCAGCCACCACTACACACCTACAGCTACCACTACACAACTCCAGCCACCACTACACACCTCCAGATTCCACTACACACATGCAGCCACCACCACACACCTCCAGCGACCACTACACACCTGCAGCCACCACTACTCATCTGCAGTCACCACTACACACCTGCAGCCACCACCACACATCTGCAGCCACCACTACTCATCTGCAGTCACCACCACGCACCTGCAGCCACCACTACACACCTCCAGCCTCCACCACACATTCCAGCCACCACCACACACCTCCAGACACCATTACACACTTCCAGCCACCACCACTACACACCTCCGTCCACCTCCACACACCTGCAGCCACCACTACACACCTTCAGCTACCACCACACACTTCCAGCTACCACCACACACTTCCAGCCACCACTACACACCTGCAACCACCACTACACACCTCCAGCCACCACTACACCTCCAGCCACCACTACACTTTCAGCCACTACTATACACCTGCAGTCACCACTACACACCTCCAACCACAACGACACTTCCAGCCACGACACACTTCCAGCTACCACCACACACTTCCAGCCACCACTACACACCTGCAGCCACCACTACACACCTCCAGCCACAACGACACACTTTCAGCCACCACTACACAACTCCAGCCACCACTGCACAACTCCAGCCACCACTA
Organism: Procambarus clarkii; assembly: GCF_040958095.1. NCBI lineage: Eukaryota > Metazoa > Arthropoda > Malacostraca > Decapoda > Cambaridae > Procambarus > Procambarus clarkii. The sequence goes on along the minus strand of NC_091212.1, from coordinate 19,794,572 downwards.
CACACCTCCAGATTCCACTACACACCTGCACCTACCACCACACACCTCCAGCTACCACTACACACCTGCAGCTATCACTTTACACCTCCAGCTACCACCACACATCTCCATCCACCACTACACACCTCAAGCCACCACCACACACCTCAACCCACCACTACACACCTACAGCCACCATTACACACCTGCAGTCACAACTACTCATCTGCAGCCAAAACGACACATCTGCAGCCACCACTATACACCTCCAGCTACCACCACACACCTCCAGCCACCACTACACACCTCAAGCCACCACCACACACATCAAACCACCACTACACACCTCCAGCCACCACTACTAACCTCAGGACACCATTACACACTTCCAGCCACCACCACTACACACCTCCATCCACTTCCACCACACACCTGCAGCCACCATTACATCCCTGCAGCCACCACCACACATCTGCAGCCACCACAACACTTTCAGCCACTACTACACACCTGCAGCCACCACTACACACATCCAGCCACAACGACACACTTCCAGCCACGACTACACACCTGCAGCCACCACTACACGCCTTCAGGCACCACCACACACTCCAGCCACCACTACACACCTCCAGCAACCACCACACACCTCCAGCCACCACCACTACACACCTCCATCCACCACCGCACACCTGCAGCCAACACTACACCCCTGCAGCCACCACTACACACCTCCAGCTACCACCACACACACTTCCAGCAACCACTACAAACCTGCAGCCACAACTACACACTTCAAGCCACCACTACACACTTGCAGCCACCACTACACACCTGCAGCCACCACTACACATTTGCAACCACCACTACACACCTGCAGCCACCACCACACACCTCCAGCCACAACGAAACATTTCCAGCCACAACTATACAACTCCAGCCACTACTACACACCTCCAGATTCCATTACACACCTGCAGCTACCACGACACACCTCCAGCTACCACTACACACCTGTAGCCACTACTACACACCTGCAGTCACCACTACACACCTCCAGCAACAACGACACACTTCCAGCCACAACTACACAACTCCAGCCACCACTACACACCTCCACATTTCCACTACACACCTGCAGCCACAAATACACACCTGCAGCCGCCACCACACGCCTCCAGCTACCACTACACACTTCCAGCCACCACTACACACCTGCAGCCACCATTTCACACCTTTAGCCACCACTACACACCTACAGCCACCACTACACACCTGCAGCCACAACTACTCATCTGCAGCCAAAACGACACATCTGCAGCCACCACTATACACCTCCAGCTACCACCACACACCTCCAGCCACCACCACACACCTCCAGCCACCACCACACACCTCCAGCCACCACTACACACCTCAAGCCACCACCACACACACCTCAAGCCACCACTACACACCTACAGCCACCACTACACACCTGCAGTCACAACTACTCATCTGCAGCCAAAACGACACATCTGCAGCCACCACTATACACCTCCAGCTACCACCACACACCTCCAACCACCACTACACACCTCAAGCCACCACCACACACCTCAACCCACCACTACACACCTACAGCCACCATTACACACCTGCAGTCACAACTACTCATCTGCAGCTAAAACGACACATCTGCAGCCACCACTATACACCTCCAGCTACCACCACACACCTCCAGCCACCACTACTAACCTCAGGACACCATTACACACTTCCAGCCACCACCACTACACACCTCCATCCACTTATACCACACACCTGCAGCCACCATTACATCCCTGCAGCCACCACTACACACCTCCAGCTACCACCACACATCTGCAGCCACCACAACACTTTCAGCCACTACTACACACCTGCAGCCACCACTACACACATCCAGCCACAACGACACACTTCCAGGCACGACTACACACCTGCAGCCACCACTACACGCCTCCAGGCACCACCACACATTCCAGCCACCACTACACACCTCCAGCAACCACCACACACCTCCAGCCACCACCACTACACACCTCCATCCACCACCGCACACCTGCAGCCAACACTACACCCCTGCAGCCACCACTACACACCTCCAGCTACCACCACACACACTTCCAGCAACCACTACACTCCTGCAGCCACAACTACACACTTCAAGCCACCACTACACACTTGCAGCCACCACTACACACCTGCAACCACCACTACACATTTGCAACCACCACTACACACCTCCAGCCACCACTACACACCTCCAGCCACCACTACACACCTCCAGCCACAACGACACACTTCCAGCCACCACTACACAACTCCAGTCACCACTACACACCTCCAGATTCTGCTACATACCTGCAGCCACCACCACACACCTCCAACTACCACTACACACCTGCAGTCAAAACTACACATCTGCTGCCACCACCAAAGGCTCCGTTAGGGAGCCTGTGCTGTCCTTCCGAGCGGACAGCACGCTGGACTTGTGATCCTGTGGTCCTGGGTTCGATCCCAGGCGCCGGCGAAAAACAATGGGCAGAGATTCTTTCACCCTATGCCCCTGTTACCTAGCAGTAAAATAGGTACCTGGGTGTTAGTCAGCTGTCACGGGCTGCTTCCTGGGGGTGGAGGCCTGGTCGAGGACCGGGCCGCAGGGACACTAAAGCCCCGAAATCATGTCAAGATTACCTCAAGATAACCACACCTCCAGCCACCACCACACACCACCAGCCTCCACCACACACCTCCAGCACCCACTACACACTTCCAGCCACCGCTACACACCTGCAGCCAAAACTACACACATGCAGCCACCACCACACGCCTCCAGCTACCACTACACACTTCCAGCCACCACTACACACTTCCAGCCACCACTACACACCTGCAGCCAAAACTACACACCTGCAGCCACCACCTCACACCTCCAGCGACCAACCACACACCTTCAGCCACCACTATACACTTCCAGTCACCACCCACACATCTCCAGCTACCCCTACACATCTCCAGCCACCACCACACACCTCCGCCACAACTACACACCTGCAGCCACCACTACACACCTCCAGCCACCACACCTCCAGCCACCACCACACATTCCAACCACCACTACACACCTCCAGCCACCACTACACACCACCAGCCACCTCCACGCATTCCAGCCACCATTACACATTCCCGCCACCACTACACACCTCCAGCCACCACCACACACCTCCAGCCTCCACTACTCATCTGCAGTCAAAACTACACATCTGCAGCCACCACTACACACCTTTAGAAACCACTACACACCTCCAGTCACCACTACACACCTCAAGCCACCACCACACACCTCCAGCCACCACTAAACACCTCCAGACACCATTACACACTTCCAGCCACCAGCACTACACACCTCCATCCACCACTACCACACACCTGCAGCCACCACTACACCCCTGCAGCCACCACAACACACCTCCAGCTACCACCACAGACTTCCAGCCACCACTAAACACCTGCAGCCACCACTACACACCTGTAGCCACCACTACACACCTCCAGCCACCACTACACACCTCGAGCCACCACCACACTTTCAGCCACTTCTACACACCTGCAGCCACCACTACACACGTCCAGCCACAACGACACACTTCCAGCCACCACTACACACCTGCAGCCACCACTATAAACCTCCAGGCACAACGACACACTTCCAGCCAACACTACACATCTGCAGCCACCACCACACACCTCCACCTACCACTACACACTTCCAGCCACCACCACACACCTGCAGCCACCACTACTCATCTGCAGCCAAAACTACACATCTGCAGCCACCACTACACACATCCAGCCACCACTACACACATCCAGCCACCACTACACACCTCCAGCCACCAGTACACACCTCCAGCCACCACTACACACCTCCAGCCACCACTACACACCTCCAGCCACCACCACACACCTCCAGCCACCACTACACACCTCCAGCCACCACTACACACCTCCAGCCACCACTACACACCTCCAGCCACCACTACACACCTCCAGCCACCACTACACACCTCCAGCCACCACTACACACCTCCAGCCACCACTACACATCTCCAGCCACCACCACACATTCCAGCCACCACCACACACCTCCAGCCACCACCACACACCTCCAGCCTGCACTACCCATCTGCAGCCATAACTACACATCTGCAGCCACCACTACACACCTCCAGCCACCACTACACACCTACAGCCCCCACCACACACCTCCAGCCACCACTACACACCTCCAGACACCATTAAACACTTCCAGACACCACTACACACCTCCATCCACCTCCACACACCTGCAGCCACCACTACACCCCTGCAGCTACCACTACACACCTCCAGGTACCACCAAACACTTCCAGCGTCCACTACATACCTGCAGCCACCACTACACACCTCCAGCCACCACTACACCTCCAGCCACCACCACACTCAGCCACTACTACACACCTGCAGCCACCACTACACACATCCAGCCACAAAGACACACTTGCAGCCACAACGACACACTTCCAGCCACCACTACACACCTGCAGCCACCACTACACACGTCCAGTCACAACGACACACTTCCAGCCACCACTACACACCTGCAGCCACCCCTACACACCTCCAGCCACAACGACACACTTCCAGCTACCACTACACACCTCCTGCCACCACTACACACCTCCAGATCCCACTACACACCTGCAGCCACCACTACACACCTCCAGCTACCACTACACACCTGCAGTCACCACTACACATCTGCAGCCACCACTACACACCTGCAGTCACCACCACATTCTCAGCCACTACAACACACCTGCAGCCACCACTACACACCTCCAGCCACAACGACACACTTGCAGTCACAACGACACACTTCCAGCCACCACTACACACCTGCAGCCACCGCTACACACCTCCAGCCACAACGACACACTTCCAGCCACCACTACACATCCAGATTCCATTACACACCTGCAGCCACCACCACACATTTCTAGCTACCACTAGACTCCTGCAGTCACTACTACACACCTGCAGCCACCACTACACACCTCCAGCCACAACGACACACTTCTAGCCACCACTACACAACTCCAGCTTCCACTACACACCTCCAGATTCCACTACACACCTGCAGCTACCACTACACACCTTCAGCTACTAGTACACACCTGCAGCCACCACTACACACCGGCAGCCACCACCACACACCTCCAGCTACCACTACACACTTCCAGCCACCACCACACATATGCAGCCAAAACTACACACCTGCTGCCACCACCACACACCTCCAGCCACCACCCACACCTCCAGCCACCACCAACACACCTCCAGCTACCCCTACACATCTTCAGTCACCACCACACACCTCCACCACCACTACACACCTCTAGCCACCACACTTCCAGCCACCACCACACACCTCCAGCCACCACTACACACCTCCAGCCACCACTACACACCTCCAGCCACCACCACACACCTCCAGCCACCACCACACATTCCAACCACCACTACACACCTCCAGCCACCACCACACACCTGCAGCCACCACTACTCTTCTGCAGCTAAAACTACACACCTGCAGCCACCACCACATACCTCTAGCCACCTCTACACACCACCAGCCACCACCACACACCTCCAGCCACCACTACACACCTCCAGCCACCACTACACACCTCCAGCCACCACTACACACCTCCAGCCACCACTACACACCTCCAGCCACCACCACACACCTCCAGCCTCCACTACTCATCTGCAGTGAAAACTACACATCTGCAGGCACCACTACACACCTTCAGCCACCACTACACACCTCCATTCACCACTACACACCTCAAGCCACCATCACACACCTCCAGCCACCACTAAACACCTCCAGACACCATTACACACTTCCAGCCACCAGCACTACACACCTCCATCCACCACTACCACACACCTGCAGCCACCACAACACACCTCCAGCTACCACCACACACTTCCGGCCACCACTACACACCTGCAGCCACCACTACACACCTGCAGCCACCACTACACACCTCCAGCAACCACTACACACCTCCAGCCACCACCACACTTTCAGCCACTTCTACACACCTGCAGCCACCACTACACACGTCCAGCCACAACGACACACTTCCAGCCACCACTACACACCTGCAACAACCTCTACACACCTCCAGGCACAACGACACATTTCCAGTCAACACTACACAACCCCAGCCACCACTACACACCTCCAGATTCCACTACACACCTGCAGCCACCACCACACACCTGCAGCCACCACCACACACCTGCAGCCACCACTACTCATCTGCAGCCAAAACTACACATCTGCAGCCACCACTACACACCTACAGCCACCACCACACACCTCCAGCCACCACTACACACCTCCAGCCACCACTACACACCTCCAGCCACCACCTCACACCTCCAGCCACCACTACACACCTCCAGCCACCACTACACACCTCCAGCTACCACCACACATTCCAGCCACCACCACACACCTCCAGCCACCACCACACACCTCCAGATTCCACTACTCATCTGCAGCCAAAATTACACACCTCCAGCCAACACTACACACCTCCAGCCACCACTACACACCTACAGCCACTACCACACACCTCCAGCCACCACTACACACCTCCAGACACCATTACACACTTCCAAACACCACCACAACACACACCTCCATCCAACTCCACACCCCTGCAGCCACCACTACACACCTCCAGGTACCACCAAACACTTCCAGCCTCCACTACACACCTGCAGCCACCACTACACACCTCCAGCCACCACTACACCTCCAGCCACCACCACACACTCAGCCACTACTACACACCTGCAGTCACCACTACACACCTCCAGCCACAACGACACACTTCCAGCCACCACTACACAACTCCAGCCACCACCACACATCCAGATTCCATTACACACCTGTAGCCACCACCACACACCTCCAGCGACCACTACACACCTCCAGCCACCACTACACACCTTCAGCCACCACTACACCTCCAGCCACCACCACACTCTCAGCCACTACTACACACCTGCAGCCACCACTACACACCTCCAGCCACAACGACACACTTGCAGCCACAACGACACACTTCCAGCCACCACTACACACCTGCAGCCACCACTACACACCTCCAGCCACCACTACACACGTCCAGTCACAACGACACACTTCCAGCCACCACTACACACCTGCAGCCACCACTACACACCTCCAGCCACAACGACACACTTCCAGCCACCAATACACAACTCCAGCCACCACCACACATCCAGATTCCATTACACACCTGCAGCCACCTCCACACACCTCCAGCTACCACTAGACACCTGCAGCCACCACTACACACCTGCAGCCACCACTACACACCTCCAGCCACAACGACACACTTCTAGCCACCACTACACAACTCCAGCCACCACTACACACCTCCAGATTCCACTACACACCTGCAGCCACCACCACACACCTCCAGCTACCACTACACACCTGCAGCCACCATTACACACCTGCAGCCACCACCACACACCTCCAGCTACCACTACACACTTCCAGCCACCACCACACACATGCAGTCAAAACTACACACCTGCTGCCACCACCACACACCACCACACACCTCCAGCCACCTCTACACATCTCCAGCCACCACCACACAGCTCTACCATCACTACACACCTGCACCTACCACCACCCACCTCCAACCACCACTACACACCTCCAACCACCCCTACATATCTCCAGCCACCACCACACATCTCCACCACCACACATCTCTACCACCACTACACACCTGTAGCCACCACCACACATCTCTACCACCACTACACACCTGTAGCCACCACCACACACCTCCAGCCACCCCTACACATCTCCTGCCACCACCACACACCTCCACCACCACTACACAGTCACAACGACAGTCACAACGACACACTTCCAGCCACCACTACACACCTGCAGCCACCGCTACACACCTCCAGCCACAACGACACACTTCCAGCCACCACTACACATCCAGATTCCATTACACACCTGCAGCCACCACCACACATTTCTAGCTACCACTAGACTCCTGCAGTCACTACTACACACCTGCAGCCACCACTACACACCTCCAGCCACAACGACACACTTCTAGCCACCACTACACAACTCCAGCTTCCACTACACACCTCCAGATTCCACTACACACCTGCAGCTACCACTACACACCTTCAGCTACTAGTACACACCTGCAGCCACCACTACACACCGGCAGCCACCACCACACACCTCCAGCTACCACTACACACTTCCAGCCACCACCACACATATGCAGCCAAAACTACACACCTGCTGCCACCACCACACACCTCCAGCCACCACCCACACCTCCAGCCACCACCAACACACCTCCAGCTACCCCTACACATCTTCAGTCACCACCACACACCTCCACCACCACTACACACCTCTAGCCACCACACTTCCAGCCACCACCACACACCTCCAGCCACCACTACACACCTCCAGCCACCACTACACACCTCCAGCCACCACCACACACCTCCAGCCACCACCACACATTCCAACCACCACTACACACCTCCAGCCACCACCACACACCTGCAGCCACCACTACTCTTCTGCAGCTAAAACTACACACCTGCAGCCACCACCACATACCTCTAGCCACCTCTACACACCACCAGCCACCACCACACACCTCCAGCCACCACTACACACCTCCAGCCACCACTACACACCTCCAGCCACCACTACACACCTCCAGCCACCACTACACACCTCCAGCCACCACCACACACCTCCAGCCTCCACTACTCATCTGCAGTGAAAACTACACATCTGCAGGCACCACTACACACCTTCAGCCACCACTACACACCTCCATTCACCACTACACACCTCAAGCCACCATCACACACCTCCAGCCACCACTAAACACCTCCAGACACCATTACACACTTCCAGCCACCAGCACTACACACCTCCATCCACCACTACCACACACCTGCAGCCACCACAACACACCTCCAGCTACCACCACACACTTCCGGCCACCACTACACACCTGCAGCCACCACTACACACCTGCAGCCACCACTACACACCTCCAGCAACCACTACACACCTCCAGCCACCACCACACTTTCAGCCACTTCTACACACCTGCAGCCACCACTACACACGTCCAGCCACAACGACACACTTCCAGCCACCACTACACACCTGCAACAACCTCTACACACCTCCAGGCACAACGACACATTTCCAGTCAACACTACACAACCCCAGCCACCACTACACACCTCCAGATTCCACTACACACCTGCAGCCACCACCACACACCTGCAGCCACCACCACACACCTGCAGCCACCACTACTCATCTGCAGCCAAAACTACACATCTGCAGCCACCACTACACACCTACAGCCACCACCACACACCTCCAGCCACCACTACACACCTCCAGCCACCACTACACACCTCCAGCCACCACCTCACACCTCCAGCCACCACTACACACCTCCAGCCACCACTACACACCTCCAGCTACCACCACACATTCCAGCCACCACCACACACCTCCAGCCACCACCACACACCTCCAGATTCCACTACTCATCTGCAGCCAAAATTACACACCTCCAGCCAACACTACACACCTCCAGCCACCACTACACACCTACAGCCACTACCACACACCTCCAGCCACCACTACACACCTCCAGACACCATTACACACTTCCAAACACCACCACAACACACACCTCCATCCAACTCCACACCCCTGCAGCCACCACTACACACCTCCAGGTACCACCAAACACTTCCAGCCTCCACTACACACCTGCAGCCACCACTACACACCTCCAGCCACCACTACACCTCCAGCCACCACCACACACTCAGCCACTACTACACACCTGCAGTCACCACTACACACCTCCAGCCACAACGACACACTTCCAGCCACCACTACACAACTCCAGCCACCACCACACATCCAGATTCCATTACACACCTGTAGCCACCACCACACACCTCCAGCGACCACTACACACCTCCAGCCACCACTACACACCTTCAGCCACCACTACACCTCCAGCCACCACCACACTCTCAGCCACTACTACACACCTGCAGCCACCACTACACACCTCCAGCCACAACGACACACTTGCAGCCACAACGACACACTTCCAGCCACCACTACACACCTGCAGCCACCACTACACACCTCCAGCCACCACTACACACGTCCAGTCACAACGACACACTTCCAGCCACCACTACACACCTGCAGCCACCACTACACACCTCCAGCCACAACGACACACTTCCAGCCACCAATACACAACTCCAGCCACCACCACACATCCAGATTCCATTACACACCTGCAGCCACCTCCACACACCTCCAGCTACCACTAGACACCTGCAGCCACCACTACACACCTGCAGCCACCACTACACACCTCCAGCCACAACGACACACTTCTAGCCACCACTACACAACTCCAGCCACCACTACACACCTCCAGATTCCACTACACACCTGCAGCCACCACCACACACCTCCAGCTACCACTACACACCTGCAGCCACCATTACACACCTGCAGCCACCACCACACACCTCCAGCTACCACTACACACTTCCAGCCACCACCACACACATGCAGTCAAAACTACACACCTGCTGCCACCACCACACACCACCACACACCTCCAGCCACCTCTACACATCTCCAGCCACCACCACACAGCTCTACCATCACTACACACCTGCACCTACCACCACCCACCTCCAACCACCACTACACACCTCCAACCACCCCTACATATCTCCAGCCACCACCACACATCTCCACCACCACACATCTCTACCACCACTACACACCTGTAGCCACCACCACACATCTCTACCACCACTACACACCTGTAGCCACCACCACACACCTCCAGCCACCCCTACACATCTCCTGCCACCACCACACACCTCCACCACCACTACACACCTACAGCCCCCCACCACACACCTCTAGCCACCACTACACACCTGCAGCACCTCTACACACCTCCAGCCACCACTACACACCTCCAGCCACGTACAATACCCCTGTAGGGAGTATGTACCAGGTAACTCCGCCAGACACAGGGCCATAATAACGTGAGATAGGACAGGAAAGTCGACCCAACTTGCACATGTAATACCGCTCAAAATGTCTCACCGGCCGCCATTATAATGTTATCCGGATGTCGTTATAAATAAAGATTTGTTGGTTGGTTTACTGATACTCTCCCGGTACACTCTGGTGAGGGTAAGTTTACTTGTTGTCTGGTTGGTCTACTGACAACCCCCAAGTACACGCTGCTGAGTGTAAGTTTACCTGTTGGATTACGTTTTCAAGCCTGGCAAATAGATATCCGGAGACATTGCAGTAGCCATACACAGACTCAGACATGGTTACAAGTGCTGCTGGGAGGTAATGAACCCAATAGTTAAAGAGTGTATGTGAAGCTACTGAAGCCCTGCGCATCAAACTCAACATTAATCCAACGACAGCAGCTGCAATAGATGCACATTCCACCGCGACTACAATGATTAGAAAAGCTGTTAAGGAATGGGACTCACTAGTGAACATTCTGCATCTACATCCGTCACCAAGATAATGTTATTAAAACAAGACTAAAACCAGTGCACTAAAACAAAGGCGGGAAAGAAACGGGAAAAAAGGAGGAAACCTCACCTCCATTTAAAACTTTGACCCAAATGTCAGAGTAACAAGGTTATTGCGAATAACCGAACTCAATTACGGGCTCACTATAGCCCGTGCTACATGGACATTTAGTTCAGAGTAGCTAAATTTAAAACAACAACAACAACAACAGCGAGTAACTGTGAGGGGGGGGGGCAGATACATCAGAGTGGCGAGATGTCACCAGCGGGGTCTCACAGGGCTCTGTACTTGGACCTATACTGTTTCTAATATATATAAACGATCTTCGTTTATATATATTAGAACGATCAGAAGGCTGAACATAAGGTACCATCTGGAAGGTGAAATCCTGCAAGAGTCTAATAGAGGGAAAGGTCTGGGAGTTGATATCATACCAAAACCTGTCGTAAGAGGCTCACGTCAAATGAATATCATCAGCGGCATATGCTAGACTGGTCAACATAAGAACTGCCTTTAGAAACTTGTGTAAGGAATCGTTCAGGACTCTGTATACAACTTATGTCAGATCAATCCTGGAATATGCAGCTCCAACCTGGAGTTTATATCTAGTTAAACACAAGACGAAGTTAGAGAAGATTCAGTGGTATGCCACCAGACGAGTGGTACACGGGAGGCTACGGGAACTAAACCTCACGTCTCTAGAAGACAGAAGAGTAAGAGGGAGACATGATAACCACCTACAATATTCTCTGAGGAATTGACAAGGTGGACAAAGACAAAGTATTTAGCACGGGTGGTACGCGAACAAGGGGACATAGGTGGAAACTAAGTACCCAAATGAGCCACAGAGACATAAGAAATAATTTGTCAGAGTAGTTAACAGATGGAATGCATTAGGCAGTGATGTGGTGGAGGCTGACTCCATACACAGTTTCAAATGTAGATATGATAGAGCCCAGTAGGCTCAGGAATCTGTACACCAGTTGAGTCGGGACCAGGCGGGACCAAAGAGCCAAAGCTCAACCCCCCGCAAGCACAACTAGGTGAGAGCAACTAGGTGAGTAACTACGTGAGTACACACACACACACACACACATGCACACTAAACAGACTGAAACAAATTGAAAGAAGACTTTTATGTGTATTATAAAAAGCAGAAATAGGGTTTAAATCATGCGCCGAGACTTCGATTTCTTTTAAACCGTTTCAAATCGCATGAAGGCGGCGTGAACCGTGTTGGATTGTTTCTGAAGCAAGCGGTTCCCTGCCGTCTGCGTCTTGTCTTGCGTCCTGTGTTGCTTATGTTGCGTCTTGGGTTGTCTTGGGTCTTGTGTTGTGTCTTGTATCTTGTATTTTATGTTGCGTCTTGTATTGTGTCTTGCATCTTGTGTTGCGTCTTGTATCTTATGTTTTGTATCTTATGTTGTGTCTGGTTGTGTGTGTTGTGTTTAATCTTGTGTTTGATGTTGCGTCATGCCTGTTGTCTTGCGTCTTGGACTGTGGCGAGTGGTAATGGTACTCATCTACTTGTAACTTGGCTAACTGTGCTTGCACGTGTTAGGCTTCAACTCTCAAGTTCCAATCAAGTGATGTAGAGGCTTCGGGTCCCCCGGGGAGGGGTGAGTGAGGTCCAGACACCGGGGGGTGGGGAGAAGTCATCACCCTCCGCCTCCTCATCGTTAATACCTCCCGTGCTAATTACCTCTCTCTCTCTACATCAACATTTCCATCATACTTTTTGTAAAGTTGTGGATAGAATAAGTTTTAGGAAACCCTTCCCTCAGTACAGTGTACTTGCTGACCCTACAGGGACCAGAACTGCCTCACAACTCTGTAACTCAGTTACGTGTCCAACTTCCACTCATGTCCTCTCGTCCTGCCTCAGTTGAATTTAAATAAGCTTCCTTTATCCTCTTTGCCTATAACTACAGACAAGGTGAATATGATAACTACATATTAGATCCCTCAGGATCTGGTATGTCGTTATGATGTCTCGTCTGTTTCTTTCCTGTAAGGTTGTCAGGGAGAGTTCTCTCCACCTGCTCCTCATAGCTCTGACCTGTCAGTTCTGGTATTAATCTAACTGTAAGCCTCTGAGCTTCCTCAAGTTTCTGTTCATGCTTATTTAAACCTTAAAATGTTTAAATTTGTATTCTCTTGAGTGCAGGCGGGAGAGAGACATAATAATTTACACGTGGAAACTAGTTGAGGGGCTGGTCCTAAACCTACACACAAACATAACACCACATGAGACCAGAAGACATGGCAGGATGTGCAGAATACCCCCGTTGAAGAGCAGAGGTGCAACAGGTACTCTGAGAGAGAACTATCAACATCAGAGGCCCGAGACTGTTCAACACGCTTCCACTACACATAAGGGGCATAACTGGGGGTCCAGTGTTCAAGAGAGAACTTGGAAAAACACTTCCAAAGAATACTTTATCAATCAGGCAGTGATTCATACGTCAGGCTGCGATCAGCCGCGTCAAACAGCCTGGTTGATCACACGATCAACCGGGAGGCCTGGTCAAAGACCGGGCCGCGGGACCGTTGACCTCTGGTAACAAGGCATGATAACTACAAGGTATGCTTCAGAAGGAATGGGTTCCATGTTGGTGCTGCATACCCAAAGTAAGAGTCTGACATAGGTAGTGTGAATGAACTTGACAGCCTAAATGTTAGCAGTTATAAATGATGCTCTTATGTTAGAAAACTTGTGCCATGTGGCTGGTGCCATGTGGCTGGTGGCATGTGGCTGGTGGCATGTGGCTGGTGGCATGTAGCTGGTGGCATGTGGCTGGTGGCATGTGGCTGGTGGCATGTGGCTGGTGGCATGTGGCATGTGGCTGGTGGCATGTGGCTGGTGGCATGTGGCTGGTGCCATGTGGCTGGTGGCATGTGGCTGGTGGCATGTGGCATGTGGCTGGTGGCATGTGGCTGGTGGCATGTGGCTGGTGGCATGTGGCTGGTGGCATGTGGCTGGTGGCATGTGGCTGGTGGCTGGTGGCATGTGGCTGGTGGCATGTGGCTGGTGGCATGTGGCATGTGGCTGGTGGCATGTGGCATGTGGCTGGTGGCATATGGCTGTTATATACCATATGGTGTGGTAATATACCATATGGTGTGGTAATATACCATATGGTGTGGTTATATACCATATGGTGTGGTAATATACCATATGGTGTGGTAATATACCATATGGTGTGGTTATATACCATATGGTGTGGTTATATACCATATGGTGTGGTTATATACCATATGGTGTGGTTATATACCATATGGTGTGGTTATATACAATATGGTATGGCTATATGGTGTGGTAATATACCATATGGTGTGGTTTATACAATATGGTGTGGTTATATACCATATGGTGTGGTTATATGGTGTGGCTATATACAA
This sequence comes from Procambarus clarkii, assembly GCF_040958095.1. Classification (NCBI taxonomy): domain Eukaryota; kingdom Metazoa; phylum Arthropoda; class Malacostraca; order Decapoda; family Cambaridae; genus Procambarus; species Procambarus clarkii. Next base: position 19,779,382 of record NC_091212.1, on the reverse strand, counting down.
TATGGTGTGGTTATAAACAATATGGTGTGGCTATATACAATATGGTGTGGTCATATACAATATGGTGTGGTTATATGGTGTGGTTATATACAATATGGTGTGGTTATATACAATATGGTGTGGTTATATGGTGTGGTTATATACAATATGGTGTGGTTATATACAATATGGTGTAGTTATACAGTGTGGTTATATACCATATAGTGTGGTTATATTCCATATGGTGTGGTCATCCAGCTCCACAGACCCTCCTGGTCATCCAGCACTACAGTCCCTCTAGATCATCCAGGGCCACAGACACTCCTTGTCATCCATCACCACAGTCACTCCTGGTCACCCAGCACCACAGTCACTCATGGTCATCCTGCTCCACAGACACTCCTTGTCATCCATCACCACAATCACTCCAGATCATCCAGCACCACAGGCACTCCTGGCCATCCAGTGCCTCTGTCACTGGTAGTCATCCACCTCCACAGACACTCCTGGTCATCCAGTGTCAATGTAACAATCATCCATCTCCATAGACACTCCTTGTCATCCAGCACAACAGTCACTCCATATCATCCAGGACCACAGACACTCTTGGTTATCCAGCACCACAGTCACTCCTGGTCATCCAGCACCACAGTCACTCCTGGTCATCCAGCATCACAGTCATTTATGGTCATCCAGCACCACACTCACTCCTGGTCATCCAGCACCACAGTCACTCCTGGTCATCCAGCACCACAGTCACTCCTGGTCATCCAGCACCACAGTCACTCCTGGTCATCCAGCACCACAGTCACTCCTGGTCATCCAGCACCACAGTCACTCCTGGTCATCCAGCACCACAGTCACTCCTGGTCATCCAGCACCACAGTCACTCCTGGTCATCCAGCACCACAGTCTCTCTTGGTCATCCATCACAACTGTCACTTATGGTCATCCAGCACCACTGCCACTAATGGTCATCTAATGCCACAGTCACTCCTGGTCATCCAATGCCACAGTCACTCCTGGTCATCCAGCACCACAGTCAATCCTGGTCATCTAGCACCACAGTCAATCCTGGTCATCTAGCACCACAGTCAATCCTGGTCATCTAGCACCACAGTCAATCCTGGTCATCTAGCACCACAGTCAATCCTGGTCATCTAGCACCACAGTCACTCCTGCTCATCTAGCACCACAGTCACTCCAGGTCATCCCATGCCACAGTCACCCCATATCATCCAGTGCCACAGTCAGTCCTGGTCATCCAACACCACAGTCACTCCTGGGCATCCAGTGCCAAAGTCAGGCCTTTGTCAACCAGCGTCACAGTCATTCCTGGTCATCCAGCACCACAATGAATCATTATCATCCAGTGCCAACGTGACTCTTGGTCACCACAGTCGCATCCGGTTGTCTAGCACCACGGTCTCTCCTCGTCATCCAGCATCACTGACACTCTTGTTCATCCAACACCACTGTCACTCTTGGTCATCCAACACTACAGTCACTCTTGGTCATCCAGCACTACAGTCACTCTTGATCATCCAGCACTACAGTCACTCTTGGTCATCCAGCACTACAGTCACTCTTGGTCATCCAGTACCACAGTCACTCTTGGTCATCCAGCACTACAGTCACTCTTGGTCATCCAGCACTACAGTCACTCTTGGTCATCCAGTACCACAGTCACTCTTGGTCATCCAGCACTACAGTCACTCTTGGTCATCCAGCACTACAGTCACTCTTGGTCATCCAGTACCACAGTCACTCTTGGTCATCCAGCACTACAGTCACTCTTGGTCATCCAGCACTACAGTCACTCTTGGTCATCCAGTACCACAGTCACTCTTGGTCATCCAGCACTACAGTCACTCTTGGTCATCCAGCACTACAGTCACTCTTGGTCATCCAGTACCACAGTCACTCTTGGTCATCCAGCACTACAGTCACTCTTGGTCATCCAGCACTACAGTCACTCTTGGTCATCCAGCACTACAGTCACTCTTGGTCATCCAGTACCACAGTCACTCTTGGTCATCCAGCACTACAGTCACTCTTGGTCATCCAGTACCACAGACACTCTTGGTCATCTGTGAGAGTTTTTTTTTGAGAAGTTGGAATAAAATGTAATTGGTATAAGGAATTGAGCTCGGAAAATTTCTAAGAATTTTCTTTATTCTTTAACCTTTATTCCTATCGAGATATTCAGTTAGGTCGCCTGAGGAAGGACTTGCTTAGCTAACACATTAGTGTAGTAAGCAGCTCATTCCTCACTTTGGGACCATGTATGAACAATTGACTAGGCGCGAGCTAACGCTGAGACCCCAATGAAAATTTAAATCTCCCCTCTTAGGTCGCTGACCTTCGCCATTCGCCGAAGTGAATCTAACGAGTTAACCTGGGCTCTCACAACAATAATTTATTGTTGTATGGTCAACAATAATTTATTGTTGTATGGTGACGTATATTTGGTCCAAAACTCAGAATCAGTCTCAATTTTATTAGTCGTGTGTGAAGAACACTTGCATAACAATAATAATGTGTGGGGGTGTAACGAAAAGACAGTGTTAACCATAACAACTTAGTTTATTCAATAAAGTACTAACTACTACAACAAAACAAAAGGAAATGTCAATGACGTTACTCGAAATCCTTCCTGTGACACTATCAATGACAGCTAGACACCAGCCCCTCGGGCTGCATAATGAACTAACTCGAACATAAGCGTGACCACAGAGGAATCAACAAGAAACAAGAACTAACAGATCTATAATCACAATTACAACAAATGACACAGTAGGTTCTGAAACACGTCTCCAGTAACCTCCTAACTGTTCTACGCCTCAGTGCAGTCTACACCTGCAATAGCGGTTGCAATGCAATCAAATCAATAGTCTTTCAATGACAACAATAACTTATGGGTTCACTGGCAACTCCAGCAACCCTTCCTCAAATTAATCCTTACGTTAACACTCCGTCCCACGGACGTTCAACAATCAATAACAATTGATTTACGTTAATAACACAATAACATTTACGTTATATTAATAACTCTTACAACTGTCACTAGTAACGCGGAAATTACACAACACTCTACCCGTCGAGCATTCAGTGAGAAAATCCCATTAATCCCTGTACTACCAGACAGCTGATTAATCTCTTTACTAGTTACGGTAATTTACGTTAATCGGTTACTAATCACTCAGCGATGGTAAACTCTGATTTACAATGTCCAAAGTGCTAAGAGAACGGTAATCACTCGTGATTACTTTTAGATAATTAAGTGCTATCCTCAAGATCAATAATTAACCAATTAAAATATGCAACCTTCACACTGGCTCAGCAATTTACATTAAGGTATGAATTCCGCCTGAGCCTCTGAGCCTTCCATACTCAGACCAATTCAGGTGGCTAATAACAGTAATTAGCCCCACGTTTACGTTATCCTAAAATGACGTTACTCCTCCCACGAGTCAATCAAGTGCCGGTACTTCCGGGCAGATAAATAACGATGTTACGTTAATGGAACAATGCAGCCTTCGTGTAAGTCGTTCAAACACGGATCGAGGTTAATTACTTTGACTTCCTGAAACATGTCAATTACCCTGCCCACTGACCGTTAATTACGACAGACAATACTCTAATTCTTATCTGGCTGATAAAGCAATGGGCGTTCCCTTGGTTACGTTATATTAATTGCCTCGCAATCACCTCACTGAATACTGGACTTCGATGTCCTACCAGATAACAGGAGAATATATGTGTACCCAAGTACTCGTCTACAGCCGAGTTCACCCACGACAATGACAAATCACACTAACAAATCACAGTTTGTTTCTCGCTCATTTTCCCTCCCTGTTCCACTTAAGTGGCCCTGAGAAAGAGTCAGTGAGAGTATGTGTGTGTGTGTGTGTGTGTGTGTGTGTGTGTGTGTGTGTGTGTGTGTGTGTGTGTGTGTGTGTGTGTGTGTGTGTGTGTGTGTGTGTACTCACCCATTTGTGCTTGCGGGGGTTGAGCTTTGGGTCTTTGGTCCCGCCTCTCAACTGTCAATCAACTGGTGTACAGATTCCTGAGCCTACTGGGCTCTATCATATCTACATTTAAAACTGTGTATGGAGTCAGCCTCCACCACATCACTGCCTAATGCATTCCATCCGTTAACTACTCTGACACTGAAAAAGTTCCTTCTAACGTCCCTGTGGCTCATGTGGGTACTCAGTTTCCACCCGTGTCCCCTTGTTCGCGTCCCACCAGTGTTAAATAGTTTATCCTTGTTTACCGGGTCGATTCCCCTGAGGATTTTGTAGGTTGTGATCATGTCTCCCCTTACTCTTCTGTCTTCCAGTGTCGTAAGTTGCATTTCCCGCAGTCTTTCCTCGTAACTCATGCCTCTTAGTTCTGGGACTAGTCTAGTAGCATACCTTTGGACTTTTACCAGCTTCGTCTTGTGCTTGACAAGGTACGGGCTCCATGCTGGTGCCGCATACTCCAGCATTGGTCTTACATATGTGGTGTACAAGATTCTGAATGATTCCTTACACAGGTTCCGGAACGCTGTTCTGATGTTAGCCAGCCTCGCATATGCCGCAGACGTTATTCTTTTTATGTGGGCTTCAGGAGACAAGTTTGGTGTGATATCAACTCTTAGATCTTTCTCTCTGTCCGTTTCATTAAGTACTTCGTCTCCTATTCTGTATCCTGTGTCTGGCCTTCTGTTTCCACTGCATAGTTTCATTACTTAGCATTTACTCGGGTTGAACTTCAACCGCCATTTGTTGGACCATTCACTCAGTCTGTCTAGGTCATCTTGTAGCCTCCTACTATCATCCTATGTTTCAATCCTCCTCATAATTTTTGCATCATCGGCAAACATTGAGAGAAACGATTCTATACCCTATGGGAGATCATTTACATATATCAGAAACAGTATAGGTCCAAGGATTGACCCCTGCGGGACTCTGCTTGTAACGTCTCGCCAATCTGAGACCTCACCTCTCACACTGACTTGTTGTCTCCTGTTGCTTAGGTGCTCCTTTATCCAATGGAGTACCTTGCCTTTCATTCCTGCCTGCATCTCCAGCTTTTTCACTAGCCTCTTGTGTGGTACTGTATCAAAGGCTTTCTGACAATCCAAAAATATGCAGTCTGCCCATCCTTCTCTTTCTTGCCTTATTTTTGTTGCCTGGTCGTAGAATTCAAGTAGCCCTGTGAGGCAGGACCTGCCATACCTGAACCCTTGTTGATGCAGTGTTACAAAGTTCTTTCGCTCCAGATGCTCCACTAGCTTTCTTCGCACAATCTTCTCCATCAGCTTGCATGGTATGCAGGTTAGGGATACTGGCCTGTAGTTCAGTGCCTCCTGTCTATCCCCTTTCTTGTATATCGGGACAGCGTTAGCTTCTTTCCAAATATCTGGCAGTTCCCCTGTTGCCAGTGATTTGTTATACACTATGGAGAGTGGTAGGCACAGTTCTTCTGCCCCTTCCTTTAGTATCCAAGGGGAGATTCTATCTGGGCCTATAGCCTTTGTCACATCCAACTCTAGTAAACACTTCCTTACTTCCCCCCCTTGGTAATCTCAAACTCTTCCAGTGGTTCCTGGTTAGCTATTCCCTCTCTTATCTCTGGAATTTCTCCTTGCTCTAAGGTGAAGACCTGGAATTTCTTATTCAGTTCCTCATACACTTCCTTGTCGTTTGTAGTGAATCCTTCCGTTCCTATCCTTAATTTCATAACCTGTTCCTTTACTTTTGTTTTTCTCACGATGTGACTGTGCAGCAATTAAAGTTGAGTCTTTGCCTTGCTTGCGATGTCAATTTCGTTCTCTTCTCAACCTGACATATTCATTCCTGGCATTCTGGTATCTCTGCTCTCCAGTGTCCTGTTATTCCTATAGTTTCTCCATGCCCTTTTACTATGCTGCTTAGCTAGCCTACATCTCTGATTAAACCTTGGGTTTCTCATCTTCATTTCACTGTTTCCCTTTTGGGCTGGGACAAACTTGTTTGCTGTGTCCTTGCACTGCTGCGTGATGTAGTCCATTATATCTTGGGCCGTCTTTCCCCTAAGCTCTGTTTCACATGCTATATCTATTAGGAATTTTCTATCTCCTCATAGTTTCCCTTTCGGTATGCTAACCTTTTGGTTTCGGTATCCCTCCTCGAGTTCAATAACCCTTCTTCAATCAGGTACTCAGACACCAGTATAATGTGGTCGCTCATTCCTACTGGGTCCTCAAAATCGATTTCTCTTATGTCGGAGTCGTTCAGAGTGAAGACCAGGTCGAGTCTCGCTGGTTCGTCATTTCCTCTCATCCTTGTGGGTTCTCTGACATGCTGGGTTAAAAAGTTTCTAGTCACCACCTCCAATAGTTTGGCTCTCCACGTTTCCTCGCCTCCATGCGGTTCCTTGTTCTCCCAGTCAATCCTTCCGTGATTGAAGTCCCTCATGATGAGCAGATGGGATCTATTTCTACAGGCAGCAGAGGCTGCCCTCTCAATTATAGTGTTAACTGCCATGTTGTTGTTTTCATACTCTTGAATGGGTCTTCTGTGTGTGTGTGTGTGTGTGTGTGTGTGTACTCACCTAATTGTGCTTGTGGGGGTTGAGCTCTGGCTCTTTGGTCCCGCCTCTCAACCGTCAAACAACAGGTGTACAGGTTCGTGAGCCTATTGGGCTCTATCATATCTACACTTGAAACTGTATATAGAGTCAGCTTCCACCATATCACTTCTTAATGCATTCCATTTGTCAACCAGTCTGACACTAAAAAAGTTCTTCTAATATCTCTGTGGCTCATTTGGGCACTCAGTTTCCACCTGTGTCCGCTAGTGCGTGTGCCCCTTGTGTTAAATAGACTGGCTTTATCTATCCTATCAATTCGCTTGAGAATCTTCAATGTGGTGATCATGTCCCCCCAACTCTTCTGCCTTCCAGCGAAGTGAGGTTTAATTCCCGTAGTCTCTCCTCGTAGGTCATACCTCTCAGGTCGTGTACTAGTCTGGTGGCAAACCTTTGAACCTTTTCCAGTTTAGTCTTATCCTTGACTAGATATGGACTCCATGCTGGGGCTGCATACTCCAGGATTGGCCTAACATATGTGGTATACAAAGTTCTGAGTGATTCTTTACACAAGTTTCTGAATGCCGCTCGTATGTTGGCCAGCCTGGCATATGCCGCTGATGTTATCCTCTTGATATGGGCTGCAGGAGACAGGTCTGGCGTGATATCAACCCCCAAGTCTTTTTCTTTCTCTGACTCTTGAAGTATTTCATCTCCCAGATGATACCTTGTATCTGGCCTCCTGCTCCCTACACCTATATATATATGTGTGTGTGTGTGTGTATGTGTGTGTGTGTGTGTGTGTGTGTGTGTGTGTGTGTGTGTGTGTGTGTGTGTGTGTGTGTGTGTGTACTCACCTAATTGTGCTTGCGGGGGTTAAGCTCTGGCTCTTTGGTCCTGCTTCTCAACTGTCAATCAACTGATGTACAGATTCCTGAGCCTACTGGGCTCTATCATATCTATATTTGAAACTGTGTATGGAGTCAGCCTCCATCACATCACAGCCTAATGCATTCCATCTGTTAACTACTCTGACACTGAAAAAGTTCTTTCTAACGTCCCTGTGGCTCATTTGGGCACTGTGTCCCCTTGTTTGCTTATCACCTGTGTTAAACAGTTTATCTTTATCTACCCTGTCAATTCCTCTAAGATTTTTGTAGGTAGTGATAATGTCTCCCCCTTTACTCTTCTGTCTTCCAGTGTCATGAGGTGCATTTCACGCAGCTTTTCCTCGTAACTGATGCATGTGTGTGTGTGTGTGTGTGTGTGTGTGTGTGTGTGTGTGTGTGTGTGTGTGTGTGTGTGTGTGTGTGTGTGTGTGTATTCACCTAGTTGTGTTTGCGAGGGTTGAGCTTTGCTCTTTCAGTCCCTTCTCAACTCTCAATCAACAGTTTACTAACTACTACTTCTTTTTTTCCCCACACCACACACACACCCCCCAGGAAGCAACCCGTGACAGCTGACTAACTCCCAGGTATCTATTTACTGCTAGGTAACAGGGGCATTCAGTGTGAAAGAAACTTTGCCCATTTGTTTCTGCCTAATGTGGGAATCGAACCCGCGCCACGGAATTACGAGTCCTGCGCGCTATCCACCAGGCTACCAGGCCCCCTCCACCAGGCTACCAGGCTCCCTGTGAGGGTGTGTATGTGTGTGGTGTGTGTGTGTGTGTGTGTGTGTGTGTGTGTGTGTGTGTGTGTGTGCGTGTGTGTGTGTGTGTGTGTGTGTGTGTGTGTGTGTGTGTATGAGTGTGTGTGTGCGTGTGTGTAATTACCTAAGTGTAGTTACAGGATAAGAGCTACGCTCGTGGTGTCCCGTCTTCCCAACACTCTTCGTCATATAACGCTTTGAAACTACTGACGTCGTGGCCTCTACCACCACCTCACCTAACTTGTTCCAATCGTCTACCACTCTGCGAAAGTGAATTTTCTTACACTTCTTCGGCATCTGTGTTTAGTTAATTTAAATCTATGACCTCTTATTCTTGAAGTTCCAGGTCTCAGGAAATCTTCCCTATCGATTTAATCACTTTCTGTTACTATTTTGTACCTAGTGATCATATCACCTCCTTTTCATCTGTCTTCTAGGTTTGGCATATTTAATGCCTCTAACCTCTCTTCGTAGCTCTTGTCCTTCAGTTCTGGGAGCCACTTAGTGGCGTGTCTTTGCACCTTTTCCAGTTTGTTGATGTGCTTCTGAAGATATGGGCACCACACAACCGCTGCATATACCAGCTTTGGTCTAACAAGAACAATTTCTTTAGTATTTCGCCATCCATGTATTTAAAAGGAATTCTGAAGTTAGAAAGTGTAGCGTGGCTCCTCGCACAACGTCTTTATGTGGTCCTCAGGTGATAGTTTTCTATCTAAAACCACGCCTAGATCTCTTTCTTTATCAGACTTCTTTAAAGATTTCTCACATAATTTATAGGTTGTGTGGGGTCCATGTTCTCCTATTCCACATTCCATAACATGGCGTTTATTTACATTAAATTCCATTTGCTAAGTAGTGCTCCATATACTTATTCTGTCCAGGTCTTCTTGAAGGGAATGATAATCATCGAAGTTACTTATCTTCCCTATTATCTTAGCATCATCAACAAACATGTTCATATAATTCTGTATTCAATCTGGTAGATCATTTATGTAGACAATGAACATTACCGGTGCAAGAACTGAACTCTGTGGTACTCCGCTTGTGATATTTCTCCAGTCCGATACATTTCCTCTTATTACTGCCCTCATTTTTTTACCAGTCAGAAAAAATTTTCAGCCATGTTAGCAGCTTACCTGTTACCCCATCAATGTGTATCAGTTTCCAGAACAACCTCTTATGTGGAACTCTGTCGAAAGCCTTTTTTAGGTCCAGATAGATGCAGTCAACCCAACCATCTCTTTCCTGTAAAATCTCTGTGGCTCGATCATAGAAACTGAGTAAATTTGTTATACAAGATCTTCCAGATCGAAAACCATACTGACGATCTGATATTATATCGTTTGTCTCCAGGTGTTCTACCCATCTAGTTTTAATGATTTTTTCCAATATTTTGACGTTTACATTTGTCAACGATACAGGTCTATAAATGAGGGGGTCTTCCCTGCCGCCACTTTTGTAGATTGGAACTATGTTAGCCTTTTTCCACACATCAGCTACAACTCCTGTAAACAGGGATGTCTGAAAAAACAGGCGAAGTGGAATGCTGAGTTCAGATGCACATTCTCTCAGAACCCATGGTGAAACTCTATTTGGGCCAACTGCTTTGTTCTTACTTAGCCCATTGAGCATGTTTTTCACTTCGTCTCTAAACACCTCTAAACACCATCTTTCAACTATGTGCACTATGTTGTTCTCTGGAATTCTTATTTTGTCTGGTTCTCTGAAGATTTCATTTTGTACAAACACACTATGGAACTTTTCGTTTAATGTTTCACACATTTCATTTTCATTTTCCGTGAATCTGTTTCCTATTTTCAACCTCTGAATATTATCCTTTACCTGCAATTTGTTGTTTATGAATTTGTAGAATAGGCCTGATTCTGTTTTAGATTTGTCTGCAATCCCTTTTTCAAAATTTCTTTCTGCCTCTCTCCTCACTGCCGTGTAGTTGTTTTTCGCATCTTTGTATCGCTGGTATGTTTGGGGGTTTGGCCTCTTCCTATATTAATTCAATTTTTGTGTTTTTGGTCTCTGGCCCTCTCGCAATTTCTGTTGAACCAATCCTGTTTCCTAGTTCTGCATCTCTGCTTTGGTATAAATTTTGTTGTTCCTTTATTATATATTTCACAAAACTTGATATACATCTCATTTACTTCATGTCCTAACAGCAAGTCTTTCCAGTCAAATTCCTTAAAGAAATGTCTGAGTTTCCCATAATGACCTCTCCTGAAATCAGGTTTTTCAACTGCTTCAACCTCGTTTTGTTCCAGATCATAACGCATTGCATACTTTATTCCTAAAGAGACATGGTCATTTTTTCTCAAGGGGAGGGAGGTAATGAATGTCAAATATATCTTCCTCTTTCCTGGCAAATATCAAATTCAGTATGGAGGGAACATTCCCTTCCCTCATCCTCGTAGCTTGTTTAATATATTGAAAATGAATGTTTCCAGGATGAGGTTTACGAATCTTCAAATCCAAAAATCCTCTGTTCTAGTTTCATATGCCTCCCAGTCTATGGATTTCAAGTTGAAGTTGCCGACTACCAACAGTCATGATCTATCTTTATCAGCTCTCGCTATAATCTCTCTCATAATTGTTATAAGACACTCTCGTTAATTATCCAGCTCCTCCTTTGATCATGTACTCACCTAATTGTACTCATCTAATTGTGCTTCCGGGGGTTGAGCTTTGTCTCTTTGGTCCAGCCTCTCAATTGTCAATCAACTGGTGTACAGATTCCTGAGCCTCCTGGGCTCTATCATATCTACATTTCAAACTGTGTATGGAGTCAGCCTCCACCACATCACTGCCTAATGCATTCTATTTATTAACTAATCTGACACTGAAAAAAATTCTTTCTAACGTCTCTGTGGCTCATCTGGGTACTAAGTTTTCACCTGTGTCCCCTTGTTCGTGTCCCACCCGTGCTGAAGAGTTTGTCATTGTCCACCCTGTCAATTCCCCTGAGAATTTTGTAGGTGGTTGTTATGTTTTCCAGGGATGTGAGGTTCAGCTCCTTTAGCCTTTCCTCGTAGCTCATTCCTATCAGTTCCTGAGTGTGTGTGTGTGTGTATATGTATGTACTCACCTAGTTGTGCTTGCCGGGGTTGAGCTCTAGCTCTTTGGTCCCTCCTCTCAACCGTCAATCACCAGGTGTACAGGTTCCTGAGCCTATCGGGCTCTATCATATCTACACTTGAAACTGTGTATGGAGTCAGCCTCCACCACATCACTTCCTAATGCATTCCATTTGTCAACCACTCTGACACTAAAAAAGTTCTTTCTAATATCTCTGTGGCTCATTTGGGCACTCAGTTTCCACCTGTGTCCCCTAGTGCGTGTGCCCCTTGTGTTAAATAGCCTGTCTTTATCAACCCTGTCGATTCCCTTGAGAATCTTGAATGTGGTGATCATGTCCCCCCCCCCTAACTCTTCTGTCTTCCAACGAAGTGAGGTTTAATTCCCGTAGTCTCTCCTCGTAGCTCATACCTCTCAGCTCGGGTACTAGTCTGGTGGCAAACCTTTGAACCTTTTCCAGTTTAGTCTTATCCTTGACTAGATATGGGCTCCATGCTGGGGCTGCATACTGCAGGATTGGCCTGACATATGTGGTATACAAAGTTCTGAATGATTCTTTACACAAGTTTCTGAATGCCGTTCGTATGTTGGCCAGCCTGGCATATGCCGCTGATGTTATCCGCTTGATATATGCTGCAGGAGACAGGTCTGGCGTGATATCAACCCCCAAGTCTTTTTCCTTCTCTGACTCCTGAAGAATTTTCTCTCCCAGATGATACCTTGTATCTGGCCTCCTGCTCCCTACACCTATCTTCATTACATTACATTTGGTTGGGTTAAACTCTAACAACCATTTGTTCGACCATTCCTTCAGCTTGTCTAGGTCTTCTTGAAGCCTCAAACAGTCCCCTTCTGTTTTAATCCTTCTCATAATTTTAGCATCGTCCGCAAACATTGAGAGAAATGAATCGATACCCACTGGGAGATCATTTACATATATCAGAAACAAGATAGGACCGAGAACAGAGCCCTGTGGGACTCCACTGGTGACTTCACGCCAATCGGAGGTCTCACCCTTCACCGTAACTCTCTGCTTCCTATTGCTTAGATACTCCCTTATCCACTAGAGCACCTTACCAGCTACACCTGCCTGTCTCTCCAGCTTATGTACCAGCCTCTTATGCAGTACTGTGTCAAAGGCTTTCCGACAATCCAAGAAAATGCAGTCCGCCCAGCCCTCTCTTTCCTGCTTAATCTTTGTCACCTGATTGTAGAATTCTATCAAGCCTGTAAGGCAAGATTTACCCTCCCTGAACCCATGTTGGCGATTTGGCACGAAGTCCCTTCTCTCCAGATGTGTTACCAGGTTTTTTCTCACGATCTTCTCCATCACATTGCATGGTATACAAGTCAAGGACACTGGCCTGTAGTTCAGTGCCTCTTGCCTGTCGCCCTTTTTGTATATTGGGACCACATTCGCCGTCTTCCATATTTCTGGTAGGTCTCCTTTCTCCAGTGACTTACTATACACTATGGAGAGTGGCAAGCAAAGTGCCTCTGCACACTCTTTCAGTATCCATGGTGAGATCCCATCTGGACCAACAGCATTTCTAACATCCAGATCCAGCAGGTGTCTCTTGACCTCCTCTCTCATAATTTCGAACTCTTCCAAGGCCGCCTGGTTTACCTCCCTTTCTCCTAGCACAGTGACCTCACCTTGTTCTATTGTGAAGACCTCCTGGAACCTCTTGTTGAGTTCTTCACACACCTCTCTGTCATTCTCTGTACACCTGTCATCGCCTGTTCGAAGTTTCAATACCTGTTCTTTCACTTTTTTTTTTTTTTTTTTTTTTTTTTTTTTTTTGTTTTGAGATATATACAAGAGTTGTTACATTCTTGTACAGCCACTAGTACGCGTAGCGTTTCGAGCAAGTCCTTAATGCTATGGTCCCTGGAATACGATCCCCTGCCGCGAAGAATCGTTTTTTCATCCAAGTACACATTTTACTGTTGCGTTAAACAGAGGCTACAGTTAAGGAATTGCGCCCAGTAAATCCTCCCCGGCCAGGATACGAACCCATGACATAGCGCTCGCGGAACGCCAGGCGAGTGTCTTACCACTACACCACGGAGACTGTTGTTTTTCTTCTGATGTGACTGTGGAGTAGCTTTGGTTCGGTCTTGGCTTTGTTTGCTATATCATTTTCAAAACTTTTCTCTGCTTCTCTTCTCACCCTGACGTACTCATTCCTGGCTCTCTGGTATCTCTCTCTGCTTTCTGGTGTTCTGTTATTCCGGAAGTTCCTCCACGCCCTTTTGTTCAGTTTCTTCGCTTCCATACATGCCCTATTATACCATGGATTCTTCTGTTGCTTCTCGGATTTTTCCCTTTGGGCCGGGATGAACCTGTTTACTGCCTCCTGACACTTTTGGGTAACATAGTCCATCATACCTTATACAGACTTATCTCTGAGGTCTGTGTCCCAAGGTATTTCACTTAGGAAACTTCTCATCTGTTCATAATTTCCCTTTCGGTATGCCAGCCTTTTGATTCCTAGTTCTTTTTTTGGGGAGATAAGTCCTAGCTCTACCAGGTACTCAAAGTTCAATACACTGTGGTCACTCATTCCCAAGGGCGCTTCCATCTTAACTTCTCTTATATCCCACTCATTTAGGGTAAATATCAAATCAAGCATTGCTGGTTCATCTTCTCCTCTCATCCTTGTTGGTTCTTTGATGTGCTGGCTTAGAAAGTTTCTTGTTGCCACGTCCAGCAGCTTAGCTCTCCATGTTTTTGGTCCTCCATGTGGGTCTCTGTTCTTCCAATCTATCTTCCCATGGTTGAAGTCTCCCATAATTAGTAGTCCAGATCCATTCCTGCTAGCAACAGAAGCTGCTCTTTCTATTATGTTAATGGTGGCCATGTTGTTTCTATCATATTCCTGTCTAGGTCTTCTGTCATTTGGTGGTGGATTATATATGACTACGACTATAATTTTTTTCCCTACATTTGTTACGGTACCTGCTATATAGTCACTGAAACCTTCACAGCCCTGAATATCCATCTCCTCAAAATCCCAGCCTTTTCTTACCAGCAGAGCTACACCACCCCCACCTCTTCCTTCCCTCTGTTTCCTCATAACGTAATAGTCCTGTGGGAACACTGCGTTTGTTATCGTTTTCGTGATCTTTGTTTCTGTGAGGGCTATTATGTCTGGGTTTTCCTCTAGTACCCGCTCTCCAAGCTCATTAGCTTTATTTGTAATTCCATCTATGTTAGTGTACATCGCTTTGAGGCTCACTTTCTTCTGTCCCTTCTCAAATCGCCTCCTTGGTGAGTGTTCTGCTGGTGGGGGAGGCTGTTCCATGGGTGTGAGGACCTGTGAGGTGGATAACAGGGTCTCAGAGGATACTGGGATGAGGGGCGGGGGATCCAGTGAAGGGGGAGGGACAGGGAGGGTATGGGGTGAAAGGGGAGGGAGGACGGGAAGGAAAGGGGGGAAGGGAGGACTCGGGAGGAGGGGAGGGGTAGAAGGGTGGGGGGAGGGAGATTTGGCTGAACATTTGAGTGGGGGCAGGGAGGGTTTGGGGTAGGGGGGTTTTCTATGCAGAGGAGGGAGGCGGGGTTGTCCTCCCTTCTGGTGTTACTGGGTAGCTAGTTGTGGGTTCCCCCCTTGCTTCTGGGGGTGTTGTGTTGGGAGCTGTGACTTCCTGGTTTTTCCCTCTCGCCCTGCACCTCTTCCTTGCTTCTGCCACCACGGCTCTCTCCTCCCTTGTCATGTCTCTCTGGAGGAATACATTTTTTAATTTTCCCACGTTTTTCAGGGAGCTCTTCCTTGATAGGATCTTCTCCTTTGTGCTCTCGTTGGCAAACACTATCTTTATCATTCGGTCTCGGTCTTTGTTGTACCAACCTAGCCTGAAAACCTTCTCAATGCTATGCTCAGCCCCTTCCATGTCTAGTGCCTTTAGTACTTCATTCACTGCTGCTTTGTCCTTGTCATTCCACTCTGTCCTATTAGAGCCTTCCTGCTCTTTAATACCCACAGCAACCACTGATCTGTTCCTTTCCAGCAGTTGGCTAGTGGAGCGTGCCACCTCCTGTGAGGTGGCTGCATTCATGGTCACCTCCATCACTGCAGTCATTACTTCAGAGTTATTTTTTTTTTATTATTTCCGCAAATGTTGCTTTTATTGTGGCATTCTCATCCAAAAAACTATTACCACCTTCTCCCTGGATGGTTTTCTGATTCTCAGCCTCGATACCATTCTCTTTGAGGGCTCTAATCTCCTCCTTTGCTGCTGTCTGCTCTCTTTTCAGGTTGCTTATTTCGTTCTTCATTTCCTGCATCATTTCTTGCATCTCACTCTTGATGTCCTCCAGAAACTGGGCGAACATTTCCTTCACTTCGTCACCTTGGCTCTTCCCTGTTCCCCAGGTACCTCTGGCTGCCATGCTCGACCCTGTTCCTATAGTTGTGTCGTGATAGGATTTGTCAGGAGGGCAGAGCGGGATGGGGGAGGGAGACAGAGAGAGGAAGAGAGAGAGAGAAAGAGAGAGAGAGAAGGGAGTGATAAAGTGTGTGTGTGTGTGTGTGTGTGTGTGCGCGTGTACTCACCTAGTTGTACTCACCTAGTTGTGTTTGCGGGGGGCTGAGCTCTGGCTTTTTGGTCCCGCCTCTCAACTGTCAATCAACAGGTGTACAGGTTCCTGAGCCTATTGGGCTCTATCATATCTAACTGTGTATGAAACTGTGTATGGAGTCAGCCTCCACCACATCACTTCCTAATGCATTCCATTTGTCAACCACTCTGACACTAAAAAAGTTATTTCTAATATCTCTGTGTCTCATTTGGGCACTCAGTTTCCACCTGTGTCCCCTAGTGCGTGTGCCCCTTGTGTTAAACAGCCTGTCTTTATCAACCCTGTCGATTCCCTTGTGTGTGTGTGTGTGTGTGTGTGTGAGTATGTATTCACCTAATTGTCCTCACCTAATTGTGTTTGGGGGGGTTGAGCTTTGGCTCTTTGAGCCCACCTCTCAACTGTCAATCAACTGGTGTACAGGTTCCTGAGCCTACTGGGCTCTATCATATCTACATTTAAAACTGTGTATGGAGTCAGCCTTCCACCACATCTCTGCCTAATACATTCCACCTGTTAGCTACTCTGACACTGAAAAAGTTCTTTCTAACGTCCCTGTGGCTCATTTGGAAACTCAGTTTCTACCTGTGTCCCCTTCTTCGCGTACCACCAGTGATGAATAGTTTATCCTTGTCTACCCTGTCAATTCCCCTGAGGATTTTGTAGGTAGTGATCATGTCTCCTCTCACTCTTCTGTCTTTCAGTGTCGTAAGGTGCATTTCCCGCAGCCTTTCCTCGTAACTCATGCCTCTTAGTTCTGGGACCAGTCTAGTGGCATACCTCTGAACTTTTTCCAGCTTCGTCTTGTGCTTGACAAGGTACGGGCTCCATGCTGGGGCCGCATACTCCAGGATTGGTCTTACGTATGTGGTGTACAAGATTCTAAACGATTCCTTACACAGGTTCCTGAAGGCTGTTCTGATGTTAGCCAGCCTCGCATATGCCGCAGACGTAATTAATTTTATGTGGGCATCAGGAGACAGGTTTGGTGTGATACCAATTCCTAGATATTTCTCTCTTTCCGTTTCTTTAAGTACTTCATCTCCTATTCTGTATCTTGTGTCTGGCCTCCTGTTTCCACCGCCTAGTTTCATTACTTTGCATTTACTCGGGTTAAACTTAAGCAGCCATTTGTTGGACCATTCATTCAGTCTGTCTATGTCGTCCTGTTGCCTCCCACTATCATCCTCTGTTTCAATCCTCCTCAGAATTTTTGCATCATCAGCAAACATTGAGAGAAACGATTCTATACCTTCTGGGAGATATCTAACATGCAAGGTTAGATACCCAAACCTTGCATGGTTGCAGGTTAGGGACACTGGCCTGTAGTTCAGTGCCTCCTGTCTATCTCCTTTGTTGTATATTGGTATATTGGAACTAAATTAGCTGCCTTCCAAATTTCTGGCAGTTCCTCTGTTGCCGGTGATTTGTTATACATCATGGAGAGTGGCAGGCACAGTGCTTCTGCTCCTTCCCTTAGCATCCAAGGGGAGATTCCATCTGGGCCTATAGCGTTTGTCACATCCAACTCTAGTAAACAGTTCTTTACTTCCCCACTGGTAATCTCAAACTCTTCTAGTGGTTCCTGGTTAACTATTCCCTCTTTTATCTCCGGAATCTCTCCTTGCTCTAAGATGAAGAACTCCTGGAATTTCTTATTCGGCTCCTCAGACACTTCCTTGTCGTTTGTACTGAATTTTTCTGCCTGTTCTTTTACTGGTGTTTTTCTCCTGAAAAACAACAGTGTGTGTGTGTGTGTGTGTGTGTGTGTGTGTGTGTGTGTGTGTGTGTGTGTGTGTGTGTGTGTGTGTGTGTGTACTCACAAAGTTGCACTTGTAATATTAACAACAGAAGTAACAGAAACTAAAACGTAATCTATATAAATAAAAATGTAAATGTTCGTTTGCTCAAAATCACTATCTACGAAAGTTCATCAATTGCTTTGAAATTTTGACACAAAGTTCCATTCGCATCCGAGTGGGTTTTTATATATATACTATATAGTTGTCACGTCTGTGACGGGAAAAAACATGCTTTTTTTGAATAACTGTTTTTCATGTGTGTGGGAAATTTTCGAAACCTCTTTACCGATTGCTTTGAAATTTTGACACAACGTTGCATTCGAATAGGCACATGTTTTTATATATCTACTATATAGTTGCCACACCTGTGACAGTTAAAAACATTTTTTTTAAACAGCGCCATCTGTTGCACGTAAGAGCAACACACGCTCTTATATGTTAGGATTCCATTTCAAGGTTTTCCGATTGCATTGATAAATTTAATTTTTTATTTCTATTTATTTTCATTTTGATTTATTATTTTGTGTGACATTGCATTGGAATTGAGCTGTGTTGTTTACCATACCGTTCATTTTGTGAGTTTAGTTGATTTTTATATTTTTTCATTGTTTTTCATTCAATTTTTGTAACTGTTCTTATTTTTCAGTGATGGGAACATCAGAGCACTTGATGATCCAAATATTCTGATGGGAACATCAGATCATTTGGGAATGCATCGGACGAGGGAGTGGGGAATGGTGGGGAGGACGAGGGGACGGGGGGAATTGGGGATGGTGGAGACGAGGGGACTGGGGGAATGGAGAATGGTGGGGAGCAGCATTCACTAGCACTGAATGGATACGAAATACCATTTCAAGCAGGGATAGAGGTTACCAAACCAACTATCTATTTTCACAGATGAATTATATGGCTTATATCAAGCTCTCCAAATAATCACATTACCAGTTGGGATATATACAATCTGTAGTGACTCTAAGAATGAGATTCAAGCAATTTTGTTCTCTTCAACAACGTGTAAAGTTTGTTTACCCATGCTTTCAACTTCTTCATGACCATCGATTGAACGGCTATGACACCTTTATCCTATGGGTCCCAGCGCATTGTGGTATACTCCATAATGAGCTTGTAGATCAGCTAGCCAAAGCAAAGCACAACACACATCACAATACCCGCCATCCAATTCTCCATGTTGCGTGTGAAGGAGCCTTCTAAAATACCATCACCCAAGATTTTGTAATGAAATGGAAAACGCCATGCTCAAATTTGTAATATTGGCCCATAAAAAAGAAATGGGAAACTTGGAAAACATGTCAGATATAAAAGCAAATTGATGTGACGATGATTTGGGGAGCCAGTGGCTGAGCGGACAGAACACTGGACGCATGATCCTGGGTTCGATCCCGGGCGCTGGCGAGAAACAATGAGCAGAGTTTCTTTCACCCTGATACCCCTGTTACCTGACAGTAAATAGGTACCTGGCAGTTAGTCAGCTGTCACGGGCTGCTTCCTGGGAGTGGAGGCCTGGTCGAGGACCGGGCCGGGGGGACACTAAGCCCCGAAATCATCTCAAGATAACCTCAAGAAAGATGACAAGATTAAAGGCTAGAACACACCAAACTGGCAGCACACAGCTCTAAGTACAGAACAGACATTAACGAACTCTGCATCCACGCTCAGGTGCCTGAGACAATCAAACACTACCTCCGTCACTGTATCCGACATCATAGTGCCAGAATAAATTTCAAACAAGTATTTATCTCACTTAAAATACCCTTTAGCATTTAGCATATATTAGGAGGCGGTGAACTGTCGTTACCCGTGCTACGTTTACATCTGGCACCACCAACAGCCAAATACAGAAAACAACTGCCTCGCCACAGCACCAAGGAAAAGCTGACGCCATAAACACATCAGCCTGCAAAACAGTGCGGCAACTCTCCCTCTAACATACACATCTGTTTTAGTCGCCGCTCCTCTATCTACAGCACAACGCAACAAACACTTTTGAAGCTCTTATCATTCTCAACATAAACATGCCTCCTTACATTTGTACTGATGCAGTCATAGGGAGGATAAACCCTTTATGCAAACTGAACCTACTATAAAGAAGAAGAAGAAGATACTCCATGAAGTTCAAGCTTCTTAATTGCCGCCGTTTAACAACCATAGACCTGAATGGTGGTGTCAACTACACATAAATGTGTATCAACATCAAGGCACACTATTTAATAAGTTTTGATGGTGTCTTTCCATAAATCCAGTGAGAGGAGTCTGTGAGTACATCACCACAGCTCTGATGCCTCACTCCCTCACATTGAAGTGTAAACAATACTCCTGTGGAGGCGGTCGCCTAGGGGTTATGGCTGACCAACCACGTGTTAATCCACACAGAAATGGGTAGAAAACGAGGAAAACAGCTGCTGTCGGGTGCGGTTCTCGCCTGCCCTCTTTCTCGCCTCCAGGCATGTGTGTGGGTGATGCGCAGATGCACGGCGTCGGACTGCCGCCCACTAATCAGGAGCTAACATAATAAATATTCCATGGTGGGCATTTTGAATGTAGTTCCCTCCGCACTCCCCCCGTCCCAATAAAACAAGGGGTGTATTAGAAACTTAATTTAACTTAAAATGTCCTTTTTGAATGGACCCTCCGCCGGCATCACATTGAGGGGTGGAATGGTATGTATAATAATGGAAGAGAATGTCTGGTTC
Source organism: Procambarus clarkii (assembly GCF_040958095.1). Taxonomy (NCBI): domain Eukaryota; kingdom Metazoa; phylum Arthropoda; class Malacostraca; order Decapoda; family Cambaridae; genus Procambarus; species Procambarus clarkii. Next base: position 19,759,010 of record NC_091212.1, on the reverse strand, counting down.
ATTTAAAAAAGAATACACTGTGACTGGTTTATTATTTCTACAATTATAATCTACCTTTGGCATAGTATTGATCCTTGGTTCTTTCTAATACTACACCAAGGTGATATTTAATTTATTCTTATAATTACAAAATTATATACAATACCCGTATACATGTACTTCCTTCCATCCACTTACTTATATATATGGGTACTTATGATAATTTTATCTCTGGGTTAAATTAGATATTATTTTCATTCTTTAAATTTTCTATATTTACAGTGAGTACATTAGTTACTTATATTCATACTTTGTACATTCACACTACACTACACTTTTTTTTATTATTTTTTTTCTGCACAAGATTGAACAGCCTCTGACCGTTCTCGGTAGTGATTTTGGCCAAGAGCTCTATGTTTATGTCCAGCCATTTCGGGAACGCATATTCCTACTTCCCCGATGTAGGCTGGTGAAGATCGGGTGTTTATCCCTGCCCTGGACGCTTCTGGCACTGCCGATTCCAGCAGCAGTCTCGCTCTTGATATTACTTGCAGTGCTTCTCTTTGCTGGACTTCTGGCCTTTCCCTGATATCCAAACTAAAATAGGAATTAGGGAAGAAACTGAGCCACTTTTGGACCATAGCTCCATCCCCTGTGAAACCTAGCACATGCATCGGTTGTGCGAAGCTGCAGTACTCTTGAAGATCTGTGAGTGCTGCGTAGTATACCAAGTCCGATTTCTCCCCCCTTGCTAGACGCAGGGAAATAATTAAAGGTCGATGCGCCGGAGCATATGGGAGTAATCGTCTGAATACGTCCCTCTGTTCCTTCCTCTCCCCCGGGTTTGTCGTCTTCCAATCAAAACCGATCAGTCCTAGAGGTATAGTGGGCATTGCATTCATATATATATATAAGTTTTCAGCTTCATGGCATCTGCATACCCAGTGTGACTTGGGTAGAAACCCAGTGACATTGTCCAACCCGACGGGGTTTCACAGCTTCGTGGATATTTCTTCGGATCCATGTACGCCATGACTCCGCCCGCAAGACGGTGGATTGGCGTTGGTTTCAGGTCTTTAATCTGCAGACGAATTTTTTGCACAGCATATGTTGGAAGGAGGGTGTCCTCACCGGAGATCAATTCTCCCTTCAGCAGGGTATCGTTTACCCTGAAATGACTATCGTAGAAGGCCACACTCCAGGTTGAAGGTACCAGAAAGAAACTTGTGGGACTCTTTGGGTTTATGCAATCATTTTGATACCTTGGCCGACCCGTGTCCCTGCTAGAAGTGGGGTCAGATGGGGCTATTGTGTCCACGGTTTTTGGGAGCTCCGGTGCCTCCTCCCCAGGATGTCCCGTTTGACTCAACTGGAGTTGAGTTTATAATATATTTCATTAACAATCACCACCTTGATAAAAGGGGTACTCCCCAGAATGTTGCTGGACCCTTTGACTCCCCTCGCTTGGTTTCAGACTCATAGTCAGAGTAGTCTGAAGATGATTCCTTGGTTGCCATCACTGTGTTGGTGCGTAGGTCTGCAATAAACAGTGTCATAACAGTAAGAAGGGCATTTATTTAAACTATTCCCTGCGTGTGTTTTTACACTGTGGACATATATACTCAGGCTTAAAACGTACATTTACCACAGTTGCTCCCACACAGCCTCCATGAAACCATTCAGCACACCTATCACACTGCACCATAAATTTTCCGTCATATGGCTGCCGACATATAATAAAGGTCTTGATACGGTAATAATGTCTCTGGAACCTGCGCCATGTGCTGTTTAAATCTAATCACCCAGTCTGAACATACACGGTCCTTGCATTTCTTTAATCTATCGTGGTTCACTGTCGTGAGGTCATGCTGAAGTTTAACACTAAATAAACAAGATGAAAATTTATGAATTATGATTCCCAGCCCCTTCCATTGCGGCGATAATTTCTTACACTGCCCTTTTGCCTGTGTTGTATCCAGCAGGTAATCCAGGTCACCGCTTTCATAGGTCTGTAACCGTGCCCTCAGGTCGTAATCCTTCTCCATTCGTTCTTGGGTAGATGAGAGAGATTTTCATGCTAGCTCGTGTGCTTTTTCTATTTCCCGTTGCAATTGTGCTAAGTAGGGTATTGCGTCTTGGGTATGTTGTCTCTACCAGGGATACATCAGATCTATTGGCTGGTTACTTTCCCGGCCAAGCATTAATTTATTAGGGGTAAATCCCATCTGTCGATTCACGCTTGACCTAATTGCCCCAGCTATGTGTTGAACTTAGTCATCCCAACAATCCTGTTGAGAGCTGGCATAGCATCGCAATACATCCATGATGGTTCTATTGTACCGTTCTACCTAGCCATTTGCTGACGGCCTATAAACTTTGTGGATGTGCATCATCTCGCAAAGTTTAGTGAATAAGTCACTCTCAAAGTTTCTCCCTTGATCAGTAAAAATCTCAAACGGATACCCAAACCGGGTGAAGAAGTCATCGAGTGCCGCTTTAGCCGTATCCTCTGCGGTCTGGGATGGTAATGGCACGCACTCTATCCATTTGGTAAATTGATCTACCATCACCAAGAGATATTCGTTGCCTCTCTAGGTCTTGGGCAGTGGCCCCAAAAAGTCTAGATGTACCCTTTCCATTGGTGCACCCGCATGGTACTTGAGCAACTCATGCCTGCTGGACTTTGATGCTTTTTTGTTTATTCTGCAAAGGTGGCATGAAGCCACATAATTAGCAACCTGGGTTGTTAGCCCGTACCAAAAATATCTCTATTTGACTCTCTCCATTGTACGATTCCTGCCTTGATGGCCCATATCGGGTATATCATGGCATAAACTCAATACTTCATGTCTCAAGCTATTGGGGATGTATAACAGTTTTTGGGCCACTCCATCCTGATCTACCTTATGCCACCACCAAAGATCATTCTAAAAAAAAAAGGCCTCTTTGTTTAGCCAGTAATATTTCATGACAGGGCTGGCTCCGAATAGGTCACCTTCTGCCGGGTGAAGCTGGGCTAAAGTGTGGGATTCAACATCAGAAAAAGGAGGAGAAGTAGGAACAAGGGGGGTACAACTTTATCACATGACAACACTTCTTCCACTGCACTAACCCCATCCAAGTAGGCTAAAAAAATAACCGCTAAGTCGATTTCCGGTTCTATCATTGGAGGTTCTCCAGCCATCCCTCCGGTTGTAAGTAAAGTAAATTTTATTCAGGAAAGTACATACATAGTTGATTTACAAATATAATGTTGGATTTATAGATAGAGCTAGTACATACAATACCTAAAGCCATTAGTATGCATAGCGTTTCAGGAAAGGTGAGGTGGGGGAAAAAACACTTAGACTAAAACTTAATAGTAATTGAGCTTAAAGTATAAATTGCATTGAAAATAATAAGATAAAAAAGGGTTAACATGATTGAAAATAGCCAATATAACAGTTGGTCAACAAACAGCATTGTTTAAAAATAGTAAGACATGGGTTGACATTTAGGGGTAAGGTTAAATGGAATTAATTAGATAGTACTTAGTATTAATCTTAAACTGGTTGAGAGAGGTACAGCATTTGACATGATTGGGAAGGTCATTCCACATTCTGGGTCCCTTGATTTGTAGAGCATTTCTAGTTTGATTAAGTCGTACTCTTGGAATATCAAATAGGTATTTGTTCCTGGTGTGGTGCCCATGGGTTCAGTTACAACCTTGTAAGAAGCTTTTAAGGTTAGGATTGACATTACAATTCAGAGTTTTAAATGTATAGAGTACACATGAGAGGATGTGCAGTGACTTAATATCTAACATATTCAGAGATTAGAGTAAGGGTACCGAGAGCTGTCTGGGGCCAGAGTTAGATATTTTTCTAATAGAAGCTTTGTGTTGGGTAATTAGAGGACTTAAATGATTTTGAGTAGTAGAACCCCAAGCACAAATACCACAGTTGAGATAAGGATAGATGAGAGAGTAATATAGCATCACCAGGGCAGGGCGAGGTACTTAATATGTGATCTTAGGAAGAATGCCAACAGTTTTAGAAACTTTTTTTGCTATATTTAAAATGTGTCCCTGGAAATTCAGCTTGTTATCGATGAGGACACCAAGAAATTTACCATCAACTTTACTACTGATTTGTATATTGTTTATTCGTAGATTAATTTCATTTGAAGATTTATTACCAAACAAAATATAGAGAGTTTTGTCAATGTTAAGGTTGAGTTTGTTAGCAGTTAGCCAAAGTTGAACGTTATTAGTTTGGTATTCACAGTGACATTTAGAGCAAGGGGGTCAGGACTGGAGAAAATGAAAGTTGTGTCGTCAGCAAATAAGATTGGTTTGAGGTGTTGAGAGGCATTTGGAAGGTCATTAATGTAGATGAGAAAGAGGAGAGGGCCAAGTATGTTGCCCTGTGGAACACCAATGTTTATGGGTTGTGTAGGAGAAATGGAGTTATTTACAGAAACATACTGGAGCCTATCAGTAAGGTAGGACAGAAGATACTGCAGGGAGTGTCCTCTGACTCCATAATGATGTAATTTTAGAAGAAGGTTTTAGTGGTTGACAGTGTCAAAAGCCTTACGTAGGTCCACAAATAACCCAACAGGGAACTCATTTTTATCAAGATCTGTATATACAACCCGTTCTCGCAAATTTAATAAGTCAATATTGACTTATTAGTTGCGTGCATAGGTGACATACTAAACATAATAGTTTCCCTTGAAAAGCTTCATAGAAAACACCGACCTTACCTAACCTACTTAGTATGTTAAAATAAGCATCTTATAGCTTCGTAATTACAATTGTTACTTAGCCTATTATAGGTATAATTAGGTAATAATTGTAATTACGAAGCAATAAGATGCTTATCTTAACATACTAAGTAGGTTAGGTAAGGTCGGTGTTTTCTATGAAGCTTTTCAAGGGAAACTATTATGTTAAGTATGTCACCTATGCACATATTTAATAAGTCAATATTGACTTATTAAATTTGCGAGAACGGGTTGGTATATATCAAGTTAATCATACTAATAAGTGCATCGTTAGTGCTTTTATTGGGTCTGAAAACATATTCGCATGAACTAAGTTTATTGAGTTTGGCTAGATATGAGTAAAGCTGCTTGTAGATTAGCTTTCCAAATATTTTTTATAAGGTGGGCAGAATTGAGATAGGTCTGTAATTGTTGACATCAGTGAGATCACCACATTTGTGGACTGGGGTTACTCTCGCTTTTTTTTTTTTAGAATATCCGGGAAGGTTTGGAGTTCAAGTGATTTGTTGAAGAGCAATACAATGGCAGGAGCTAGAAATCTGGAGGCTTTTTTGTAAATTAGAGATGGTATCTCATCAAGGGCGCGTGACTTAGTATTAAGGGAAAGGATTACCTCATTAACATCAGAGGAAGTAGCGGGAGCTAGGTACAGAGACTCTGGATAGTTACCTGTAAGGTAGTCTTTATTATTAGTGAGTGAGGACGCAATATCATGAGCAAGGGATGTATCAATGGATGAAAAGAATCTATTGAATTCAATAGTAGTGTCTATGGCCGAATGCACACCATCGTCATTGGATAGTAGAATTGTTTTTTATTCAAAATCTTTTTTGAACCTAACATTTGGGAGATAGTGCTCCATGTTTTCTTAATGTTGCCATTAATTTGGGTAAATTTATTTCCGTAGTATTTTATTTTGGGTCTTCTAATTATTTAAGACAGCATGGATGAGTAAATCTTTGAAAATTCTTTGGAGACGACTCCTAACCTATAATTCTTTTCAAGGTCATGTTTTTTATTAATAGATTTAAGTATACCCTTTGTAAGCCACGGAGTGTTTAAATTTTTATTTATAACTTGTTTCGTTGGAACTGGACAGTGGGTTTGGAATCAGTGTAGGTTTAGACTGGTTTCCCTACAGTGTAGGTTTGGAATCATCAATCTTGGGCTTAGAATCTAGAGATCTAGTGATGGCACATGCGGGATACACTATGAGAGTAATCTCATTTACTTCTGAGACAAATCAACCTGGATCTGCAACCATTATGGGGGAGATGACTGTTTCTCAAGTTACCAGCAATGTCAATGCCTAGGATGATATCGACTCCGGGTATTGGCAGAGTATCACGCACATCTGCAGTACATAGACCAGGCGTATAGGAGGACTTAATGAACACTTGCATAAGTGGAACACGTTGAATACTCCTGCTATACCTTGTATCAGCATTACATCTTCCAGATAAATTTCTCGATCTGGGACAACATACGAGAAGTAATCAAAGTTTGTGATGCACCAGTGTCCCTGAACATTACTACCGGAACCCACTTATCCACAACTCCAATCATCTTGGCCTTAATCATAAAAGGGGGGAAACCAGAGAGCCACTGGGGCTTCCCCCTACACAAAACCTCAGAATTATGATCCCCTTGCTTTCTCTTAATCACAATTAAGGCATTAGGTCTTAATTCTAGATGCAATTGGAAATAATAACGGACGACATGTCCTTTTTTGTGGCAATAACTACACTTTTTAACATCAGATGAACTGTTCGAACCTGATGTGGCTCAACTAGGGTTAACAGTACCCTTCAGTTTAGTAGATACCTGGTCTGCCCGGGCTGTAAGAGCAGATCTGGCATTATGATGACCACTCGGTGGCTTATCAGGACAATACTGCCTGAAGTAAATGCTTTAGGTGCAATATTATTATTATTGTATGATATCTTATTAATAGTTTCATGTTCATCCGCCAGCATAGCTACTTCATGAACATCCTTATAAATGATTGCCTGTAGCTAACACCATAGTCAATTTATCAGGCAGACAAGATAATAATTCCTCTATCAGCATAAGCTGTTTAAGAGACATAAAATCATGAATGTCCATACTATTTAGCCATCTGTCAAAGTTAGACTCTTTTACTTGAGCAAAATCTGTGACTGTTTGTTCAGGTGTGCGCTTTAAACATCTCGACGTTTGTCGTAGAGACTCCGCATTGAGTTCGTATGTCGTAGAGACTCCGCATTGAGTTCGTATGTCGTAGAGACTCCGCATTGAGTTCGTATGTCGTAGAGACTCCGCATTGAGTTCGTATGTCGTAGAGACTCCGCATTGAGTTCGTATGCTTGCAATATCCTTTTCTTTACTGTGGGGGTAGTGAAAACTATATTCAAATGGTAACGAAGCAAAAATCTCCTAGGCTTTTCCCTCTTAACTGACCTTGCATTATGCCCACCTTAGAGTCCTCTGGCCATTTCAGACTAGTAGCTAATTTGGCAAAGTGCAGGGAAAATAATTCGGGATCCTTCTCATTAAACTGGGGTAATTCAAACCCTCTAGGGAAATAAATGCCACCTCTTGAACCACTACCTGAAGAACCCTTACTACCAGCAGATGCTGTGACTTTAAGCTTTTTCTCTTCTAGCTTAATCTGGGCATCAGCCATCTGCTGTTTAATTATTAATTGTTTAGTTTCTTCTTCTCCCCTGAGTCTAGCTGCCTCTAACTCATCTTCTCTCTGCTTAGTTTCCTCTTCTCACCTGAGTCTAGCTGCTGCTAACTCAGCTTCACTCTGTTTAGTGTCATCTTCATACTTAAATTTTTCGAGCTCAATTTCTCTGAACTGAAGTTCTAATTCCTGCCTTCTAATTCTAGTAGCATTCTCAGCCTCATCACGGTAATGCTCTATCACCTCATCATCTAACATACCATCTTCCACCAGATGCAAAAATATGGTTCTCAATAATTGATATTTAGTCATTCAAGGTGCAACATCTAGCTCTAGGATCTTACCCATACAAATAAGAACAGATTTAGTCAAGGTCTCAATTTTCTCCACTGATGGATTCTGTAAAATGTCTTTAAATTCCTACTCCATCTTACCAATTAATCACTAAAGCACTTTCAAAAAATATTATTTTCACTAAAATTAGAATATACTACAACAGCATGACGCCAAGCATGCAAGACACTAACACTTACCTCTATCGTGTTGCATAAGCAGTATTGCAGTATTGGAAAGCATCCTTAACTAAGTTCACTCAGGATTGCACGCTGACTCATACGCAAAGAAACATTGGCTTCTTGGGGTCTTCAAAAAATGATAGCGCACATTCACCGCACATAGGCACATTCATACCTCACATAAGCACAACAACTAGAAAAAAAAATAATGGATCAGTACTAGCCGTGTCAAATACAACATCATGTCACTCACGATTCTGTTCAAATAGTAAACTGCAATGGAGTTAGACACTATATTAATAATCCTAACACCAGGATTTCAACAATAATGATCCTGAACAACAGGATTGACATGATAATGATCCCGAACAGCAGGCCATCATTTTATTTATCAATAATGCTCCCAGACAGACCACCATTTTTCAGTCATGTGGTTCAAAAGTAACCAGTTTATTGGGACATATCAAACAAGGCACCAGAATAACAAAACAAAAAAGACTCAGTTCTCTACTATTGACACTATTTTACATTAAACTAGCTTTACTCAAAGCTCTTTGGAAATCATCATCATGAACTGCACACACTCTGAACTAGCTGTCACTAGGCTCTATCTTAGTGCAATGGTATTGATTTGAAGCTCTAGAATGCTTCAAATCAAACAATATAGAATGGTGGAGTCACAAAATATCACTAGTGGGGTGAGGAAGCAATATCATGCAGTCATTCAATGCTCTCAGAAGCCTACCACATAAATCACACAAGAAATATCACCTACCAACTGTCAAAAAATGGTACACATCGGTAGACTTATCTATTTCACATCAATATACTACATGTTACATAGTACATGCTACATGGTCATTAGACCATACTACATGTTACAAGGCCATTAGACCATACAAATGCCACACAAATAAGAGCACGATGCAACGCGACCTCTCGTCTGAATCGTCACCCGAGTAGTAAGCTCGCATCGAGAGTCACTTTATCCAACTCTACACAATACCCGTCACTTCTTCAAATCTCACAAATTCAGAACATATTTACAAGTAATTAATCCTTGAACCTATATATAACTAATATTATATTGCAAAATATATCTTTCACGGGAAGAACAGATCCATAGATCATATACAAGAGTTAATACAAATATGTGTAAATAAATCAAACAAAGAGTTAATGTCTATGAGACATGGTATTATTGACCTGGGGCCAGATTCACGAAATCACTTACGCAAGCACTTACGAACCTGTACATCTTTTCTCAATCTTTGGCGGCTTTGTTTACCATTATTAGACAATTAATGAGCTCGGAAGCACCAGGAGGCTGTTTATAACAATAACAACAGTTGAGTGGGAAGTTTTCATGCTTGTAAACTGTTTAATAAATGTAACTAAAGCCGTCAAAGATTGAGGAAAGATGTACACGTTCGTAAGTATTTGCGTAAGTGCTTTCGTGAATCTGGCCCCTGACCAGTACGCAAGAGGGAGGGGGAGGGTCGAATTAAGGGAAGATTCTAGAACTTTACAGTCAAGCTCTAATACATTAATACAAGTATAATATACACAAACTAAGCACCAAAAACTGTTTACTTGTATATGTTCTCACAGTACAAGTATATCAAATACTAAATACGATCAGTGCAAAGTGACAATAGGCTATTTCATTTCTCAGCTAGGAAATGGATATATCATAATACATACGACTTACTGGCGTAATACATCAGGCATATAAATGTATACATTGTATGCAGGAATATATGTAGAGTAAGTTATATATACAGTAGTACATAGAATTTAAGATACATATAATCATAAATTTATTATGCATTAGGCTATGCTACACTGCCTTATTTAAACTAAGGTATGAACACATCATACACCAGTCATACGTGGTGTATGTGGGGTCATAAAAGGTACATGTCACACCCAAGCACCCACGTACAGTGGTTAATACCAGACCCAAGCACCCAAGTACAGTGATTAATACCAGACCCAAACACCCAAGTACAGTGATTAATACCAGACCCAAACACCCAAGTACAGTGATTAATACCAGACCCAAACACCCAAGTACAGTGATTAATACCAGTCCCAAACACCCAAGTACAGTGATTAATACCAGACCCAAACACCCAAGTACAGTGATTAATACCAGACCCAAACACCCAAGTACAGTGATTAATACCAGACCCAAACACCCAAGTACAGTGATTAATACCAGACCCAAACACCCAAGTACAGTGATTAATACCAGTCCCAAACACCCAAGTACAGTGATTAATGCCAGACCCAAACACCCAAGTACAGTGATTAATACCAGACCCAAACACCCAAGTACAGTGATTAATACCAGACCCAAACACCCAAGTACAGTGATTAATACCAGACCCAAACACCCAAGTACAGTGATTAATACCAGACCCAAACACCCAAGCACAGTGATTAATACCAGTCCCAAACACCCAAGTACAGTGATTAATACCAGACCCAAACACCCAAGCACAGTGATTAATACCAGTCCCAAACACCCAAGTACAGTGATTAATACCAGTCCCAAACACCCAAGCACAGTGATTAATACCAGACCCAAACACCCAAGTACAGTGATTAATACCAGACCCAAACACCCAAGCACAGTGATTAATACCAGTCCCAAACACCCAAGTACAGTGATTAATACCAGACCCAAACACCCAAGCACAGTGATTAATACCAGTCCCAAACACCCAAGTACAGTGATTAATACCAGTTCCAAACACCCAAGCACAGTGATTAATACCAGACCCAAACACCCACTCACAATGATAAATATCAGCTGCAAACACCCAGGTACAATGTTAAATATCAGCCACAAACACCAACGTACAGTGATAAATATCAGACCCAAACACCCAAGTACAATGATAAATATAAGCGATAAACACCCACGTACAACGATAAATATCAGACTCACATACTCCTTATATAAAAGGTGAAAGTCTTCATAGGCTTTTACCGTTACAGGTGCCTACATTATCATGACTGAACTAGGTAAAAAAAATATCACAGAAACCACTACAATTTGAATTAAATGTTTGCAATCGAAATTAACAATGTTTAGGACATATTTAAACCAATTGGAGAACTATAAAATTAATTTTATAAAATAAATATTCGGCATATACACTTGGTGATAGATAACAACACACTTCAGCTCAGAATACACTCAAGTATTCATAAAATTATGCCTCAAGAATACAGTTTATTCTGGATGCCATTAAATGTTCTGGCTAAATCTCAAGACAGTTTCTTAAGCCGAGCGCCCTATTGTGAATGTATTATATCTCCTGGCACTCTCAGATCTCACAAGGTGTAGCTTCCTAATGCGAGTTTTCAGTGAGTCCGCCTTATTCTTTTTTATCTGGTAGTTACGGGGATTACATCTTATGAAAGCGCCTTCCTTATTAAGTCAGCTGCTGCAGTCTGGGGGGCCCATTGCGAATTGGAAAGATGCTGGCCCTAGAAGGTGTTTATGTTGACTTAGTCTCCATTGTGAGCTGGGAAGACATGCGCTCCAAATGATGTCTTGTGGGGAATTGAAATTATGTACACCTTGAGTTGGTATTTTATGTGGGGTGTTCTCCAGTATGCAGTTGCTAATTTGCCTCCCTCGAGACGCACTGTTCATGTTCACTGTTCATGTTCACTGTTCATGTTCAGTGTTCAAGATCAGTGATACGAAAAAAATAGTTTACAGTACTCTGACTAGATGCTCACTAAACTCCAACCCATTCTCCTGAAATGACAGTAATTTTCGTAACGATGCGGTCGATCATACCAATATGTAGTAATGGAGCGCCAGCAAGCCACTTTTTATACCAATTTGTTACAGTCAAGAAATGAAGCTAAAAACCAAACAAATATTCCTAGGCCTAGTATGGCACATATATGTACTATATTAGGACTCAGATATCGTGTATCAAGCATAGTGTGGTTAGGTTATATTTTATTAGCAACATATACATCAAGACTTCTGGTTTGTCCAAATTAAATAATGCAAAAGACAATTTTCTGGTGGTCCATCACGACATATTGGTACCGTCGAACACATAGGTACTATAACTACTTTTGTTTCAAGAGGATGGGTTGCTAAATTCTTACATTAGCGAAAAAAGACGTTTTTGAACATGGCCTTGCTCTCTGCTCTAATGTCGTGGGTGTTCATGTTCAGTGCTCATGTTCAGTTCTAATGTTCAGTCTTCATGTTCAGGTCTAATGTTCAGTTCTAATATCCACTGCTCATATTCACTTAACTCTAAAATCCGTAAACTCTAAAGCTGTTCACCCTTGACGTAGTTCACACAAACCAGTCAGCAACTGCTCCAGTTCTGAAAGGGGCTGTTAGAGTGCAACAATATTCCACCCTAGAGAGCACTAAATAAGTATATTTAATTCTTTCCGCATGTTGAGAACTTTGGTAGTTATAGGACAGCCAAGTATAATTCTGAGTGCTTGATTTTGCATTTTTTTCCAGTCTATCAATACTTTTGCCATTCTGCAGGACCAAAGCTGGTGCATGATAGTCTATCAGAGACCTTATATACGCTAAATACATCATTCTTGCTATTCTAATATTAGCACCATATTTCGGGCTGTACCCCACTACAGTTCTGAGAGCCTTGAGTCTGTCTCTACATTGTTGATGTAACTTATTGACTGCAGTTGAGGTACAAGGGACAGAGACTCCAAGGTATTTGAAAGAAGAGACATAGTCTATTGGTATGTTGTCTATCTTAAGTTTTCGTGGTCCACTTTTGCGGTTGCCAATTTGTCTATTAAATACCTTAGTTTTAGCAGCGTTGATTACAAGACCAAGGCTCTCACAAGCTGTATGTATACAATTTAAGACTGTTTGCATTTCGCGGTGGCTTTTAGTATGCACAAGGATGTCATCTGCATAGCTGATAGTGATGTTTGCCGGACTAGTTGGGATTGATTTTAGTAAAGCATTAATTAGAACATTAAACAAGGTAGGACTAAGTACTCCTCCTTGTGGGGTGCCTAGTTGCATTACTTTAGTTTCACTCTTGTAGCCTTGGAACAGTGCAGAGGACTTCCGGTTGGTAAGATAGCCTCGTACCATTGTAATAAATGTCCCCCTATATCCATTCTCGCTAATTCATACATAATCACTTCCCTATTAGCAATATCAAAGGCATTTTTTAAATCAAGAAATGTTGTGTACTTGTGCCTTTTATCTCCATGAACAGTAAGAAAGGTTGTGATACAGTTGTGTACACTTTTACCATGTGTGAAACCATTGATATCAGGTGACATGTGCTCTTTAACTATATACAATAATCTATTAAGCACCATTCTCTGATGAGTATGGAGTTCCAAGAATCCGGGCCTGATGCAGAGTGCATAGGCATACTTTTATGGCTTCTTCAAAATCTAGTGGGGATAGGGCGACCTCTGATATATTATTTGATGTTGGTATTATATCCATGAAAAATTCATTTGGGTTATCAAACTTTAGTGCGTTTAATGGCTCGCTGAAAACAGAGTCGTACTGCTTCCTCAGTAACTCGCTCATTTCTTTGTTGTCATCGGTGAAAGTTCCATCTGCCTTTCGCAGGGGCCCGATACTAGATGTGGTTTTTGATTTTGATTTTGCATAGGAGAAAAAATATTTCGGATTTCTCTCTCTTTCACTGATGGCCTTTTGCTCTCTTTGCCTCTCCTGGGTTTTGTATGATTCTTGTAGCTTGAGTTCAATTGTTTCTATTTCTTTACCTAAAGTTCTTCGCCGTTCTTGAGATAGGGTGCGACTCTCAAGTTGTTCCGCGATTCGTTTTCTTTGCCTATATAGGGAACGACGTTCCCGTTCCAATCTGCATCTCTTTCTCTTTTTTCTTAAAGGTATGCGGTTTGAACATATTTCTAGTGCTACTGAGCTTATTTTTTTGCAGGCACTGGTTCAGGTTTGCATTTTCTAGCTGTTCTTCCCAGTTTATTTCTGTGAAGTCCTGGTTTATTTGCTCCCAGTTTATCTGTTTATTATTGAAGTTGAATTTGCTGAAATCTCCTCCACCGGGAATCTGGACTGGTTTTGAAGGTCCATTCCCCATGGTTGTCAGGACTTCAATTAAGTTGTGATCTGAGTAAGAGGTATTTGTAATCATTATGTTCCCGATCAATTCATCATTATTAGTAAAAATGAGGTCCAGCGTGTTCGCCTTCCTAGTTGGTTCTACTATTTGCTGGTTTAAAGCAAACCTATCACACATCCGTAGCAGGTCATTTGCATGTGCCTGTTCATTTAGGCTACTTCCTGGTATTCTTTCTGATATTACTGTAATAGCCTAGTGCTTCCATTTCAGGTGCCGTAGGTACAAGTCCCCAAGCAGGATGATGTTCGGAGCTGGATTTGTGAGGTTTTCCAAGCAGTGCTCTATTTTCATTAGTTGGTCTTTAAACTGCTGAGGGTTTGCCTCCGGTGACTTATATACAAGGACAACAACTACATTTAGGATCTCTATTTTGACTATCAACACTTCCACCATTACATTTGAGGTGTTTAGCAGCTCAGTACAGATGAGTGTGTCTTTGATGTAGAGGCTGACCACACCCTGAAGCCGGTGTTTCCTATCACATCTGAAAAGATTGTACTCTGAGATCCATATTTCACCATCAAGGTAGTCCTTTGTGTGAGTTTCCGTTAGGGCTGCAAACACTGCATTTGCCTCATGAAGGAAACCATCTATAAAGTGAACTTTGTTGGATTTGCATGTTTTTATACCCTGGATGTTGGCAAATATAAATGATGTTATCATGTTAGTGGAAGTGCTGGATGCTTTACTTGGTGTTAATATCTGAGGCTCTGCCTTCATCACCACCACCACCCACACTACCCTCATCATCACCACCACCACCCACACTACCCTCATCATCACCACCACCCACCCTACACTCACCACCACCACCCACCCTACACTCACCACCACCCACCCTACACTCACCACCACCACCCACCCAACACTCACCACCACCACCACCAACCACCCTACACTCACCACCACCACCACCACCCACCCTACACTCACCACCACCACCCACCCTACACTCACCACCACCACCACCCACCCTACACTCACCACCACCATCACCCACACTACACTCACCACGACCACCACCCACACTATCCTCACCACGACCACCACCCACACTACCCTCATCACCACCACCACCCACACTACCCTCATCATCACCACCACCACCCACACTACCCTCATCATCACCACCACCACCCACACTACCCTCATCATCACCACCACCACCCACACTACCCTCATCATCACCACCACCACCCACACTACCCTCATCATCATCACCACCACCACCCACACTACCCTCATCATCACCACCACCACCCATACTACCCTCATCATCACCACCACCACCCACACTACCCTCATCATCACCACCACCACCCACACTACCCTCATCATCACCACCACCACCCACACTACCCTCATCATCACCACCACCACCCACACTACCCTCATCATCACCACCACCACCCACACTACCCTCATCATCACCACCACCACCCACACTACCCTCATCATCACCACCACCACCCACACTACCCTCATCATCACCACCACCACCCACACTACCCTCATCATCACCACCACCACCCACACTACCCTCATCATCACCACCACCACCCACACTACCCTCATCATCACCACCATCACCCACACTACCCTCATCATCACCACCACCACCCACACTACCCTCATCATCACCACCACCACCCACACTACCCTCATCATCACCACCACCACCCACACTACCCTCATCATCACCACCACCACCCACACTACCCTCATCATCACCACCACCACCCACACTACCCTCATCACCACCACCACCACCCACACTACCCTCATCATCACCACCACCACCCACACTACCCTCATCATCACCACCACCACCCACACTACCCTCACCACCACCCACCAAGGTAGTCCTTTGTGTGAGTTTCCGTTAGGGCTGCAAACACTGCATTTGCCTCATGAAGGAAACCATCTATAAAGTGAACTTTGTTGGATTTGCATGTTTTTATACCCTGGATGTTGGCAAATATAAATGATGTTATCATGTTAGTGGAAGTGCTGGATGCTTTACTTGGTGTTAATATCTGAGGCTCTGCCTTCATCACCACCACCACCCACACTACCCTCATCATCACCACCACCACCCACACTACCCTCACCACCACCCACCAAGGTAGTCCTTTGTGTGAGTTTCCGTTAGGGCTGCAAACACTGCATTTGCCTCATGAAGGAAACCATCTATAAAGTGAACTTTGTTGGATTTGCATGTTTTTATACCCTGGATGTTGGCAAATATAAATGATGTTATCATGTTAGTGGAAGTGCTGGATGCTTTACTTGGTGTTAATATCTGAGGCTCTGCCTTCATCACCACCACCACCCTCACTACACTCATCACGACCACCACCCACACTACCCTCACCACCACCACCACCGACACTCCCCTCACCACCACCACCCACCCTACACTCACCACCACCACCACCAACCACCCTACACTCACCACCACCACCACCACCCACCCTACACTCACCACCACCACCACCACCCACCCTACACTCACCACCACCACCACCCACCCTACACTCACAACCACCATCACCCACACTACCCTCACCACGACCATCACCCACACTACCCTCACCAAGACCATCACCCACACTACCCTCACCACCACCACCACCACCACCACCCACACTAACCCCATCACCACCACCACCCACACTACCCCCATCACAACCACCACCACCCATACTACCCCTATCACAACCACCACCACCCATACTACCCCTATCACCACCACCACCCACACTACCTCCATCACCACCCACACTACCCTCACCACCACCATCATCCACACTACTCTCACCATCACCCACACTACTCTCACCATCACCCACACTACTCTCACCATCACCCACACTACTCTCACCATCACCCACACTACCCCTCACCATCACCCACACTACCCCTCACCATCACCCACACTACCCCTCACCATCACCCACACTACCCCTCACCACCACCACCACCCACACTCCCCTCACCTCCACCATCCACACTACCCTCACCACCACCACCACCACCCACACTACCCTCACCTCCACCCACACTACCCTCACCTCCACCCACACTACCCTCACCTCCACCATCCACACTACCCTTACCACCACAACCACCCACACTACCCTCACCTCCACCACCAACATTACCCTCACCAACACCACCACCCACACTACCCTCACCAACACCCACACTACCCTCACCAACACCACCACCCACACTACCCTCACCACCACCACCACCCATACTACCCTCACCACCACCACCATCACCCACACTACCCTCACCACCAGCACAACCACCCACACTACCCTCACCACCACCCACACTACCCTCACCACTACCCACACTACCCTCACCACCACTATCACCCACACTACCCTGACCACCACCATTACCCACACTACCCTCACCACCACCCACACTACCCTCACCACCACCATCACCCACACTACCCTCACCACCACCCACACTACCCTCACCACCACCATCACCCACACTACCCTCACCACCACCATCACCCACACTACCCTCACCACCACCATCACCCACACTACCTTCACCGCCACCATCACCCACACTACCCACACCACCACGATCACCCACACTACCCTCACCACCACCACCACCCACACTACCCTCACCACCACCCACACTACCCTCACCACCACCCACACTACCCTCACCACGACCACCACCCACACTATCCTCACCACGACCACCACCCACACTACCCTCACCTCGACCACCACCCACACTACCCTCACCACCACCCACATTACCCTTACCCTCACCACCACCCACATTACCCTCACCTTCACCATCACCCACACTACCCTCACCACCACCACCCACACTACCTCCATCACCACCCACACTACCCTCACCACCACCATCATCCACACTACTCTCACCATCACCCACACTACTCTCACCATCACCCACACTACCCCTCACCACCACCCACACTACCCCTCACCACCACCCACACTACCCCTCACCACCACCCACACTACCCCTCACCACCACCCACACTACCCCTCACCACCACCCACACTACCCCTCACCACCACCACCCACACTCCCCTCACCTCCACCATCCACACTACCCTCACCACCACCACCCACAATACCCTCACCTCCACACTACCCTCACCACCACCATTCACACTTCCCTCACCAACACCACCACCCACACTACCCTCACCTCCACCCACACTACCCTCACCTCCACCCACACTACCCTCACCTCCACCATCCACACTACCCTTACCACCACAACCACCCACACTACCCTCACCTCCACCACCAACATTACCCTCACCAACACCACCACCCACACTACCCTCACCAACACCCACACTACCCTCACCATCACCACCACCCACACTACCCTCACCACCACCACCACCCCATACTACCCTCACCACCAGCACAACCACCCACACTACCCTCACCACCACCCACACTACCCTCACCACTACCCACACTACCCTCACCACCACTATCACCCACACTACCCTAACCACCACCATTACCCACACTACCCTCACCACTACCCACACTACCCTCACCACCACCATCACCCACACTACCCTCACCACCACCATCACCCACACTACCCTCACCACCACCATCACCCACACTACCCTCACCACCACCATCACCCACACTACCCTCACCACCACCATCACCCACACTACCCTCACCACCACCATCACCCACAGTACCCTCACCGCCACCATCACCCACACTACCCTCACCACCACGATCACCCACACTACCCTCACCCACCCACACTACCCCTCACCACCCACACTACCCTCACCACCACCCACACTACCCTCACCACGACCACCACCCACACTATCCTCACCACGACCACCACCCACACTACCCTCACCACCACCCACACTACCCTCACTACCACCCACATTACCCTCACCTTCACCATCACCCACACTACCCTCACCACCACCATCATCCACACTACCCTGACCACCACCACCATCCACACTACCCTCACCACCACCATCACCCACACTACCCTAACCACCAGCACCACCACCCACACTACCCTCACCACCACCAACACCCACACTACCCTCACCACCACCATCACCCACACTACCCTCACCACCACCATCACCCACACTACCCTCACCACCACCAACACCCACACTACCCTCACCACCACCACCAACACCCACACTACCCTCACCACCACCATCACCACCAACACCCACACTACCCTCACCACCACCATCACCCACACTACCCTCACCACCACCATCACCCACACTACCCTCACCACCACCATCACCCACACTACCCTCACCACCACCATCACCCACACTACCCTCACCACCACCATCACCCACACTACCCTCACCACCACCACCACCACCACCACCCACACTACCCTCACCACGACCATCACCCACACTACCCTCACCACCACCACCAACACCCACACTACCCTGACCATCACCACTACCCTCACCACCACCACCAACACTACCCTCACCACCACCACCAACACTACCCTCACCACCACCACCCACACTACCCTCACCACCACCATCACCCACACTACCCTCACCACCACCACCATCCACACTACCCTCACCACCACCCACACTTCCCTCATCACCACCACCACCCACACTTCCCTCATCACCACCACAACCACCCACACTACCCTCATCATTACCACCACCCACACTACCCTCACCACCACCACCCACACTACCCTCACCACCACCATCACCCACACTACCCTCACCACCACCACCACCCCCACTACCCCCACCACCACCCACACTTCCCTCGTCACCACCACCACCCACACTTCCCTCATCACCACCACCACCCACACTTCCCTCGTCACCACCACCACACTTCCCTCGTCACCACCACCCCCCACACTTCCCTCATCACCACCACCACCCACACTACCCTCATCACCACCACCACCCACACTACCCTCACCACCACCACCACCCACACTACCCTCACCACCACCATCACCCACACTACCCTCACCACCACCATCACCCACACTACCCTCACCAACAGCACCACCCACACTACCCTCACCAACACCACCACCCACACTACCCTCACCACCACCCACACTACCCTCACCAACACCACCACCCACACTACCCTCACCACCACCTCAACCCACACTACCCTCACCACAACTACCACCCACACTACCCTCACCACAACCACCACCCACACTACCCTCACCACCATCACCACCCACACTACCCTCACCACCACCACCACCCACACTACCCTCACCACCACCACCACCCACACTACCCTCACCACAACAACCACCCATGCTACCCTCACCGCCACCATCACCCACACTACCCTCACCACAACAACCACCCACATTACCACCACCACCACCCAAACTACCCTCACCACCACCACCATCCACACTACCCTCACCACCACCACCATCACCCACACTACCCTAACCATCAGCACCACCACCCAAACTACCCTCACCACCACCACTATCACCCACACTACCCTCACCACCACCATTACCCACACTACCCTCACCACCACCATCACCCACACTACCCTCACCACCACCATTACCCACACTACCCTCACCACCACCATCACCCACACTACCCTCACCACCACCATCACCCACACTACCCTCACCACCACCATCACCCACACTACCCTTACCACCACCATCACCCACACTACCCTCACCACCACCAACACCACACTACCCTCACCACCACCACCAACACCCACACTACCCTGACCACCACCATCACCACCAACACCCACACTACCCTCTCCACCGCCACCACCAACACCCACACTACCCTCACCACCACCACCACCACCAACACTAACCTCACCACCACCACCACCATCCACACTACCCTCACCACCACCAACACCCACACTACCCTCACCACCACCACCAACACCCACACTACCCTGACCACCACCATCACCACCAACACTACCCTCACCACCACCACCACCAACACTACCCTCACCTCCACCACCACCACCCACACTACCCTCACCACCACCATCACCCACACTACCCTCACCACCACCACCATCCACACTACCCTCACCACCACCCACACTTCCCTCATCACCACCACCACCCACACTTCCCTCATCACCACCACCACCACACTACCCTCACCACCACCATCACCCACACTACCCTCACCACCACCATCACCCACACAACCCTCACCACCACCACCCCACTACCCTCACCAACACCACCACCCACACTACCCTCACCAACACTCTCTCTCTCTCTCTGTCTCTCCCTGTCTCTCCCTGTCTCTCTCTGTCTCTCTCTGTCTCTCTCTGTCTCTCCTGTCTCTCTCTGTCTCTCTCTGTCTCTCTCTCTCTCTCTCTCTCTCTCTCTCTCTCTCTCTCTCTCTCTCTCTCTCTCTCTCTCTCTCTCTCTCTCTCTCTCTCTCTCTCTCTCTCTCTCTCTCTCTCTCTCTCTCTCTCTCTCTCTCTCTGTCTCTCTCTGTCTCTCTCTCTCTCTGTCTCTCTCTGTCTTTCTCTCACTCTCTCTCACTCTCTCTCTCTCTCTCTCTCTCTCTCTCTCTCTCTCTCTCTCTCTCTCTCTCTCTCTCTCTCTCTCTCTCTCTCAATATAAACAAAAAACTGTAAACCGGAGTTCTGTAAGGTTTTCTGGGGAACATTTCCTGATATCCCTGCTGTTAGCACTTAATTATAAACCCAGGTAGCGAATGTGGGATGGAGATTGTCCCGTCACTCATGTGATGGTGCTGGGGTGATGAGTGTGCCGGTGGTCTCGTGGCTCCCTTCAGGACGCAGGCGTGACACATTAAGGAAGTGGTGAAGGGGAAGTGCAAGGGGAACAACTTGAAAAAGTAAAAAACGTTACAGGAAAATTAGCAAGACCTGGGAACTACAACTCTCTCTAAGGGGTTAAAATCTCAGCGGTGCTTATGAGAGGGTGGAGACAGGAAGGTGTTGTGGGTGAGAGAGGGAGGTGTTGGGGGAGAGAGAGGGAGGTGTTGGGGGAGAGAGAGGGAGGTGTTGGGGGAGAGAGAGGGAGGTGTTGGGGGAGAGAGAGGGAGGTGTTGGGGGAGAGAGAGAGAGGTGTTGTGGAAGAAAGAGGGAGGTGATGGGGGGGAGAGAGAGGTAAGTGTTGGAGGAGAGAGAGAGGTAAGTGTTGGAGGAGAGAGAGAGAGGGTGTTTGGGGAGAGAGAGGGAGGTTTGTGAGGAGAGAGGGAGGTGTTGGGGGGATAGAAGGAGGTGTTAGGGGAGAGGGAGGGAGGGAGGTGTTGGGGAGAGAGAGGGAGGGAGGGAGGTGTTGGGGGAGAGAGAGAGAGGGAGGGAGGGAGGTGTTGGGGGAGAGAGAGTGAGAGAGGTGTTGGGGAGAGAGAGGGAGGGAGGGAGGGAGGGAAGTGTTGGGGGAGGGAGCAGTGTTAATACTCAAATTGTATGACAGTTGGGACATACCCAATCACTGGTGAGTAGGCCTCTGACGTCATTCTACACAGAGCCGGCACTTGCCGCTCTCGTAGCAGGCCTCAGTATTCTCACGAGACTAGAGTAGGCAGGCAGGCTCGCATCTATACCTTGTTGCCTTTATCCAATAAACTACGGAACTGAACTACTGTGTATTCTCTACATCCAAGCAAAGCACCGTACAGCGAAAGGTAACGAATACTGGTAGGAGATGTGGGATCCAGAATTAATTTTCTGGTCAATGAAAATTCAAATACCCATATTATTACGTGTTTCCAGCCACCTCCCACCACCCACGCATCAATATTCAATTATATTGTTCTAGTCCGGGGTCATACCATTATCACTACCCTAGGTCGACGTTCTCAGCAGTAAGGCACAATATTTACAAGTGAGAACGCAATTTCATCAGTGAGGGGAGAGGAAAATTCCCGAGCAGCCGTTTTGAATTTTGAGGAAGATTCCCGTGCAGCTATTTTGAATTTCTCGTGAAATTTTGGGACATGCGCTACCAACCAACATTCACCCAAGCCGACAGCAACAAGACGTGTGTGTATTTACCGGCTACTGCAATCGTCCTTAATCATCGTCACAAGTTTCAACTGTTCATCAGATGTTTTGTGCAATTCATTAAGAAATAATTGGCGGACTGCAAACGTCTGCTAGTGTCGCCACCAGCTCTCACGTCGTCACCTTGCCTCCTCTCGCTGTCGCTACTGTCCCCTGTCATACCTCTCGGCTGTGAACTACTATTTTCACTCTTGCCCAGCAAACGGTGTTCCTGCACGGAACGCAATAACGTCGTCTCAGCATTAAACTCGAGCTTTCGACACCTCTAGTGAAGGGGTTCTCCCGAGCTTCGCACCATGGCCGCAAGGAGCACCACTGTCGCCCATGATGTAAACAAACTTCCTATGTGCTTCTTCACACACCTGTTCACGATGTTTCTCCTATTTTGGCTACTGGTGATTCTTATTAATTGCACTCCCGAGGTAAGAAATTAATAGATGAGGCTTCTGTGCCATGTTCTAACAGTGATTTACATAATAATATCCACAACATCACATGTATTAACCATTCAGTGACTTGTTATATGTTATAGGGTTCAGTATTCCACTCACACACTTTCCCTGAGTCATTTCAACATTTCCTGCTCCTCACAGTTATTCTATTTGTCATTAATTGTGTTACTAGTGTTATTAGTAAATTCAAAGTTTAGAGAAGTAAGAAATAATTGTTTTTTAGCAGTTTATTTGCACAATAGCATTTTTGTTATATATCCACATACAATGGAATTTTTTTTATATTTCCACAGACAATAGAAAATTGATTTTTTGTTATATTTCTCCAGACCTAAATTGGGAATTTATTCTTTTGGCATTTTATTTTCAAATTTGCATAGCATGTTACTCACATATATCTGTGTCCAGTTTGTCTGTGCTAAAGCCATATTTCTTGCATTGCCACCTATTGTGTTGAATCATGAAATTTTGCAATTGCACTTTCCAGTTTTTATTCTAAATTGCTATGCTTAGCCTGGTTTAATTAATTTACATTCCTCTAATTCCAGCCATATTCATATCAGATTGCTAATTTAATTCACAATTTTGCTTGTTTTTAATTATTTTGTTGCCTAGTACAATTTAATAATTTGAATTCCGTAATTTCCTTACTTTAGCCAAGTTTGATTTTTTTTTGAGTGTTTTATTTTTTGTGTGTGTACTCTATTTCTTATACCCAGTGCACTCAATTATAATTTGCGTTCAACTGTCACTTCCTCGGTAGTGACTTCCCTACCACCGTTGCAGCTCCTTCTGACTCAACTGGAACAATTGCTCCTACTACTGTCCAGAGGTCAGCTCAGGAAATGGCTATTCCACATTTTGCTGGCGAATCCCGCTTGTTAGAGTTCTGGTTTAGCAAGGTTGAGGCAAAATCCAAGGCCTGTTCTTCTGAGCCTACTGATGCCGAATATTTGGCAATTGCTCGGTCAGCCGTTGACACAACCAAAGATGATGCACGTTTTGTGGTAGATGAGAAAGCTATTGTTAGCCTCCAGTATTGGTCTGAATTTAAGGATTTCTTTTGCCGACCTGTACAGGCTAGTCAAGAAAATTGCCAATGTCACCATGCACCCTGGTGAATCTTTTAATGCGTTTACTAGCCGTCTCAATCAGTATCTGTATGCCTTGGTGACTGCTATGATTAGTTCCTCATGGGTGGATAAAGACAGAATGCTGACTCTGGAGGCAATGGCCAAAATGATAGCATTTGGTACTTTAATGCATTTTGCCCTGGAGCATACCAAAGCCATCATCAAACAAAAACTTTGGAGTTAAACATAAAATTGGTGAAGCGTTTGAGGCTATTAACAATCCCGCCGGCAAACTAGCTCCCTGAAGTGCTCAACTATTGCCATCCTCTGACACTGTGAATATAGTAACAAGCTCTCAGCATCCTCCCACAAACTCTCAAAACTCTTGGTCGCAGAACTGCACCCATGGTCGTAGCCCGCAGTCAAATTCCCCTTCTCATAAGTTGCCGAGACGCCATAGCCCATAGCCATCCACTCCCTCGTGTTGGCATTGTGGTAAGACTAACCACCTTGCAAGGGACTGTTGGTCCGCTTCTAGATCATCACCCCCTTGACAATTCTCTCGGGTCCCCTCATCAGACTAATAACCATAGGTTCCCATATTGCAGGTATCATAAAAAGTTAGTCACCGCACTGTGGATTGTAGAGCTAGGCAAAAGACATCCCCACCTCGTAGCTCCCACGGTCTGTCTTGGCGAGGCGCGCAGCATCCAAGACGTTATCAGAACTCACGTAATTACAACTCCCAGCCCAGCTATAATACAACGTCGAATTTTAATACTTCGTCACATAATGCTAGAGCTCAGAATGTTCACTCCCTGTCATTGGGAAACCCCCAAAGCCATCTGCTAACCAATTCAAGTTAGCCAGTCCTAGTGCCCTCCTTGTGTACTCAGTGGCTACCCAAAATAGATTTGGACACTTGACAGAGGAGGACACTGACTCTAGCCCAGTTGTAGATGTTGATGGAACCACAGTGAATTTGACCCAGATGAGATGCAGATATCCTGGACAACATAAGTTGCAAATAGTAACTTGCCCAGTCTCAAGTGATGGCCCCTTGTCTCAGCCGTTGTACATGGTAGAGTTTTAAAAGTTTTTCTTGACTCGGGTGCAAAAATTAATATTGTTAAGCCCTCAGCTCTTAGAGATATTGCAAGTAAGCACCCTGCTACAGTAAGAAAGTCACCCATACCTTTTCTAAGTGGTGTCTCAGGAAATACAGTAAAAGTTCCGGGGGAAATTGAACTCCCACTCAAGTTAGATGACATCACATTGTCTATAACATGTTTAGTTATTGACAGTATCCATTTTTCTAGTGACATTCTCCTAGGTTTGCACAGCATGATTGATGAAAATATTGCATTATTTCCCCATCGTTGGAACATTAGTATCAAAGACCACATCATACCCTTGTTTAGCATGTATCGACAGGGCATGAGTATAACCTTCAATCAAACTACGTTAATTTTGTTGACACCCGACTTGCTAGCATAGGTTTGTCAGATCCTTGTCGTGGTAGCATACCCAAGAAAACGGGCACTCGATTCAAGCACTGTAGTCTTGCAGTTGTTAAGGAGAGTGAGTATCGAGACCTACAGGAGGGGGTATGCCCTAACGGATTCTCGTTGTCTTGCTCGCTTGGCAGCTTCCATCTCTGAAGCCAGTGGTTCCACAGCTACTAACACTGTGCTGCACTCTCATTCTCTCACCAGAGTAAGAGTTAAGGATCAGAAAGTGCCTGAGTTATCGGATCTCATTGCAGAAAGTGAAACGTGTAAAGTGATCGGTACGATTGTTGACCCCTCCTGGCACACAGTGCAGGATGGTACCGTTACATTGTATATTGCAAACACTAGTAATGTCGACATCCATCTCCAGTCTGACACCCATGTTATATATTTTGCCAATTACTAGTTACCGGTGCGAGTCGTGGACGATCTCTCCATGGAACACACTGTTTGTACACTCACATTAGGAGAACAGGGATCTCAGCCAGAGGTGCAAGCGCTACACCTCAGTCCTACTGATTTCCCTGATTCTGTGGTTCAGCTTTTGGAAATTTTGAACAGGAACAGAGCCGTTGTTGCTCTACCAGGAGAAAAGTTTGGTCTTA
This sequence comes from Procambarus clarkii, assembly GCF_040958095.1. Taxonomy (NCBI): domain Eukaryota; kingdom Metazoa; phylum Arthropoda; class Malacostraca; order Decapoda; family Cambaridae; genus Procambarus; species Procambarus clarkii. Next base: position 19,732,183 of record NC_091212.1, on the reverse strand, counting down.
CTCTTATTATTCATAAAATTCCCCTTGAACAAGGAACTATGCCTATTTATGTACTAGCTTACCATCTACCTCATTCTCAGAGAGCAGAAGCCGATTGACTCATAGAGGAAATGTTACAGAGTAATGTAATTGAGTCGAGTAATTCGCCATGGAACGCTCCATTGATTCTTGTACCAAAGCGAGATGAGACTTGGAGACCTGTAATCGATTATCGGAAGGTTAACAGAGTAACTATACCTGATCGTTTCCAAATTCCAGTTCTAAATGATTTGTTGCAAAGTATTGGTCGAAACAAAGTATTCTCAACATTAGATTTGTTGCAGGGATTTTGGCAAATCACCATTGATGAGGAAAGTAAACAGTTGACAGCCTTTAGTACTCGCAATGGTCATTTTCATTTCAAATGAATGCCATTTAGTTTGCGGGGTAGTCCAATAACCTTTTCACGGCTCATGACGAATTTATTTCATAGATTGATAGGAGGTACTCTTCTAGTTTACCTTGATGATTTCATAATCATGCCCCAAGATGTTCAGACTCATTTTCAGAACCTTGAGAAAATACTTGCAAAGCTCGCAGAAGCTAATTTAAAAATAAAACTGGTGAAGTGTTCATTTTAAAAGGAGAAGATTAATTTCCTAGATCATACAGTTACACCATCAGGCATGACATTGAATGAATAAAAAATTATGGCTGCCAGTAATTTTCCAACGCCTCACACCGCAGAAGCTGTGAGACAGTTCATAGGTCTTGTAGGATTTTATCGTTCATTTATTGCTGGATTCTCTATTATAGCCACTCCACTTTACAAGTTGCAAAGAAAAGATGAACCCTTTGTTTGGGGAGAAGCCCAGGACCAGTCTTTTAAAAAGCTCAAAGCGGCCTTGATCTCGTCACCTGTCCTTGGGTACCCAGATTTTTCTAAACCTTTTATGCTGGTTACAGATGCTGGTGACATAGACTTAGGTGCTGCATTATTTCAAACAGTAGGTCACACAGATCTCGCAATAGCTTATGCTAACCGTACATTATCTAAAGAAGAGAAAAATTATAGCGCAACAGAACGAGAAGCCTTGGCAGTTGTCTGGGCACTTAAACATTTCAGGGATACAATTTATAATTACCCAGTTCATGTTCTTACAGATCACCAACCATTAATTCCTTTAATCAAGAATAAGAATCCTGTTGGAAAGTTTGCTTGATATTTGCTCACAATTCAAGAGTTCAATCCCACATTTGGTTATATTCCATGAAAGCAAAATGTTGTAGCCGATGCGTTTTCTCAACACTTGGCTGCAATTCAATTCAATTACTCAGCATTAGATGCTACAGTAGTCGAGACAGAACAGAGACAAGACCTCATATGGGTAGCTGTCATTAAGTTTTTGACTAAACAAGATACTCGCCCAAAAGTGATACTCTTTGTGATACTCTTCACAAACCTCCAGTCCCATTGAAAGAGTTAGTGATGTTAAACAGTTTACTGTGTAGAGTAGTTAAGCTAGGGACAACCCCAAGGAAGTGTTGTCAGTTAGTTGTTCCAGCTGTCTTGTACCAATTGTCTTGTACCAACTGTGTTAAAAATTATCCATGATGCTCCCACAAGTGCACATCCAGGAAAGGATCGTACATTCCAGCAAGGTCGATTGAAGTATTTTTGGCCAAAAATGGCTAAGGAGATTGCTCCTTATGTTGACAGATGTGTAACTTGCTTACAGCACAAGGGACATGTAGCAGGACCTAATCCAATTCATCCCCCTCCCCATCCGGCCCGTTGGCGTCGTGAGGGGGCTTCGTGGACGGCTGCCGGAGTGTGATGCTCCGTGGGACAGTCCTCTGTCCTTTTATGGCCTTGCACTCCTGCTGCTGTCTTCTCTAATTGTGCCGGATCGCTTTTCCTTTTCATTGTGTTTCGTTTTTCTCCCCCTCTTCTCCTATCTGCTTGTCGTTTCCTGCCGACCTTTTGCTTGTTTTGGATTATTTCTTTGTTCTTCTTCTATTTTGACGCCCGGGTGCTTGAGGAGGCATACTCTTGCAAAGGAGAACTGTTTTACCCAACATCTCGAGCGAGGGGAACCTTTTATTGTCAATCCCCCTTTCGTCGCTGAACCCGATCTCGATGGACTGACGGTTCTTAAGGTGGCGTTTGTGGGGCGTATACTCACGACGCACCCCTAGGGGGCCCGGCATGATCGGCGATAGCTTCCTGTTGGGTATCCTGCCTCTAATTGTGGCTCCATGGTGGGTATGGGGGCACATTCGTGGATGAATTTATCACTCTTTGTACCTATGTCGTTAAATGTTTCTGATGTACCCTCTCGGGCTCGTGGGGTGGGCGACCAAGCCCCCGAGTCGGCCTGTCTTGGAAGACCGAGCTCTGTAGCCTCCAACCTTGCTCCTCCTTTGACCGTCCTGACTTCTTCCCCCAGCTCCCCTCCCTCCTTTGTGGTTGGGTTGAGCCTCCAGCCCCCAGTGGTGACCATTTCGTCCCCTGGTGCGGCTAAGTCTCTCATTGTGACTACTGCGCCTTTTGACCCCTCTCTCTCTGGGGGTTCTCAACGCCGTTCGCGCGCCGGCCGCACTCACTCGATTCCTTCCCGTACTGACGCATATCAGGCCTTGTTTGGTCCCGCTTCATGGGCCAAATACTTTGATCTCCTCCCTCTTGATTCTGCGCCTCCTGACGATTTCTCCCTCCATCGGCATCTTGTAGATTCTGTGGATGCGTCTGTTACCTTCAACCCCACTCGTCTCGGTACACATGTCGTTGCTGCTCCTTCTCAGGATGCAGCTTCCCGCTTGGCTGCCTTATCTTGCCTTGGAGAGATCCCTGTGCGGGTCTCCAAGAACGTTCGGATGAATGCCAGTGTTGGCACTATTCTCCTCCCACCCCATTTTGCAACCGGTGTTTGGAATCTGCAGGATTGCCACGATGATATTCGGCATATCCTTGATGCCCAAGGCCTTTCTGTCCTCCAGGTTGACTCGTTTACTCGTCCCCCTCGTGGTCGTCGCCGTCAACCCCTTCGTGTTGTGAAGATCACCTTTGATGGTAGGGCCCTTCCATCCTCTGTCATTCTTGCTGGTGCTAGGTGCTCTGTCCAGGAGTATATTCCTTCTCCTCGACTTTGTAACAAGTGCTGGAGGTTTGGGCATGGTGCCCTCCGCTGCTCTGAGACTGTCTCTCTCTGTCCTTTGTGTGGGGGTGATGGTCACTTTAAGTCGGAGTGCACTTCTCCCCAAGCTCGCTGCCTCAACTGCCGTGAGGCCCATCCTACCTTCTCCCGTGCCTGTATCCATTACAAGCTTGAGGCGGCCGTCCTCAACTTGAAGCACCGGGAGCGTTTATCTTTTCCTGAGGCGAGGCGCCAGGTTCGCCGGCTCCCGCCTTATGCTAACGTCTCTTATGCTCGCATGTTGCGCTCTTCCTCTCCTCGTCCTTCCCTCCTTCCTCAGACTCTCAACCGTTTCCGGGTCTTTGACCCTGATACGCCCACTGCCCCCTCCTCTGTTCCTTTGTGTTCTGTCCCGAGAGGTCCCCCTCCTGGTTCTCTGTCTGGGGTTCCCCTTCTTTCTACCCGGTCTGTCATGTCTCCTGTGTCTTCTTCCTTGTCTTCCTCCGATCCTCCTTCCCATCCTCTTCCTCCATCTATCGGCTCTCCCCGCCGCCTGTCGGTGCAGGCGGATGTCCATTGCTCTCCTAACGGCCGTCGTGTGTGCTCTCGTTCGGCTTCTCCTGTTGAGACACTGGAATCCGTTGCCCGGTACTCCTGTTGAGACACTGGAATCCGTTGCCCGGTACGTAGTTGCTGGGACACCGGTCTCTTTAAGTCAGAAACGTAAGCCTGGCTCCTCTCCTTCCTCCTCCCCGGCGGGTAAGAAGGCTTCGCTTTCTTCCTCAGCCCCTAGTTCTGGCTCTGTTGCTCCTTCCCCTCCCATTTCAGTGATTGCGCCCCCTGTTCCTGCTATGGAGGTTTCTTTGGCCCCCTGCTTCCCTTTCGGTTGCTGCTCTTGCTGAGGTGCGCTCCCCTCTTTCTACTTCCCCTCTTCCTGCTGCTGTCCTTGACTGCTCCTCTCCGTTGTCTCCTCCTCTTCCACCGGACCCCGCCCGCCCACCTCTGGTCTGTTCTCCCGCTTCCTTCCCTCCATCTTTGCTCAGTTTACCCATGCCCCCTAACCCTGGCTTTGCTGACCATGATCCTGACCCTGATATTCTTTAACGTGCTGTGTTGCTCTTTCGCCTTTGTTTCTCCCTTGTTCTCTGTTGTTGTCCTTTCCCTTCTCGTCGATGTTTATTCTTCAATGGAACGTTCGAGGTTATTATGCCAATTTCCTCCAACTCCAACTTCTGATTTCGCGGTTTTCGCCCCTTTGTGTCTGTCTCCAGGAGCCGATGCTTGGTGCTTGTCCTGGTCGTTTTCGTGGCTATTCCTTTCTTCCCCCCCCCCCACAGCCGTTGCTGGGACTCCTAATTCTTCTGCTCTCTTGATTTGCGCTGATGTTCCCTTTGTTCCTTTACTTTTTCCTTTGCCTCTCCATTGTTCTGCTGCTCGTATCTTTGTGGGGAAATGGTACACAGTTTGTTCCATTTATCTCCCCCCCGAGTGTCCCGCTTTCTCTTCCTGATTTGAAACACCTCTTGGACTCCATGCCGGAGCCTGTGCTCCTGCTGGGGGACTTCAATTGTCGTCATTCTCTTTGGGGTGACGTTCTGACGAATACCCGGGGTCGCCTTCTTGAGCCGTTTCTCCTCTCTTCTTCCCTGTCTCTTCTGAATTCTGGTGAGCCCACTCATTTGGACTCTCGGAATCGCACCGTCCTGTCTTGATCTTTCTCTCTGCTCTTCTTCTATTTACTTAGATTTCACGTGGCAGGTTCTTGATGACCTCCATGGCAGTGATCATTTCCCTATCCTTGTTTCCTTTTTTCTCGTTTCGCCCTTCCCTCTCTTTTCCTAGGTGGCAGTTTGCTAAAGTGGACTGAAATCTATTTACCCTCAGTGCTGCTCTCCGCTCTATTCCTCGCTCTTCCTCTCGGAGTCCGCGGAAGTGCGTTCCCTGGTGGAATGCGGATTGTGCTCGGGCTGTCGGCTGTAAGCGTGCAGCCTGGAAGAGGCACCGCCGTCGGCAGACAGCCGATTCTTTTCTTTTCTTTCGGAAAGCAAGTGCGGTGGCCCGTAGGGCCATCCATACGGCTAAACGTGAATGTTGGGCATCTTATGTCTCAACAATTACGTCCGAAACTCCTCTGCCCCAGATCTGGAAGCTTATCCGCAAGATAGCGGGTAAGTTCGTTCCCGATGTTTCACCGGTCCTTCACCTCCATGATACTCTTGTGGCGGACCCGTTGCAGGTCGCTTCCGAACTGGGTTCCCACTTACCTTCTGTTAGCTCTGGTCTCCATCTTCCCCAATCTTTCCTTCTTCGTAAACCTGTCCTTGAGTCTCGTCCTTTAGATTTCTGCACTCGTCTTCAGCTTCCCTATAATGATCCCTTCTCTCTCTCTGAACTTCGTTCTGCCCTGGTCCTCTGCGGTCTCTACGGCGGCGGGCTCCGATGGTATTCATTATGAGATGCTTCGCCATCTCCCTCTGTGCACGTCTCAGTATTTACTGAGTCTGTATAATCGGATCTGGGAGTCGTCGTCAGTCCCTGAGGACTGGCTCGATGCCGTTGTCCTCCCTGTTCGCAAACCGGGGTCTCTGGGTACTTCCCCTAAGGACTTTCGCCCTATTGCCCTCACAAGTTGTGTCTGCAAACTCTTTGAACGTATGGTTAACGTTCGTCTGATGTGGTTCCTGGAACACCATCACCTCCTCTCCCCTTCTCAATTTGGTTTCCGCAAGTGCCGCAGCACGACAGATGTCCTGGTGAACTTGGAGGTCTATATTCGTACTGCTTTTGCTGCGAAGACCTCCGTTGTTGCCGTCCTTTTTGACCTGGAAAAGGCTTACAACACCACTTGGCGATATCATATTCTATCTCAACTTCATTCTTTTGGCCTTCGTGGTCTTCTCCCTCTCTTTCTACGCAGCTTCCTCTCTCGTCGTTCCTTTCGGGTGCGCCTTGGTACCGCTCTCTCTGCCTCTTTTCAGCAATACGAAGGTGTGCCCAAGGGTAGTGTTCTGAGCACTACTCTTTTTTCTGGTTGCCCTCAATGGTCTTCTTTCCTCTCTTCCTTCAGGTGTCTTCTCCGCTCTCTATGTCGATGATCTTACCCTTTGCTGTCAGGGTGATGATTCGCCTCTCCTTCAGCGCCGGCTTCAACTTGCAATTGATGCCGTGTCGTCTTGGGCCACCGATCATGGCTTCAAGTTCTCTACTTCTAAGACTTGTGCCATGACTCTTACGCGGAAACGGGTCGTTCTTCATCCCTCTTTGTCACTTTATGGTCATCCCCTTGAGTACAAAGATTCCGCAAAGCTTTTGGGGTTATTCCTTGACACTCGTTTGTCTTGGTCTCCCCATATCTCTTACCTCCGTGTTGAGTGCTCTAAGGCCCTTACCCTCCTTCGGGTCTTGTCCCATACTTCTTGGGGGGCAGATAGGCGCACTCTCCTTGCTTTACATTCTTCTCTCGTCCTGTCTAAGCTCGATTATGGTTGCCCTGCTTACTCGTCTGCTTCTCCTTCTACTCTTCGCCTTCTTGATGCTTTGCACCATACTGGGTTGCGCCTCAGTTCTGGTGCCTTTCGTTCGACTCCCGTCCTTAGCTTGTATGTTGACACTGGCTTCCTGTCTCTCCAAGACCACCGTGATCGCTACTGTCTTCGCTATCTTGCGCGGTCCTTACAACATCCTTCCTCTTGCCTCTGTCGTGCTTTAACTTTTACCCCTCCTGCGGTTCCTGTTCTTCTTCACCACCTCCCTCTTTCTGTCCGGTTATCTCGCCTACAGGATTCTCTTTCCGTTCATATTTCTAATGTTTCTCCTCGTGTTGTTCCTTCTTTGCCCCCGTGGAGAGTCCCTCTTCCCCGGTTTTGTACTTCCTTGACCCGTATCACTAAAGCTTTTACCCCTCCTACGGTTCTAAAACGCCTTTTCCTTGAGCACTTTTCTTCTCACTCCTGCTCCGTTTCTGTCTTCACCGATGGGTCTAAGTCTGCGGACAGTGTTGGCTACTCTGTTGTTTTTCCTGATCGCATTTATATGTGTCGCTTACCTCCGGAGACTAGCATCTTTACTGCAGAGCTTTATGCTATTCTCTATGCTCTTCGTCTCCTGCTTTCTCGTTGTCAGTCTTCCTTTGTAGTTGTTTTTTACTCTCGTAGTGCCCTCATGGCTCTCGGGTCCTTTAATCCGGTTCATCCAGTAGTTGTCGAGATCCAGCATTGGCTGTTTCTTGTTCACAGTAAATTTAAGTCAGTTGAGTTTTGTTGGGTTCCCAGCCATATTGGTGTGTCTTGAAATGAGCGTGCGGATGCTGCCGCCAAGGAAGCTGTCCGCTCTTCTCCCGTCTCTCGTAAAGGTATTCCATATTCCGACTTTTACCCGCTTATCCATTCTTCCGTCCCTACCCGTTGGCAAGCTTCTTGGTCGTCTGTTACTGGTAACAAACTACGTACTCTTAAATGTCTTTCCTCGTGGCAGTCCTCCTACCACCGTAACAGGCGATGGGAAACAGCTCTGGCGAGGTTGCGTATTGGCCATACTTGCTTAACCCATGGTCACTTGATGGACCGCCGCCCTGCTCCTTATTGTCCTAGTTGCATTGTCCCTCTTACGGTTGTGCATGTCCTTCTTGAATGTCCTGACTTCCAGGACGAGCGTGTCTTGCTTTCCGACCGCCCCTCGCGGTCACCTGTCCCTCAATAGAATTCTTGGTGACTCGGATACTTTTGATATCGTTCGCCTTATGCGTTTTTGTTCTCGTATTGGCATCCTTGGTGATATTTAGCGCCCTCTGATTATTCTGCGCATTTGATGGTGCTACATAGCCTTCCCGGTTTGGTGCCTTCTTTTGATAATTACTTACTTACCACCCCATTTTTGGAGGACGGGCTGATATATATATATATATATAATATATATATATATATATATATATATATATATATATATATATATATATATATATATATATATATATATATATATATTTGTTTACTTTGCTAACAGCACATGCTTGGAATTTGTATGTGAGGAACATGGCGTGCCTAAGGGAGAGAGATAGAATGAATGAATGACGCGTTTGAGGTAGAGCAGAGGTCAGACCTATGACCTTCCTTCAATTCAAGCTGGTAAGGGTTGTGGAGGAGTGGGAGGGGAGTTGGGGTGAGGGGTGGATGGGGGTGAGGGTAAGGTCATCCCCAATACCTCACTCATCTCAGTACACCTCAAACCACCACCCCAGATGTGTGTAATGGTGAAGTTCTTGGGATTGATCTAAAATTGTATATATTCATTCAGTAGTGGAAAACACACACTATTTATATATTTATTATTCTGTATAGCGAGAAATGCGTGTAAGCTGATAACTTGTGGGTGTTAAGTGTTAGAGGAGGGAGCGGTATTGCCTCATTTAGCCTCAGTTATGTGACAAACTTTACAGAGGCGAGCCGCCCAGGGGTGGGGGGGGGGGGCGCGACATGGAAGACCTCATACCTATGTGTGGTGGTGATGGTGATATGTGGTATGCCCTGGCGAAGCTCCTGGGTTTGATCTAAATTACATATATATTCATTCAGTAGTGGAAATTAACATGATGAGGGTCCTTACTCAGAATCCAGGCGAAATTAAAAGATCTCTACCTTGGGCTATAGACATTATTTGATGTGAATACACAGGCATATATATTGAGTTTACTCTCCCTAACTATTTTTTTACCTCATTTATGCTGGACTGGGGAAATGTGAAGCGTGGAATTGTTGACTAATTGATAACTGTCACCAGCATGGGAGGGGTGAGGGGAGGGGAGGGGGAGGGGTGTGACATATAACACCACCTTAACGCGGCACAGTCCACTCATGCGCTGGACGACAAAGAAACACACACACACACATACACAGTGGAGTCCCACAGGGCTCTGTACTCGGTCCTATCTTGTTTCTGATATATGTAAATGATCTCCCGGAGGGTATCGATTCATTTCTCTCAATGTTTGCGGACAATGCCAAAATTATGAGAAGGATTAAAACAGAGGAGGATTGTTTGAGGCTTCAAGAAGACCTAGACAAGCTGAAGGAATGGTCGAACAAATGGTTGTTAGAGTTTAACCCAAGCAAATGTAATGTAATGAAGATAGGTGTAGGCAGCAGGAGACCAGATACAAGGTATCATCTGGGAGAGGAAATTCTTCAGGAGTCAGAGAAAAAAAAAGACTTGGGGGTTGATATCATGCCAGACCTGTCTCTTGCAGCACATATCAAGAGGATAACATCAGCAGCATATGCCAGGCTGGCCAACATACGAACGGCATTCAGAAACTTGTGTAAAGAATCATTCAGAACTTTGTATACCACATATGTCAGGCCAATCCTGGAGTATGCAGTTCCAGCATGGAGTCCATATCTAGTCAAGGATAAGACTAAACTGGAAAAGGTTCAAAGGTTTGCCACCAGACTAGTACCCGAGCTGAGAGGTATGAGCTACGAGGAGAGACTACGGGAATTAAACCTCACTTCGCTGGAAGACGAAGAGTTAGGGGGGGGGGACATGATCACCACATTCAAGATTCTGAAGGGAATTGATAGGGTAGATAAAGACAGGCTATTTAACACACGGGGCACACGCACAAGGGGACACAGGTGGAAACTGAGTGCCCAAATGAGCCACAGAGATATAGAAAGAACTTTTTTAGTGTCAGAGTGGTTGACAAATGGAATGCATTAGGCAGTGATGTGGTGGAGGCTGACTCCATACACAGTTTCAAGTGTAGATATGATAGAGCCCAATAGGCTCAGGAATCTGTACACCTGTTGATTGACGGTTGAGAGGCGGGACCAAAGAGCCAGAGCTCAACCCCCGCAACCCCGCAAACACAACTAGGTGAGTACACACACACCACAGGTCCTGAGTGCTCTGCTAGCATGTGATGGTGCTGGTGGTAAGTGGTCTGTCCTGCTATGGGGTTGGAGGGGGAGGGGGATGGACAGGACTGACTATGGTAGAGGCAGATGTTGACATTCACAACAGTTATGCCTCAACCTTCGAAGAGGTGACCCCATGTGGTCATGTGGTGTCATATGTCGACATTATATGCTGATGAGTATGCTCCGCTCTGAAAGCAAGCTACGTGTGGGAGTGAGGGGAGAGAGACCCACACTGTTTACAGAAAACCAGATACAGGTCATTGACACACGCCATTTGCTGCTGAGATGCCCCTACCGCCAACACAACCCTGTCTGACGTCTAACTAATCACCGTCATTGAACACCAGCGACAAAAACAGAATTGGGTGAGAAAGATAAACGTTTCTTTTCCCTACATAAAACAGACATTCTTTAAGAAAAAATAATGGCTCCATCCACTATCAGACAAAGCTACCGCCTGCTCCCCTCTCCCCCTTTTCCCTCCTTCTCAGCCAATACCCATCTTAAGAGCCTGGCCTCCTACCCTCTCAGGGCTAAGGGGGTCCCTCCCTCCTCAACATATCCTTGTCAGGGTAGGGGGGGGGGGTTCCCCTCCCTCTGCAACATGTCCTACATACTCTCATCTATCTATATCTACGCACAGGATTAACTCTACGGCACATACTCATACATATTCATCTACTACTATTCCTCACCTGTTCACCTGTTTAACATTCTTCATCTTATACTTACCCTACATGACCAACATACCGCTGCCCCCACTCCAACATGATTCCACCCTCTGCCAAGTGCCCCGCGGCCGGACGGCACGCGCCAGGCACACTCCCACACCCGGGGAACCCCCCCAGAACACTGTGTGGCTAGACACCTGTGCTGGGGGGCCTAAAGGGCTCACCTGCTCAGGTGGTGCGTGCGGGTCTAGTCACACTTTACACTACTGTGGTGAGGTTTAAGGTCAACAGAGGGTGGTTGTGGTGGGGTGTAAAGGTAACAGGGGTGGTGGTGGCGTGGAAGGTTAACAGGGGAGGTGGTGGGATGTAAGGTTAACACTGTTGGTGGGGTGGGGTGTAGGGTTAACAGGGGTGGTAGGGTGGGGTGTAAAGTTAACAGGCGATGATGGGGTGTATGGTTAACAGGGCGTGATGGTGGAGTGTCAGGTTAACAGGGGTGGTGGGGGTAAGGTGTAAGGTTAATAGGGGGGGTGGTAGTGGTGGAGTGTAAGGTTAACAGTCGTGGTTGGGTGTAAGGTTAACAGGGGTGATGGGGTGGGGTGTAAGGTTATCAGTGGTGGTCGGATGTAATGTTAACAGGGGTGGTGGGTGTGGTGGGGTGTAAGTTTAACACGAGGTGAGGGGTGAAGTGTAAATTTAACAGGGGTGATAGTGGAGTGTAAGGTTAACAGGGATGGTGGTGGTGGCATGGAAGGTTAACAGGAGTAGTTGTGGGGTGTAAGGTTACAGGGGTGGTGGTGGTGGGATGTAAGGTTAACAGGGGTGGTGGTGGTGGTGGGGTGTAAGGTTATCAGGGGTGGTGGTGGGGTGTAAGGTTAACAGGGGGGTGGTGGTGGGGTGTAAGGTTAACAGGGGTAGTGGTGGTGGGGTGTAAGGTTATCAGGGGTGGTGGTGGGGGGTAAGGTTAACAGGGGGGGTGGTGGTGGGGTGTAAGGTTAAAAGGGGGTGGTTGAGGTGGGGTGTAAGGTTAACAGTTTTTTTTATTATTATTATTTTCTACCACAGACGTGGCCCCACATTAACAATACTAACCAGCATATATACATTTTCTTCTGTCCTCCATGGACAGGGTTAGAGATGTGTTAAACATATAGTTCAGGGGTTTATTGAACAATCAACCACAGAAGGTGATTCGGTGCTTTTAAAATGCTTAGCTAACCTACATACATAAATACATAGATACACAGATTTACATATGCCCTACATAAAGTGCTCGATGTGTCTTTTACATAGTGTCATTAATGTGCATTTACAAAGGTGAAATGTAATTCTGATCAGCTTCCATATATACATTATACACTTAGATATACATACACGCACACATATACATATATACATACATATGTGTACGCACATGCATTTATATACATTTCTCTGAGAGGGTGAGATAGCTGATAGAGAAACTAGTGTGCAATTAAACACTTAATCACTTAAGGTGATTAAGGTGCTTTTTCAAGCTCAGGTTACATAGTTACATCAATATATTGTATAATTGATACATTACATAGTCAATCTTGGGTACAAGTCCAATATATCATCAAGTGTTCCAGTACTCATATAGTAATTACACAGTTCAGCATACCACAGCCCAGGAGGATGAAAGTCAGTCAGTATGGGACATTCTACCATATAATGTTCAAGAGAGTGCATGTTTTCTCTTTCACAAAGTTGACACATTGTGTACTCGACATTTGGGTTTTGAGAAAGCTGCCAGATACGTCTTTATCCCAGGCGTATTCTGGCCACTATAACATCACATTGCCGGGTTCTTGTTCTATTAGTCCCATATGTACTCATCTAACTGTGCTTGCGGGGGTTGAGCTCTGGCTCTTTGGTCCCGCCTCTCAACCGTCAATCAACTGGTGTACAGATTCCTGAGCCTACTGGGCTCTATCATATCTACATTTGAAACTGTGTATAGAGTCAGCCTCCACCACATCACTTCCTAGTGCATTCCATTTACTAACTACTCTAACACTGAAAAAGTTCTTTCTAATGTCTCTGTGGCTCATTTGGGTACTCAGCTTCCACCTGTGTCCCCTTGTTCGCGTCCCTCCAGTGTTGAATAGTTCATCCTTGTTTACCCGGTCGATTCCCCTGAGGATTTTGTAGGTTGTGATCATGTCCCCCCTTACTCTTCTGTCTTCCAGTGTCGTAAGGTGCATTTCCCGCAGCCTTTACTCATAACTCATGCCTCTTAGTTCTGGGACTAGTCTAGTAGCATACCTTTGGACTTTTTCCAGCTTCGTCTTGTGCTTGACAAGGTACGGGCTCCATGATGGGGCAGCATACTCCAGGATTGGTCTTACATATGTTGTGTACAAGATTCTGAATGATTCCTTACACAGGTTCCTGAACGCCGGTCTGATGTTAGCCAGCCTCGCATATGCCGCAGACGTTATTCTTTTTATGTGGGCTTCAGGAGACAGGTTTGGTGTGATATCAACTCCTAGATCTTTCTCTCTGTCCGTTTCATTAAGTACTTCATCTCCTATTCTGTATCCTGTGTCTGGCCTCCTGTTTCCACTGCCTAGTTTCATTACTTTGCATTTACTCGGGTTGAACTTCAACAGCCAATATTTGGACCATTCACTCAGTCTATCTAGGTCATCTTGTAGCCTCCTACTATCATCCTCTGTTTCAATCCTCCTCATAATTTTTGCATCGTCGGCAAACATTGAGAGGAACGAATCTATACCCTCTGGGAGATCATTTACATATACCAGAAACAGTATAGGTCCAAGGACTGACCCCTGCGGGACTCCACTTGTAACGTCTCGCCAATCTGAGACCTCACCCCTCACACAGACTCGTTGTCTCCTGTTGCTTAGGTACTCCTCTATCCACCGGAGTACCTTCCCTTTCACTCCAGCCTGCGTCTCCAACTTTCGCACTAGCCTCTTGTGTGGCACTGTATCAAAGGCTTTCTGACAATCCAAAAATATGCAGTCTGCCCACCCTTCTCTTTTTTGCCTTATTTTTGTTGCCTGGTCGTAGAATTCAAGTAACCCTGTGAGGCAGGACCTGCCATCCCTGAAACCATGTTGATGCTGTGTTGCAAAGTTCCTTCGCTCCAGATGCTCCACTAGTTTTTTTCGCACAATCTTCTCCATCAGCTTGCATGGTATGCAGGTTAGGGACACAGGCCTGTAGTTCAGTGCCTCCTGTCTATCCCCTCTCTTGTATATCGGGACTACGTTAGCTGCTTTCCAAATATCTGGCAGTTCCCCTGTTGCCAGTTATTTGTTATACACTATGGAGAGTGGTAGGCACAGTTCTCCTGCTCCTTCCTTTAGAACCCAAGGGGAGATTCCATCTGGGCCTATAGCCTTTGTCACATCCAACTCTAGTAAACACTTCCTTCCTCGCTGGTAATCTCAAACACATTCAGTGGTTCCTGGTTAGCTATTCCAACACTTACCTCTGGAATTTCTCCTTGCTCTAAGGTGAAGACCTCCTGGAATTTCTTATTCAATTCCTCACACACTTCCTTGTCATTTGTAGTGAATCCTTCCGCCCCTATCTTTAATTTCATAACCTGTTCGTTTACTGTTGTTTTTCTCCTGATGTGGCTATGCAACAATTTAGGCTGAGTCTTTGCCTTGCTTGCGATGTCATTTTCGTATTGTCTTTCTGCCTCTCTTCTCATCCTGACATATTCATTCCTGGCATTCTGGTATCTTTCTCTGCTCTGCAGTGTCCTGTTTTTCCTATAGTTTCTCCATGCCCTTTTACTTTGCTGCTTAGCTAGCCCACATCTCTGATTAAACCATGGGTTTCTCATTTTCATTTCTCTGTTTTCCTTTTGGACTGGGACAAACTTGTTTGCTGCGTCCTTGCACTTCTGTGTGATGTAATCCATCATATCTTGGGCCGTCTATCCCCTGAGCTCTGTTTCCCATGCTATATCTGTTAGGAATTTTCTTATCCCCTCATAGTTTCCCTTTCGGTATGCTAACCTTTTGGTTTCGGTATCCCTCCTCGAGTTCAATAACCCTTCATCAATCAAGTGCTCAAACACCAGTACACTGTGGTCGCTCATTCCTACTGGGTCCTCAAAACCGATTTTTCTTATGTCGGAGTCGTTCAGAGTGAAGACTAGGTCGAGTCTCGCTGGTTCATCATTGCCTCTCATCCTTGTGGGTTCTCCGACATGCTGGGTTAAAAAGTTTCTTGTCACCACCTCCAATAGTTTGTTTCTCCACGTATCCTCGCCTCCATGCGGTTCCTTGTTCTCCCAGTCAATCCTTCCGTGATTGAAGTCGCTCATGATGAGCAGGTGGGATCTATTTCTACAGGCAGCAGAGGCTGCCCTCTCAATTATAGTGTTAACTGCCATGTTGTTGTTTTCATACTCTTGACTGGGTCTTCTGTCATTTGGTGGAGGGTTGTATATTACTGCTACTACTATTCTTGGTCCTCCCATTGTTATGGTGCCTGCTATGTAGTCTCTGAACTCCTCACAGCCCGGGATGGCCATCTCCTTAAAACTCCATTCCTTTCTCATGAGTAGGGCCACTCCGCCTCCTCCCCTACCTTCCCTCTCTTTCCTTATTACTGTGTACTCCTGGGGAAACACGGCATTCGTTACGATTCCAGAGAGTTTTGTTTCAGTGAGTCCGATCACATCTGGGTTAACTTCCTGTGCTCTTTCCCTTAGTTCACTTGTCTTGCTTGTGATCCCATCTATGTTCGAGTACATCACCCTGAAACTGACTCTCTTCTGCTTCTTCTCTGGGGGACCTTTGGGATCTGGGGTGAGTGGGAGCTGGGGGGGCCTGGCACGAGGAGACTGGTGGAGGAGGGAGGGCTTGGGGTGGTGGGGGAGAGGGGGGTGGTGGGGGAGAGGGGGAGGGTAAGGGGGGTGGGTAAGAGGGGGAGGGTTGGGGGGGTGAGAGAGGGAGGGTTGGGGAAGCATGGGGGGAGAAGCTGCTGTGAGGGATAGGGGAGATGGGGGGGCTTGGGGGGAAAGAAAAGGGTGGAGGGCTTGGGAGGCGTGATGGAAAAGAAGGGTTGAGGTGGGTGAGGAAGAGGGGAGGGTTTAGGGGAGTGGGGGAGAAGGGAAGACTTAGGTGGGGTGGGGGAGTGGGGGACTTGGGGGGGCGGGGGAGAAGGGAGGGCTTGGGGGGGGGAGACGGGAAGGCATGTGGAAGAGGGGAGGGCTTGAGGGATGGGGGAGAAGGGAGGTCCTGGGGAGAGATATGTAAATGTCTCCTCACGATATCTATCATAATATTTAATACTACAACTTTCAGGTCTTTGTGAATTTGTTAGGTCAACACCGACCTAACAGGGGTGGTGGTGGAGGGGTGTAAGGTTAACAGTGGTGGTCGTAGTGAAGGTGTAAGGTTAACAGGGGTGGTGGTGGTGGGGTGTAAGGTTAACAGAGGTGGTGTTGGAGGGGAGTGTAAGGTTAACAGGAGAGGTGGTGGCAGTGGGTTGTATGGATAAGAGGGGAGGTGGTGGTGGGGTGTAAGGTTAACAGGGGTGGTCATGATGGGGTCTAAGGTAAGCAGGGTGGGGTGGGGGGTGTAAGGTTAACAGGGGTGGTGGTGGTGTGGTGTAAGGTAACAGGGGTTTTGGTGAAGGGGTGCAAGGATAACAGGAGGTGGTAGTGGGGTGTAAGGTTAACAAGGGTGATGGAGGGTGGGGGTGTAAGGTTAACAGGGGTGGTAAAGGTGGGGTGTAATGTTAACATTGGTGGTTGTGGTGAGGTGTAAGGTTAACAGGGGGGTGGGGGGATGGGGTGTAAGGTTAACAGGAGTGGTAGTGGATGGGTGTAAGGTTAACAGGGTTGGTGGGGGTGGGGTGTAAGGTTAACTGAGGGATGGTGGTGTAAGATTAACAGGGGATGGTGGGGTGGGGGTGTAGGGTTAACAGAGGGTGGTGGGGTGTATGGTCAACAGGGGTGGTGGGGTGTGGTGTATGGTTAACAGGGTGTGGTGGGGTGGAGTGTAAGGATAACAGGGGTGATGGTGGTAGGGTGTAAGGTTAGCAGGGGAGGTGGGGGTGGGGGTTTAAGGTTAACAGGGGTGATGGGGTGGGATGTAAGGTTAACAGGGGTGGTTGTGGTGTAATAACACTGATCTCTTGTAATAATTCTTAACGCTACCCATGTTGTAATTTTCTTTCTCTCTTCACTCAATACCCCAGCTTAACACTGTTACAGTCCAGTATGACCCCTCACTGGACTGCCACGAATATAAGAGGACTAATAAATGAGGAAGATACATCAAGGAAAAGGGTTATTTATTTTAAAAACTAATAATTAATGTCATTAAAACACTGCCACCACCTTCCCGATCAACCATACCTCAAAAACCCAATGCCTCAAAAACAAAAGAAATTATCTAATCCTAACTAATAATATACAATCCTCCAACAACAATAATGACAACCCCAAAAGGTGTGCCCCAGCATGTATGCATACCTATCAACACAACAGTAATAATACCTAAAACATAAGGGCAGAGACCGTCCCTATAATCCTGGCTGTCCACTTGGATGCAGCCCCGTACCCTGCCAACTACCTGGAAGACAAAACATCCTATCCCTGTCTTGATATAGTAACAAATAACTGGAAAAATCCAAACCTAACAACTATCAACTAGCTAAAATCAGCTGATAGCCTTCAGCTATCCCAGTATTCCACCTGGAATAAAGATCAAACACATCACATAGAAACATTAAAAAAATCAATGTCATTAAAAATTCAACAAAAAATCTAATAGAGAAAACTACCCTTAAGGATCCTCGTGTTCCACTCCACACCGTGTGGCAACTACCCACCACAGCGTATCCAGATCCTTAAAATCTAAAGAAAATGCACAAAAATATTTTTATTATTAAAAAATATTCAATGTCCACAGACATGTCTCTTAACCAACACAACACACTGGATATGAGTTCCTCAACCTCCTAATATCCCAGAGTTCATACTCAAGTCCACAACAACAGCCGGTGAACACATTTTTCAGACTGTGTACCACACCCTTATTGTTCAGTAAACCACAAAAAAAAATAAAAACATATATATAACATGAAATCAAGTGCACAATACCTTAAAACCGCACTGAGGCCAAGATGTTGATGGCTGCCCTCAGCCCCTTGGATGCGGGCTTGAGTCCCCTATTCCCAACACACTCCCAAGACACACTACTGAAATTTTGTTTTACCAGCTTACCGGTGAAAAGGATTGCTCCTCCCACCATCTAATACAGCCCCAGGGTTCCACCCCTTATTTTGGCAATGGCCAACCATTTAACACTAGGCCTGAGGTCTGGCTCTCTTGGGCCAATAAGGACTTGGCACTTATCTACCGCCAATCACCTTCCATGATCTGCCGTGGAAGGATACATGAATTCTTGAAGATTGAGTCAGCTCTCTTCAGCTATTCAAAGGGGACAAGGTGCTTCTATAGTGCACCTCCGAGCATTGTTTACAACTGATAAATTATTTTCAAGTCTGTCTCCTCCAAGATAAAGAGTAGGGACATTTGACTCGCCTGGTATGGGGAAGGAACTGGTGAGAGGGGAAGAGAGGGAATTGAGAGGGAAATCTGTGTGGGGAGAGTTGAGTGGGGAAGCCAAAGGTACCACGAGGGCCAGCTGCAAGACCACCCTCAGGTCAACCTCTTGGCCATTGACAAATGGGCGACATGGGGGGGGGGTGGAAGAGGAGGAAACGAATGACGGGCCAGGGGATGACAGAAAAGGGGAGAAAGGGAGAAGGGAGAACCAATTATCTGAGCACCAGATCATTACAGTGGTGGGATGTAAGGTTAACAGGAGTGGTGGGGGTTGAGAGTAAGGTTAACAGGGAGAGGTGGGGTGGGGTGTAAGTTTAACAAGGGGTGGTGGTTGTGGGGTGTAAGGTTAACAGGGGTGATGGTGGTGGGTTGTAAGGTTAACAGGGATGGTTTTGGTGGGGGTGTAAAGTTAACAGGAGTGGTGGTGGTGGGGTGTAAAGTTAACAGGGGTGGTGGGGTGTAATGTTAACACGGGGTGGTGGGGTCGGGTGTAAGGTTAACAGAGGTAGTGGGGTGGGGGTGTAAGGTTAACAAGGGTGGTGGGAATGA